>NC_067472.1:134130646-134479396 GCF_947179515.1 Apodemus sylvaticus | reverse complement strand
TTTTTGAGAATCCTAACTCTGCTTCTCAAGATTACCCAGGAAATGCCCTAACCACTGAGCAATTTCTGCAGCCCCCCCCCCCCAACACTCCTTATTGTGACAGAATGCCACGAAGTAGAACCACGATGCTCAATTCATCGGGTCAGGCAATCAGTCCTCATTGCCTCAAACACTATTATAGTGGAGACTTTTCATTTTCTATTCTATGGCCCACGTTCTTATTCTAGGTTCAGCGGTATTCTTCCTCTTCACCCACTAGAAAGGAACCATTTTGAGTGGCCAGGGAGCCATGGAAACTTGCATCAAATACCATTCCCTATAGAGAAATTCACGTGTCCAGACCATTGCAGAAGGCTCCAGGGCACATGCCCCAAGAAATGGAACTAAATTAGTACCGTAGTGACCCTTCCTTCAATGGCAGTCATTGAGGTAGGGCTTAGCTTGGAGAGTGGTGAGGGACGCTTTTGACCATTCACCATAGAGTATTGTTTAGACGCTTAGGCTGGATTATTTCTGGGCCGATTTCTTAACAGTGACTATGAATAACAGTTGCCCTTGTTGTCTCTGCAACCTGAGTTTGTTCCTGGAATTTGGAATGAGGATGAAAGATCAGATTGGAAGCAAGTGTTAATAGCTACCATCTTAGGGTGTCTACCGCTGCGATGATGAAACACCATGAACGGGAGGCAGGAGCTGATGCTGAGGCCATGGAGGGGTGCTGCTTACTGACTTGCTCCTCATGGCTTGCTCAGCCTGCTTTCCTATAGAACCCAGGACCACTAGCCCAGGGATGGCAGCACCCACAGTGGGCTGGGACCTCCCCCATCAATTACTAATTAAGAAAAACTGCCCTATGGCTAGATTTTACAGGGGCATTTTCTCAATTTAAGTTACTGCCTTTTGGCTGATTCTAGCTTGTGTCAAGTTGACATAAAATGAGGCAGCGCAGCTACACAAGTGAGTGCATGCTTGGTTTGGCAGGCTGATCCCTTCTCTCCTTGCACCCCCTTTCCTGCATTGGATTTCTCTGGAAACTGGGGTATCCTGCAGCAGTCCTTTCATTAGGCCAAGTTATTGAATGCTTGGGCTAAAATGCAGGACTTAGATGGGAGCACCAGTAAATTAAAAGTCATTACAGCTCATTAACATTTTAATTCAAATTAATAGAGTATATTAGCTGTTCAGGCAACTCAAAAGGGCTCAGGAAGTTTGTTTTAATGGGAGGTAGCAGAGAAGGAGGCCATGCAGAATCCTGGCAACATGTGGCAGTCAGACAGCTTTTCGATGTCAGTGTTTAGGCTGAGGGTTGGAGCGTCCTTTGAAATACCAACCTGAAGCAGTGGGAGTTACCCAGAGCTGCAGTTCACCAAAGCTCTGAGACTTTACCACCACTAATCTAGCTAACGGCCTCAATACAGTCTGGCTATGAAAAAATTTCACTCAAACAGCTATGTTGATAATGATTTGCCCCACACTCTGAAGGATCACATGGAGAAGGGGTGAGCAGTAACTCGGGCATCCATGAGCATGTGTGGGCTAAGGGACATTTCTCTTAGCCCTCTTGGAGATCCTTTCATAGAAATAACATCATCTCCATTTTGCACTAGGCAAACTAAGACTTAGAGATGCTGAATTGCCTATGTGGTTCAGTTGTTGTTGTTGTTGTTGTTGTTGGTGGTGGTGGTGGTGGTGGGAATTCTGATTTAGATGCTGGAAATGCAAAGGCTCCCCCCAGAACTCTGGCAACTCTGAATCTTTGTAAACAGCACCTCCTTTGGTTTGTATCCCTTGAGATCTGCTGCGTTGGGGCTTGGGGATCAAATCCATCTTTACTTCTGTGCAGCCTCCATCGTCGACGAGGCAGTAACCGTAAATCTCAATTTGTTGTCTTTCCATGTGGAAAAGTCCTTTCAATCAATCCAGAATAAATAATAATTATCCAACATTCGGACCTAGTACCTAACATCCTTGTAGCTACAAAGCAGTGATAGTTTTGCATGTTCATTATCTCTGAAGAGGGGAGGGGGGGCCCAGAGAGAAGGAGGGAGGAGAGAGGAAGAGGGAGAGGTGGAGGGAGAGGGAGAGGAGCAAGGGGAGGGGGAGGAAAAGGGAGAGGGAGAGGAAGAGAGAGAAAGAATGTGTGTTGGGATTGAGCAGAATGGGAGGGGAATGGGAAGAGGCAAGATATCATAGTCTGGGTAGATTAATAAGCTATTGTGTTTCTGCACCTTCAATAACTGAAAGAGCCTGCCTTTTCGTTTGAAATTTACACTACATTTGAGTGTTCTTTAAAAATGCCACACTCCCCCCTTCCAAGTCGGAATCAGAGTGGTAACAATATGGAGAAACGAAGGGGCACATTTGCATTCCATTTGTAACTTTCCTACATAGCAAAATTGTAGTTTAGCCAAGGAACGAAAAGAAATATACTCAGGCAATTGCTGCAAATGTTTCTGAAATTATCAGCAAGAGATATGGGGAGGGGGTGGGAGCATGGTGACTGGAAGGGAGAGAAGGGGGAGGTGCTGTTGATTTTCTCCCCCTCTTGGAATTTTGACAAACCCTTCCGTGGGGGGGGGGGGGGCTGTGAAAGACAATTTAGAATCAAACCATGAAGTCCAGTACTAGGGAGAAGAGAACAAAGGGGAATGTTCTCCCAAGATTCCATAAAATGGCCAGTGTGCCCTCTGAGTCAGACTTCTCTGCTCACGACGGTTTGCTTGCAGCCCAGCATGGCACGCCCATCCTCGGGCATGCATGGGTAACCTGTGCGCACCATCCTTGAGTTCACCTTGAATCCCTTACCCTTGCCTCTGTTTGGATGATGGGTCTTCCATTCACAAAGCGGGGAGTGTCTGTGGAAGTCACGTGGGCCTCTTCATTCACAGACAGGGTTTGTTGCACCACTTCCGTGTGTCTGAAACTGCTGGGAGCTGGGATGTGGTGACTGAGGCAGGTGGATTACTTCCTGGTGAAGCTTGGAGTCTTCAGGTGTTTCGAAGCTGAGACTACACTCCAGCTTGCTCGTCTGCGATCAAATGCAGTGCTAGTTTTCTCTCATATATACCAGTTTCTTTCCATTTTTTTTATGCAGTTTTAACGACATTGGAAATGTGCAAGGGATAAAGACGTTCATTAATTCCTGGCTCTACACTGACGTATGATGGACAGTGATGGTTTAAAAAGATTTTTTTTTTTACATTTATCTTCATGTTGATAAAGTCATAGTCGAGAAGAGAGACGCATGGCACGCCACAACAGAGCACTTCTGTCGTGCCTAAAGAAAATGAAAATGTGCCAAGAGCAAGAAAATGGCAAAGGGTGAAGCAGGGAGAAAGTGAGAGGGTCTAAGTGCTTACTGTCTTTGCTTCATGTTGAGATGAATGTTTATATATTCCATGCATGCTCATATTTAGTATTTTAACTTTTAAAATGTATTTTCTGTTACATGTATTCATTTGTGGCTGTCCATGCCAATGTGTGAATGTGGAGGTCAGAGGACAACTTCCATGAGTTAGCTCTGTCCTTCTACCGTGGGGGTCTTGGGGATGAAGTTGGGTTTGTCATTGTTGACAGCTTGTCCCTTCCCCTTCTCTCCTACTCAAATAAGTCTGTATGGTTGTACATCCGCACTCGCCAGTCCCCATATTTTCCTTGACAAAGGAGATGTAGGAGGACTACAGAGAGACACAGGGATGAGTCACACACAGCCCCAGTGTACAGGAGTCACACACAGCCCCAGTGTACAGGAGTCACACACAGCCCCAGTGTACAGGAGTCACACACAGCCCCAGTGTACAGGAGTCACACACAGCCCCAGTGTACAGGAGTCACACACAGCCCCAGTGTACAGGAGTCACACACAGCCCCAGTGTACAGGAGTCACACACAGCCCCAGTGTACAGGAGTCACACACAGCCCCAGTGTACAGGAGTCACACACAGCCCCAGTGTACAGGAGTCACACACAGCCCCAGTGTACAGGAGTCACACACAGCCCCAGTGTACAGGAGTCACACACAGCCCCAGTGTACAGGAGTCACACACAGCCCCAGTGTACAGGAGTCACACACAGCCCCAGTGTACAGGGGTCAGACACAGCCCCAGTGTACAGGGGTCAGACACAGCCCCAGTGTACAGGAGTCACACACAGCCCCAGTGTACAGGAGTCACACACAGCCCCAGTGTACAGGAGTCACACACAGCCCCAGTGTACAGGAGTCACACACAGCCCCAGTGTACAGGAGTCACACACAGCCCAAGTGTACAAGGGTCACACACAGCCCCATTGTGCAGGAGTCACATATAACTCTAGTGTACAGGAGTCACACTTAGCCCAAGTGTACAGGACTCACACACAGCCCCAGTGTACAGGGGTCACACACAGCTCTAGTATACCGGAGTCACACACAGCCCCAGTGTACAGGAGTCACACTCAGCCCCAGTGTACAGGAGTTACATATAACTCCAGTGTACAGGAGTCACACACAGCCCCAGTGTACAGGAGTCACACACAGCCCCAGTGTACAGAATTCACACATAGCCCCAGTGTACAGGATTTACACATAGTCCCAGTATACAGGACTCACATACATGCCAGTATACAGGAGTCACACACAGCCCCAGTGTACAGGAGTCACACACAGCCCCAGTGTACAGGAGTCACATATAACTCTAGTGTACAGGAGTCACACTTAGCCCAAGTGTACAGGACTCACACACAGCCCCAGTGTACAGGGGTCACACACAGCTCTAGTATACCGGAGTCACACACAGCCCCAGTGTACAGGAGTCACACTCAGCCCCAGTGTACAGAATTCACACATAGCCCCAGTGTACAGGATTTACACATAGTCCCAGTATACAGGACTCACATACATGCCAGTATACAGGAGTCACACACAGCCCCAGTGTACAGGAGTCACACACAGCCCCAGTGTACAGGAGTCACACACAGCACAGATGAGTGCTGGACCCTGGGCCACTCATTAAACTCTTCTCTTTTAGACTTGATTCTGGGATCATGCACATTAGAGTTCAGGACCCTTTTAGAGTTCAGGACCCTCTTAGTGTCTGTTTCTGGTCTCTCTAAAGT
Source organism: Apodemus sylvaticus (assembly GCF_947179515.1). Lineage (NCBI taxonomy): Eukaryota > Metazoa > Chordata > Mammalia > Rodentia > Muridae > Apodemus > Apodemus sylvaticus. Next base: position 134,474,302 of record NC_067472.1, on the reverse strand, counting down.
TTCAGTTTTCTTGATGATAAATGGAGAGGATAGAAGTACTTAGTTTAAGAGTTTTAGTAAGAATGAACTAAAATAATATATCTAAAGTGTGTAGAAAGATAGCATCAACTGTGTTACAGAGAGAACTATATTTATTATAAATAAATATAATGTAAATATTATAAATAATTATAAAGCAAAATATAAAGGGCATGTTTATACATATATGAATATACAATATCTATTATATATATATATATCTCACATGTAACAGGTATCTTTAGGCAGTGAGGCTTAGGATGATTTTGATTTTCTTCCACACTATTTTCTGCCTTAAAATTTTTTCTTCAATGTTCACAAATTACTGTGTAATCAGAAAAAAAGCCATTAAAATTTGTTGCGCCTATTTTCTCTGCACTGATATCTTTTTGGCAGGGTTTAATATTCTTTCTCAATAATCCAATATAAACACACATATTTAGAAAAATTGGTTTTGCAAACAACTTCCCAACCTTTCTTTGCTATTTTGTAAGCATCTACCTAAACTTCATAGTGCAGTTTCTAAGGGAGGAAAACACGGTCCACAAAACCTTCCTCCATGCAAATTACAAGTGCTGGAGGTGTTTTGTGCTCTCTCCCTTGCACTGTCCTCTCCTGGGCCAGTCTGACTGACACCTAATTTAGATTTATTTTTGGCTGCCAGCTCTGCAGGAGAGTGGGTGTCTTACTAAGGATTTTATTGCTGTGAGGAGACACCATGGCCATAGCAACTCTTCTAAAGGCAAACATTTGATTGGGGTTGGCTTACAGTTTCAGAGGTTTAGTCCATTGTCTTCATAAAGGGGAGCATGGCGGCATGTAGGTAGACATGGTGCTGGAGAAACAGCTGAGAGTTCTACATCTGGATCCACGGGCAGCAGGAAACCATGTGTTGCACTGGGCACAGCTCGAGAGCTCACCTCCACAGGGACACACTTCCACACTTACTCCAACAAGACCACACCTCCTAATAGAGCCACTCCCTATGGGCAAGCATTCAAACACAGTCTGTGGGGTTCTTTCCTATTCAAACCACCCTAGTGGGCCTCATGCAGAGGGCCTGGATCTCCTCCCTGTCACCACTGCTCACCCCGCCTCAGTGACGGTGAAGGGAAGGCAAGCGCCTTCACTTTTCAGATCTTCAGCCATAAAGTCTTTCTTGAGGCCTCCAAATTGCTGCTTTTGAGAAGAATAACTCTCACTGTGAATGTAGCTCTGAGACCACCATCCATTTAGAGTAACTTTCAAATAAATTTATGGTTAGGAGAAGATTTGTTGTGACATAAAAGACAACCAAAGTTTTTGTTTCTCTAGCTAGCTTGTTAGCAATGGATGAAAGTCCAGATTGTCTAAATTCCAAGGACAATATGGCTACTTATCTTTATTATTATTAAAATGTTTGGGAAGACTGTTTCACAACCTGCTAATGCCACATGATCTTCTGTTTCAAATATATTTTAGAGGGCATTGGGATCCCGTGCGCCACCAAAGCTTAGTTAATGTTTAACTAACAGGGAGATAATTTTGGCAAATCTGAGTGATTACAGAGCTTTGTGGCTGTGTGTCGGCCTTTATGTCAACATGTTATTGCTAATGGCTATGATTTATTTACTCCCAAGTCCTTGGTCAGTAGCAGCGCCTCCAGTTATATAGCCTTGGTCCAGTGAAGAGCATGCAGTCTGTTTCTGGAAATTCACCATGATGACAAGAGAGCTCTGGGCTCCTCTCTCCTGAAAGCAATTTAATACAATTTCCTGAGTGGCTTTGGGAGAAGCTGTGGCCTCAAGCCATTTAACATACCCAGGGTTAGCTTGGGCACGCCACAGCAGCTCCTGTAGCATCTAAGTTACTTAAACACTGAGTTATCAAGACATGTGGTTTTTCCAATATAGCAGATCATGAGTCTTAGGGGTAGGGATTTTACTCCCTGGGCCCCAAAGGCCCATACTCTAGAGACATGGTCTTCAAGATGGTTTTATTGGAAGCCCTGTAGAAGGTTAAGAGATGAGACTTTGTGAAGTCCCTAGGTTAATTTGAAGGTGGCTGTAAAAGGGGTCATGGGACCTGGTCTTTCTGCCTTAGTATCGTTTGTTTTCTTCTGGAGGGAAAAGTTTGAGGGCTATCACATCTATTTAAATAAACAGAATTGTTGGACAAACTCTCACAATGTTATCACACAGATCCACTTGCTGAAGCTGACTGATCATTTTAGATTGAGGATCTTGACTGTGAGCATGGGATCAGAAAGGACGGGGAAGCAAGGATAGCTGGAGCATTTGGAGAGCTGGTATACTATGCATTCTTCCTTCTACCCATCCATAGTTTCTATTTGGATCCTTTAGAACACATTGATTGTAGGTTCAACGAAATGAATATCAAAAAGACTTGAGAAAAAAATTACATGTACTAAACATGCACAGACTTTTATTTTCTTCTTTCATTTCCCTAAATACCAGGTAACAATTATTTACCGGGACATTTGCATTTACATTACATTACATCCCATTCGGTACTTGCCATCAAGAGACAGTGGAAAGAATAGGAGAAGATTTGTGTGCTGTGCAGGTAGTACACTGTTTCTTTCCTAGAAGGGGCATGAGCATCTACAAATCGTGGTAACTATGGGGGTTCTGGAACCTGCCTCTCATGGATACTAAAGGGTAACTATATTGTTTTGTGGGATTCTTTTGGGGGGGGGGTAGGACTAGGGGAGTATCTGCATTTCATCTGTCATTTCCCGAGGATGGACCAGGTTTCCAGTGGCTTCTCTTGGCCTTTTTAGCCGGATTAGTAACTTTCTAGCTCCCTTCTGGTTTTTTTTTTTTTTAAAGCTTTCTTTTCCCTGTAGTGTGGTTCATTTCAAAGGCTGCTGTCGGCTAATGATCCTAGGCCTATCTGAAGGGGATGCATTCTCTCCTCCTCGCCTTTACCTTCTGCTTGCCAGCCTGTGGGGGAAGCCTGCCTGCAGCCGTAGAGCCCAGCAGCCCACACCACAGCTGGCCTCTGGCAGAGGTGTGCCAACAAAGGCAGAAAACAAAAGCAGAGCCGCTGCCATTTCAAGCGCCATTAGGGGCACGTGTTGGGCGAGGAAATCAATGGGAAAAATGAGGCTGGCAGGAAGTGGGGCTTCCCCCACCCCCTCTGTTTGCAGAATGGGATTGACCACAAATAATAACAGGGCAGAAATCACCAGGCAGAGAAAAAAATAAAATAAGAAGAAAAAAAGAAATAAAAGGAAGTATTTCCAAAGCCCAGTTAGGAAAGAAAATTGCGACCGTGTTTTGTTTTTTCTTTTAGCATGACAAATACGAGCCAAGTCAGGATTGCAGCACACAGCTAGCCACTGTGAGTTGGATGCTTTGAATGAAACGGGAATTATTCTTCCACGGTGACTGTGGCCATTCTAAAGGATAAACTCTTAAGTATCAATAATATTGATATTCGCCCTAATGTGTAGCTAATCGAAGACCATTTTACAGCTTTGCTTTCAGAAAGCCAGTCAAGAGAAGGCATCCACGGGGACTGGTTAACTCAAAATTCACCCCGGTCCTCGGACAAGGTACAGTAAGAGAGGTATTTTGAGGGACAATGCAGGCAGCGATACAGTTGTGGTTTTCGTAAATAGTCTATGAAGAATCAATTCTTACTCTGTAACTCTGTTGTCATATAACTTGTACACTTTACAGGAAGGTCTACAAAAGGTTTCCTTTCCTGTCATTTGATTTCTTTGATATGCTTAATCCTGGCCTTTTCAGCTTTCTCTTGATAAGCTTTTCTCTGCCTTTGTTGTCTTGCGGTGATGCCTGAGAACAGCCACCAGATGGCACTGTGCCAGGTGAGTGTCTTGGAGACCGGAAAGGGAATTGCGGGGCTCAGCTGGGGTTAGCTAAATTCCTGGGCAGGGAAGAGTCGGAGGAGAGAGTCCAGCATGAGAAGAAGAAGAAGTGAATGCAGCTGCCCGAAAGGCAAAAATCTTGCATTTTATCTGTGAACTGATTTGTATGATACCGACGGAGGCCACGTGCCTGGAACTGAGATGAAAACTGGGCATGCGCACTGTGGAATTCTGTATTCAAGGAAAAGGAACCAAGGCAAGGTTCTCATGGATTGCCAGAGATTGGTTGCAGAGTCCCAGTCATCTTTGAAGAGAAGTCCGTTCATTTACACCCCATCAAGACTTAGTGAAGAAATTAAATTTGAACACTTGTTTAACTAATCAATATCAAAGTTAATAACAGATTGACACCTTGAACTTCCCTGATGTGGGTATGAAGTTAGTAAATATGTGACTCTGTCAGTTTCAGTTTAGAAGTTAAAAAGTAGAATTGTCTCTGATTAGTACAGTTATACTTTTTTAAAAATTAAACCATGGGCCTGGTCCTTATGCTCCCCACCCTATAGAAAGTTTATAAATTAGCAAATCCCCTTTCTCCAAGGGATGACAGAAAGGGCAGGGCAGCATTAATATAGCATTCGTATGCTTACATACTACACACTAGGTAACTATGAAATAGTGAAATGTTTTCCCTGATGTGCCCAACCCCAAGCTCAGATCAAGGAGCTGACACAGCTGTCTCCTGAGAAGTCCTGCCAGAGCCTTACAAATACAGAGCCGGATGCTTGCAGCCAACCATTGCACTGAGTGCCGAGTCCCCGATGGAGGAGTTAGAGAAAGGACTGAAGGAGCTGAAGGGGTGTGCAACCCCATATCAACAGAACAACAATATCAACTAACCAGAGCCCCCAGAGCTCCCAGGGACTAAGTCATCAACCAAAGAGCACACATGGATGGGAGGAGAGGCCCTTGGTCTTGTGAAAGTTTGATAGATGCCCCAATGTAGGGGAATCGAGGGTGGCGAGGCGGGAGTGGGTGGGTGGAGGAACACCCCCATAGAAGCAGGGGGAGGGGTGGCAGGAGAGGAGGTTTCTGGGAGAGGGGGAAACACTTGAAATGTAAATAAATTAAAATTAAAAGAAAAAAGAAAAAGGGGGGGAAAGAAGTAGAAACCACAGCGCCTCACGTTTTAATCACCTGACTCAATTATGGTGTGTGCTTGTCTCATGTTGCACAGAGATGGCTGTATCCAATCCCGCACTAATGTAGCGGATTCTCATTGTCAGTCCTCTGGGGATGTGGAGTTGAAGCCCCCACATTTTGAGGTACGTGTGGCTGTACCTTATAAACACATCTCCATTACGCCCCAGTTCTGAAAGCTATAGGGCGCTGCTCCGGAAGCAGGAGAGGAGAAAGTGTGTAGGTCCTGAGTGAGAGGAGCCGCATCTGCCCCACCACGCCTTTCAAGGCGCAGGCTTTCAAGTCCGCCGAAGGGAGAGCTGATGAAGCCATGTGCTCTTTGTCCATCGCAGCACTCCTGCTGGCCCTTTGGCAGGACATGTAGTGCAGACTGTTGCAGGTCACCTATGAGGCAGCTGGCTTTCCCCCCCTGTGTTCAAAGTTAGTAACTCATGCTCTGTGGTACATGACTGTAATCCAAGCTCTTTGGAGACTGAGGCACAGAAGCCATGAGTTCAAGACGGTTTCAAAAAAAAAAAAATCAGATTAGAAAAAGCCAGCAACTTAAAAATTTCATCAGATTGTCTCTCACGAGGATAATCATGAGTTATAAATACATAGCTCAAATTTGTTTATTCTTTATATATTTGTCTATTTGTGTGTGTGTGCATGTTTATGTGTGTGCTCATGCATATCTGTGTCTGTGCATGTAGAGGAACACTGTCTAGCCCACTCTATATTTGAGATAGGGTCTCTTGTTGGTCTGGAGCTCCTGTTAGGTCAGGCTAATTGGCAAGATCCATCTGTCCTTCCCAGTGCTAGGATTACAAGTGTCTACCACCACTCATCATGTGTGTGTGTGTGTATGTGTGTGTGTGTTTTGAGGGACTCAACTCAGCCCTTCGTGTTTGCCAGGCAAGCACTTTCCCTACTAAGCCATCTCCCCATTCTTCGTAGCACAGGTTTAAAACACACAGTTGTTTTTTTTGGTGGCAAGGGAAGGGTTTAAAGATGTGTTGGAATCTGAAGGCTTTCAGTGGGCCACAGGCATCTCAGTTCTCAACAGCCTGGCATTTTACATTTGATCAGCTCACGTACTTGAGATCCCTGGCTGGCTCCTGTGGCATCTAACAGGTGGATCAGCATGACACACAAAGTTCTGTACTCTGCTTGGGGATAGGCACCCTGGATCATGAAAGATTTAAGAGAAACGAGGGCAAACCCTCTACTTTTTTTACCTGAGGGTAAATTGGAATGACTTCCATAAAGGACAATTTGTCAATATGAAAGAAATCTTGATATGAGGGGGACAGCCCCCATTCTGTAGGGTGGTTTGGTAGTTCATGGGAACAGAATCATCCAGAACCATGAGGAAGCCTGTCCCTCCCATTCCTCTGGTGTTCCCTGGGCACAGTGTTTTACCATGAGAGAAAATGGGGACTCTTGACAATCTGGCTACAAACAGAGATCAATTAAAAAATCTCACCTCACTGTTTGAAGTTCATCTAGATGTTTCTGCTTTCCAGGTTACACAGGGAACAGACACTGGAGCAGGCTAGGACTTTCTGAACAGAACACCAATAGCACGGGAACTAGCCTTAATTATCAACACATTAGATATATGAAGCAAGAATGTAGGCACAGCACGTAGCAGCCCACAGAGCAGGAGAAAATCTTACCAGCTACACCTCAGACAAGAGGGTAATATCCAGAATTTACAAAGAACTGCAAGAACTGAATGCCAAAGAAATAAAACTGCCAATCAACAAATGGGCTAATGAATCAAATAGACGGTTTTTAGTAAAAAGAACAGAAACGGCCAATAGCTATTTTAAAAAGCATCCAACATTCCTAGTAATTATGGAAATGCAAATTAAAACTACTGCAAGATACCACCCTACCTATTTCAGAATGTCTATTATGAAGAAATCTGGCAGTAAATGTTGGAGAGGATGTGAAGAAAGATGAACTGTTACTGCTGATGGGGGCTCAAGTTAATACAGCCATTATGGTTACCAGCGTGGAGGTTCCTCAAAAAGTTAAAAGTAATACTACCACAAGACCCAAGCATCTCACCTCTGTGACGATACCCAGAGAACTCCGTAGAGGTATTTGCACCCCCAGGCTTATTTCTGCTCTATTCTTTGTAGCAAAGAAATGGAGCTGACCTAGTTATTCATCAAGAGATGAATGAATAATCAAAACGTGGTACTGTCTTGGTTTGTTTCTCTCTAGCCATCTTAAATACCATGACCAAAAGTACCTTGCGGAGGAAAAGGTGTGTTTAACGTATACTTCCATATCAAAGGAACAAGGCAGGAACCTGGAGGTAGGTACTGAAGAAGAGGCCATGGAGGAACACTGCTCACTAGCTTGATCTTTCTGGCTTGTTAAGTTTGCTTTCTTACACAATGTGGGGCCATCTGTCCAGGGGAGGCACTGTCCACTATAGACTGGGCCCTTCCATATTAATTACAAATCAAGAAAATGCCCCCACAGACTTGCCTACAGGCTGGTCTGATGAAAGCAACTCCTCAATTGATGTTCCCTCTTCCCAGATGACTTTAGCCTGTGTCAGGTTGACAAAAAGGTAACCAGTACACATACATATATAAAATGCAATAAAAGTCAGTGCTAAGTAAGAGTGAAATCATAAAATTTGTGGGAAAAGGGATGAGCTTGGAATGTATAACATTAAGGGAGTTGATTCAGTCTCTAAAGGAGAAGAATGAATGTTCTGCCCCCTACTCAAATTGTAGCCTGTAATGCATACATGCGTATATGTAAACAGACATGCTTCTGTGTGACTATGACACAGGGAGAGAGAACAAGAAGCGGGAGAGTAGACAATGTGGAAGGACAGAGTGCAGGGAAGGACACGGACAAGGACAGAGTGCAGGGAACAGACACGACACCAGAGTCAGGAAAGATGATGTGTAAAGTAAGTTATTTTCTAGTTTTTACTCTCGTGGGTTTTTCCTTCTTTTATTTTTGGTGGATATGTGCATAAAATGTACTTAGCAGTTAAATGAGTAAGATTGAAAGCACAGCCATTGGCTTCAGACTGGCTCTTCTAACCGTATAGAGATCCACAGAGATGTCTAAACTTGGGGTCTGTTTGAGTGCTTGTTTGAGTGGTTATGTTACTCTAGGGGCATGATATTTTTTGGTTGGCATTCTCTTAACAATAGGTTTTACACACACACACACACACAAATACAAAAACAAAAACAAATACAAAAACACTTCACAAAGCAATTAAACTCTTAAAACCACAACAACATGTCCTTCAACCCAATAATTCCACCATCTTTAGCACTCTTTCCTTCAGGAAATGTGTCAATGAGGAAGAAATAGACACAAGGGTGTTCACAACAGTGGCATTTTTAGAACTAAAACTGGAGACTAACATTCCAGCCCCAGGGTTTTACCAATAGATCACATGAGAGCTGTTGAGTGGAATCTTAGCCAGTCATTACAGATGACACACAATGACCTTCTGGGATGTAGAGTCTACCTGCATTCTGTAAGCTGAAGGAGATTACAGCATAGTTTGATCCAAGATTTTGCTTGTAGAAGCAGTCTTAAGAGCCTATTTGGAACACAATGATGCCTGACTTTTGCATCCCTAGCCAATGTAACTGTCTTCCTTTGAGTTATTTGTCACAGTCCAATAGAATACGGCAACATGGAGTTCCAAACTCATGATAATGTTACTGTGGGTTCATGATGAGGTTACACATGTTGTGGCTTCCACTTCTCTCTCTGTATTAGTTACTTTGTTTGTCATGTGACTATGTTTCTGACAAAAGGGACCCAGAGCAGAAAAGATTGATTTTGGCTCACAGCTTAAGGGTATAGTCCAGTGGTTCTCAACCTTCCCAATACTGCCATCTTTTAATACAGTTCCTCATATGGTGACACCAGATCATAAACGTATTTTCCATTGATGCTTCAGAACTCTAATTTTGCTACTGTTATGAATCACAATGCAAATATCTGTGTATTCTGATGGTTGGCCACCCCTGTGTAAGGGTCATTTGATCCCAAATGTGTCATGACTCACAATTTGAGAACAAGTCCATTTTGGTAGGTAAGTCACAATTATGGGAGTGTCTCTCAGCTATGATCTAGGTGCAGGAGGATGCTTGTTTCTAACTAGTGAACCAGGAAGCAGAGAGGGTAATACTAGAACTCAGAAGGCTTCCTCCTCCTTCCCCCTTTCATTTAGTCTAGGTGCCAAGCTTGTGGAAGGACGCTTTCCATGTTCAGGGGAAATCTTCCCTCAAATAAACCTTTCTAGAAATGCCCTCACTGCCATCCCTGAGGTGGGTTTCCTAGGTGATTCTAAATCTTGCCAATTTTGTGATGATGGATAACCAGCACACTGTAAGCCTTTCCCTATTGCTTTCTTGGTTACTGTTTTGATAGAACCAGCTTTCATGTAGGAAAGACCCATGAGGCAAGGAACTGAGGGTGGCCTTCAGCCAACAGTCTCAGGGACACTAATTAATGTCTATTCCTTAGTGGTAGGGAACTGAATCCTGCCAGCAACTGAATGAGCATTGAGGTGCCTTTTTCATTAGTGGAGCATCTAGAGGAGAATGTAGCTCTAGCCAGCATCTTGTTTGTGTGTCTTCGAGATCCTTGACGATAGTCAAACCTAGTTGTGCCAATTCCTCACCCCCAGCACCTGGATTCAACTCTGTTTGTTGTTTCTGAAGTGATGACTCACATGCAAGGGAAGAGGTTGTAAGTTCTAAACTGTAATGCACTACATGTTATTATGTCTGGGTGGCATAAAAGTAGCATCCTTAAAGTACTTTGGGCATGCAGATTCCTTCAGTGTCATCCTGGCAGTGTCATATGTTTATTCTGATGAAAACTTGAGATTTTGACACTGCCATTGAATAAACAGAAGGGTGATTTAACAGTTTACAAATTGATCTGGCTGATTTTACATACTTATGACAGAGTTATCTCATCTCCAAGACACACTCTGGATTTACAGAGTGCAGGCTGTGTCGTGGGGTTACTATTGCTGGAATGAAACACCATGACCAAAAGCAAGTTAGAGATGAAAAAGTTTGGCCGATACTTCCGCATTGTAGTTCATTATTAAAGGAAGTTAAGACAAAACCTCAAATGGGAAGGGACCTGGAGGAACCTCATGCAAAGGCCATAGAGGGGTGCTGCTTACCAGCTTGCTAATCATGGCTTGCTCAGTCTACTTTCTTACAGAACCCAGCACCAGCAGCCTAGGGATGACACCGCCCACAGTGGGCTGAGCCCTCTCTTACCAAGTACTAATTAAGATGATTTACAACTGGGCTTCATGGAGGCATTCTCTCAACCGAGGCTTTCTCCTCTCAAATGACACTAGTTTGTGCCAAGTTGACATAAGACTAGGCAGTGCTGTGGTTGTTACGATTTATGGTTAAAGGTAACTTTGGTTCACATTTTTGTCTCTTTTTATTGTAGGTTGAATTCTTAGTGGGGGGCAGACTCAGATGCTCATGGACCATCACCTATGAAAGAGGCAGGCAGGAAGCAGAGTGGAAGCAGGAACTGCAGTGCTTCCTACAACTCAGAATCTTAAGTGGCCAGGATAATGGAGTCCTGCTTCATTCAGCCACTGGATGCTGGCTGTTCCCAGAGAAGGGGTAACCATGGAATACATGACGCCCTACCCCTGAGATAGTCCTAGGATAGGTCGACCACTAGCTTCTGATGATATTTCCTGCTCTGGACAGTGGGTCTTGTCTAGAACATACCTGTGGGTACTTCATTTCTGAATGGACCACAGCAGAAGGGAAGATAAAAAAAAAAATGCAAAGCCTGGCTAATGGAAAGTTGAACTGTTCTTCACATCTAACAAAGGTTTGCCCAACCACACAAGGAAATCTGAAGCATATTTGACCCAGGGAATTTTCTTCTCATTGGGTGAAAAAGGCCAGTTTTATAACCCGTTATAGTGGGCCAGTGCAAGCTCACTGCCCTCAGAATGGGCAAGAACTGGGGGAAATCTTTCTCATTGGCAAGGCAGAGTCCCAAGGAACTGGCATCCTGATCCTACTTAACACTCCAATGACACTTCTCCTCTATAAAAAGAAAAAGGAGTTATGAGACAGTTAAAACCATGCCAGGAAACTTGGTAAGGTAGAGCAGGTTGAGATCCAGAAACTCAGTGGGCACACACCTGAGGCTGAGGTGACTCCCAGCTCCCTGCCAGATTCTGGGCCTGGAACACCTGCCACACTTCCTACATACGGAAATGTGACCTGAGGTCACACAGGCCCAGATCAGAGTTCTCCATGCTAATGAAGTACCTGCAGGCCCTGAGGGCTTAGCCAATATGCTTCCCTTCCCAGACATTCCTCCCTGCAAAAGGTATTTAATCTCAGGTCCACCTGAGAAGTGGGTACAGTATGCATCTATTTTCCACCATAAACAATTTAGAACCATGGACTGTCTCTTCATCTACCACTGCCATGGGGAACATGCAGGTCTTCACCTACAGAACTGCAGCTAAATCTCCTGTGGAAGGTTTCTCTGTGATTCTGTAGGACCCCCTTTTGGGAAGACCCCACTCGAGTCTCGGGATGGCACACCCAAGGAAACATGAGAGACCGACTTGATGCAAACGCACGAGGCAGTTTAATATCGGAGCTCCGGGCCAACACATACCTCACACAGGAGACAGAGGAATTGACCCTGAGGCCCGGGAACCAGGGGTTTATATAGGAAAAGTCAGGGGGTTTTGGTGTGGCTACACATGATTGACTGATTCAAACATTGGCGGGAGGAATTGGTGCGTGGTTACATCAGCGATACAGTACGTGCAGTTTGGGGCATCAGCAATGTAGGAGGGTGGCTTACCTTTGTTAGCAGGAAGTCTGGTTAGCATTAAACTACATCAAAGAGGTGGGAGACAGGGTGCCGCCTTAATTATGGACTCTGAGAAGGTCTAACTCCTTTCATCCCCCTCTTCTTCTACTAAATAATTCTAATCTTAGAATTTTAGAAATTGGTATCTTCATATGGGGAATGGTAATCATACTCTTTTTTATTTTAACTACGAGTTGATACTGGCATTGGAGAACCATAAGCTGCACTGCATTTACCCTATCCCTGACGAAAGCAAGTCCTCTTTCTCTTGAGTAGGCCTCCTGGAGCTGCTTCCATGCTCGCTGCCTCACCCACTCGAGGGCCTTGAGCCTAGAGAACAAAAGCCTGAAGAGCACAAAGGGTAGGAGAGCTATTTAATCATTAACACCAGTCTCTATGGTCAATTTGGTGAGGGTTTTTTTCATCAGGGTTCCAGCAACAGTTCCTGAAGCCTTCTTATACAGATCTAGTCACCTATCTGGAAGCAGTGATGAGTCTCTGGCATGCCTGGAGCATTTAAGGCAAATCTCATATTGTGGGACACCTCCTGGGAGGGCCCAGTGAACACCAGAGGAGTTGGGGTATCAAAGATCTCTAGGAGGGGTCAGGTTAAAATGGTAGGGGCTCTTCAGAAACAAGGGGAGAGGCACTACCCATCCTGAACCAGCTCCAAGGTCAATTTAGTTAAGGTCTCTCATAGGGTTTTGTTTATTTTCTCTACCTGCCTTGAGCCCTGGGGACAGTACATCCAATAATGTTTCCAATTAGTCCCCAATATCTCTGTCAATTTTTTACTTACCTTAGAAACAAAACAGAACCATTATCTGATCCAATTACCTTGGGCACTCTGAAACTCGGGAAAATTTCTTCTAACCTTGGCAGCTGTTTCCTGCTTCAACCCATCTAGAGCAAAGTATCTACACATGCTGGAAGATGTTTTATAACCATATTGTCCTGCCTTAACTTTTATAAAATCTCTTAATGTACTCTAGGCTGTTTTCTTCTAGGTCTTTTGCCCTGTTTACTCTTTACTTCATAAGCATTTACTTGCTGGCATATCTTACATTGTTCTATTATCTCTCTAGCCTAAAACCTGAGTCATAAATATATACGTTTGGTCCCTTAACTGCCAGGACAAGGTTTTTAATCCCCTAATGAGTCCTTCTGTGCATTTGGCCTAGTGAGTCTTTGGCTTACTTTCTGGGGAGTATAGTTCTCCCTTCTTGTGTGCACCTTCTCTTGGTAATAGTTGGTAGGGTGGTTAGCAATCTCAGTCCTTTTTTAAGTGAGGCTGTTCTTTAATTTTGTCCCATTTCCTAATGGGTGTCTCTTACAGACCCATAATCAGTATAGGCTCCTGCATATCCATTCCTGGAGCCATTTGCTCTGCCTGGTTATTGCCCATTTAGTTTTTTCCTTTTGGATGTCTTGGGCAGTGAATACTCACAGTGGCTGGTTTCATTAAGACATCTAAGAGGTCCAAGATTTCCTGTTGGTTTCCTCTAATGTGAGCAGTCCTCTTGGCATATATCCCTGTGGATGTGGGCTGCGGCAAAGGCATACCTGTTATCCGTGTGGATGTTGATTTTCTTGCTGGTTCCAAGTTCCAAGGTCTTAGTGATGGCAACGAGCTTCACTTTCTGTGTTGACATGCCAGGGGTAAAGATTCTTCTACACAGATGACATTTGTGTCGTCTACCATAGCAACACCTGCTTATCTCTGTCCATCATGGAGAAAACTGCTCCTGTCTATAGCAACTTTCAGCAGGGGTCAGTCTCTCTTTTTGGGCCATTTAGCTGCAGCCCGTTGGGCAGGAAGCATATCTGCGCTGCCCCTCCTCCCATTTTGGAGAGTATGTCTTACTCCAACAGAGTAGGAACAGTCTGGGGTGACCCTAAATGAATGGGCTACCCATCCCATCCCTGGGTCCACTGTTCTTTCGGTAGTCCATGAATACATTTTGGTGCCAGTGGCTTCTTGGACCCAAGATCTTTTCTTGGAAACAGCGCCATTGGCTTGAAAGACCAAGTGTTGAGCCCCTGTGTCCATCAAGAACTGAGTGGGTTTCTTTTTTATTCCAACAGTTATCTTTGGTTGGGGGGGGGTGGTGGTCAGAAAACCCATCTCCCCTAGTCTCTGTCTTCACCCAGGGCTAACACCTGGGTTTGCCATTTGGGGGCACTTTTCCCAAGACCTGGGAATTCCTGCTCCCGGCTTCTATTTGTTAGGACACACTCTTTTTATAGTATGTACACTGGTCCTTTTCTGTCTCTCTTTTCTGCTTTTTCTAACTATTATAACCAGGATTCTCTGTAGCTTCCTTTCTTCTCTGTCATTTTCTTTCTTTCTTTTTCTCCATTTCTTCTCCTCCTCTGTCTCCCTGTCTCAGCAAACTGCACTAAATTTCTCTCTAGACTTTATCAACAACCTATATTAAATCCTTCTACAGACCTTCTCAGCAACCTGAACCAAATCCCTCTAGCCTCTGAAGCTTTTTCCTGATATCTCTACTAGCCCTGTCTATAAAGGCCATTGCCATAGTAGCTTTATATTCTGTGCCCCTGGAGTCATAGCATGTTTATTGGCAGAATGCCTCTATGAGCTGCTCTAGAAAAGCTGCAGGTGACTCATCTGGTCTCTGCTTAACCTTACATACCTTGGTCAAATTTGTGGACTGCCATGCCCTCGAGACCTGCCAATGGAGTCTGGTGTTAGTCTTTCAGGTGCCTCTTACCTTTTGTCTGAAGGGATAATCTTTTTGGCTTCTTGTATTACAAATAAGAAAACAGTCTCAAAGAGATTAATTAGTCTCTTGGGAAATATACCCTTAGTGAGAGAGCTACCATGGTATCAGGCTAGGTGGTCTTAGGTCCTCTCCTGTTCCACTCTGTGGTCCTCTCTAAATATCAATTGAGCATAATTATTACCATTTTGTAAATTATAAACTATAAGATAGACATAACACCTAATTTATCATTCCTGTCAATTAAATAGAACACTTTCATCTGTATTATCTTAAAAGACTGTCAGAATTAACACTTAAGAATTAACATTGTAAGAATGACTCATGTCCTGGCTTTAAATTTTATGTCACCTGAAAATCATTTATTTAAATCTACATCAGCTGTCTCAAGATTAAGCAGCTTGGGCTGTCTATGAAACTAACAGTCTTCAATACCATCAGAAATCTAAGAGTGACCAATATTAACTGAAAATATATAGAAAGCTTAACATAGCTTTTAAGACTTAAATATCATATTCTATGGATTTTTGATGTTTTTGAAAACCAATTATCTATATAAAGTAATGTGGGCTGTTGTCTGTTAAACTATCTTTTGCTATTTCTGATTAAAACCTAGAAAACATCCTAACAATAAACTCAGAGCCTAATATTTCTATTTAGCCCTAAAGTCATAGGCTTAAACATCTCAGATTGGTAATAATAACAAAGAACTGGGTGTAAATCCTGTAAAGGTCAGGGGAAGAGAAAGGCCAGTACTTTAAAAGTTGTAAGTCATTCTGGTCATCTGGGGGTGGCCCGACAGCCCTAAGGGGAAGCACCACAGTGGAGTCAGCCGGTCCTTCAGGGGTGGCTCCCCATCGCAGAGGGACCCCTTCCTCCAGCTCCAGGGGCAGGAGCTGGAAAGGGGGCTGGCGGAGCCGAGGGTTGGGGTTCCGGTGGTGGAGCTCAATGGTAAAGAGGGGCAGGAGGAGTGGGCCATTGGGGGGGGGGTTTCTTCTATTTCAGGGTAGATCTTAGAGGTGGGTGCTGGTGAAGTGCTGCATTTGCCATCTTCTTCAGGCTGTGACTTCAGTTTCTCATTCGAGGCACTTCCTCGGACAGCCAGGATCCTGGAGCTGGAAGGGTGGGAGGAATGGCCGGACCCACTGAGGTAGGGATCTTGCCAAGTCCTCCCATACCGTGATGTACGACTGTTGGTCTGGGTGTGGTCCCGGTCCTTCCTACAAAACAATGGCCTTCACAGCCCTGATGGTAGGCAAATCGAAAGTTCCTATGAGCGGCCAGCCTACCCCAAAAGCAGGCCATTCTGAGGTACAGAAGGTCTGCCAAGGTTTTTTCTTAATTCCCTCTGACAAATTCCATCCTCTTGCCCTAACGTCCGTCCAATGGTCTTCAGTCAAAGACAAAAGGGTTGTCACGGTCTGCCCCATGGCAAAAAACAAAAAAAGACACAAGAACAGAACAAAAACAACAGACACTAGCACGCCTAAATACACTCGCCCATGTCTGGACTTAAACAGCCAAACACGACCTCTAACAGGGTGGGATACTTCTTCCACTCCCTTCTCGGTAGAAGGAGCACTCTGTCCCCTTCGTTCCAGAAAACCACAGTCAGGTCCCCCTGACTGTCTTTCACCCTTGAAGCGTCCTTCAGGGTTGCAGCCTGCAGCTCTAGGACGTCTTCCTCTGCAGCCGCTGGGTCCTCACGGCCTGCAGCGGCAGCTGCTAATAAACTGAAACCAAGATACAAACACAGCAGTGCTGCACTCAGACACTCAAGACTCACACAGATGTACCTCCAAGGGGTCTTTGGGGTTCCTGCATGCCACTAAAATCCCGGACGAGCCCCCAATGTAGGACCCCCTTTTGGGAAGACCCCACTCGAGCCTCGGGATGGCACACCCTAGGAAACATGAGAGACCGACTTGATGCAAATGCACGAGGCAGTTTAATATCAGAGCTCCGGGCCAACACGTACCTCACACAGGAGACAGAGGAATTGACCCGGAGGCCAGGGAACCAGGGGTGTATATAGGAAAAGTCAGGGGGGTTTGGTGTGGTTACACATGATTGACTGATTCAAACATTGGCGGGAGGAATTGGTGCGCGGTTACATCAGCGATACAGTACGTGCAGTTTGGGGCATCAGCAATGTAGGAGGGCGGCTTACCTTTGTTAGCAGGAAGTCTGGTTAGCATTAAACTACATCAAAGAGGTGGGACACAGGGTGCTGCCTTAATTATGGACGCTGAGAAGGTCTAACTCCTTTCAATTCCAGTCTGCCTCCACCAAGCTAAGGACAATCACTGTTGAGACAAGCTGGGGCTCCCCTTTCCCCAGTCTCCCACCCCTGGCCCATGGTTTCCCCACTCCTTCTAGGCTCTTCCTTGACTCCATTCTCAACTCTTCAGTAGCACCTGGATGTCCAAGAGTCAGAGAATCCCTCCACCCCAGCCTCATCGCAGGCCTAGGGATCCTGGAACCAGCTTGGCTTTCCCACATCTCAGACTGTGCTTTCTCACCCCTGGAGCAGTGTCTAGGTGCTTCCCTACAGCCCAGCACCCACTTGGATAATCACAATCAAACTTCCTGCATTTTGCCTCCGGAGCCGCTGGGCCCTGAGGCTGGTGGGATGCACACCCACAAAAAAACTACTTTAATAAGGGTTCTCAAATTCTTCAACTCCCACCCCCAGCCCACTGTCCAAAGGAAGGGAAGAAAAGATGGTTAATAGGTCAAGGGGATGGGGACCTGTTTACAAGTAGTTCTTTGGGACAATTCCAATCTTCACCGTCATGATATCAGCAGTTCAATTTCAGTAGTCTCAGGATACCAAACACGAATCAGCATGGGTGGCATGACCCAACAGAAACAGCCAGGCCTCCACCAAATCAGCATAAGTCAGCTGGAGTGACCAGAACCAGCTGGGATGCCAAGAGAAGTTATCTGCTATGCCTCTCTCAACAAACTGAAGATCAACAAAAATACAAAACCGCGTCACTATTTATACTCTCTCCAAACATCAAGTGTCCTCCCAGAGGTTTTACCTTAGCAAAAGCCAGTGTGAGTCTGCATCGCATGACACATCCAGAAACTTCTACTTTATCCCACCACTGCTTCCTTTCATGAGGACCTGGATGGATATTTCTGCCCATAATCTGCCATTTTCACCTCTCAGGTTTTCTTCTGTATGTGTTCTAGTAGCTTCTCCAGGATTGCAGTGAGCCTTATTCCTTTTGAGGGAAACAGAAGGAGCCTTAGAAGAACAAAAGCTGGTGTTTTATTACTTTACTCTATAGTGCTCTGAACTTCCCATGGGTCAAACTGTGTTGGATTATACTCCTTCCCAGATCCTTACTGAGGTACTTGGATCCATCTGGCTTCAGCATTTTATTGCTCCTGGTGCTATTGTGCTCATTCCTCCAGGAAGCCTAGCTCTGAAATAGCCATTCCTACCATCAGCCTTGGCTTGCAGACTACAGCCACCACCAGTCATTGAAATGATGTTGGTGCCTTGACCCTGGGCCCAGGGAATAGTATCATCCCTGAATTGTCTATTGAACACTGAAGCATCTTTTGAATGTTCCGGCTTTCCCCAGAGCCTTGTGTTTCTTGGTGTCTCTCTCCTGGAAGTTCTAGCATCTCAGATTTACTTTCCTTCACTATCATGTGTTCTGTGCTCCTGGATACCACCAGCCACTTTGCATTATTTCTTGGAGTCCTTGATAGAAGACATCTTAGAAGAAAAATCTCAAGTCAACAAACCTTGCCTGATCCAGTTCTAAATTCTGACCCGAATGATTTGTACTCATGAATATTTCCAGGCTCTCTTGGGCCCAAGCTGGTTAGGGTTGCAGGTTTAGGGTGGAGATTGGACTTTTTATGATCTTTTCTTCTTTGTGACTCAAATGACTGATTGATTGATGTGTGTGTGTGTGTGTATGTGTGTGTGTGTGTTCATGCCTGGATGTATGTATGAGCACCATGAACATGCAGTGCTTCAGGAATCCAGAAGAGGACATCAGCCACTTATGTGGCTGTAAGTGGGACTTGAACTCAGGTCCCCTGGAAGGGCAGCAGTGCTCTTAATTGTGGAGCCATATCTCCATCTCCAGGAGTTTATCTCCTCTTACCATTATGTCATGTCTCTTACCATGAACCTGTCTCTGCTTCTTCTGTCTTTCCATGAGGAGACAAAAACTTCTTAAGTATCAGAGTGTCCTTTCAATTTCTAATCTCTTCTAAGTATTTTCCTAAATATAAATAGTGCTTATCAATACTTACTTGATGCACTGCTGTTGGAGCTGCAGTGCTGTGGGAAGCAGATGAATGAGTGAATAAGTGTTGCTGACATGAGCATGACCATGCCAAATACCCTGTGCCTAAGACCTGCAAGAATGACAAAGCCTTCCTGCCTGAGTAAGGCTCAGGGAAATGGCAAAGGCTTCCCCTGGCCCACATGCAGCTGTTGACAGAGTCTACTGAAAGTGTATATTATTCTTCCTGGATATTCCCAGAGAGTAATCCCTATGAGATTTTACACCAAGAGATTAGTGAACCCCCCTCTTTGTGCTGTATGTAATAAACTTGCTGAGTGTCTGAGTTGTGTAGTAGGTACCCTCTATCAGAGTGAGTACAGTCTACCAGAGACCAGCTTTTCTGTATTTGTGTCTTATTTCTTCAGTGTCTGTCATTTCTTCATTCCAATATCACCCCAATCAGATCCCAGGACCAAGCCATGCTAGAAAAGGCAATATCCCTCCCCTCTAAAGACTAATTGATTTGTGTTTTTGTGTATATGCACATGTCTGGCCATTTGTATGTGCACCGTGTTCATGCAGTGCTCTATGAAGCCAGAAAAGGACATCAGATTCTTTGGATCTGGAGTTACAGTCACTTTGGACCCCACCACTCCAATACACATTTCTAATAAACACTATTCTTTTCTACTACTATGGCATTCCCAGCTCACCAAGAATAAGAGATTTCAAAATTGGATTCTCACCCTATGCTAGAGGCTCTCTAAGTTCCACCTACTACTGAAGAAAGAGTCATGGGCAGTTAGAAGTTATCAGCAAGTTTGATCTCTGGCTTCATCCACTGCCTCTTTCTATGACATCCCAGTAGAATTATTTCTCATTGGCTAGTGTTATGTCAGCTTGACACAAGTTAGACTGTGTCATCTAAGAGGAAAAAATGTCATTTGAGAAAATGCTTCCATAAGATATGGCTATAGGTAAGCCTGTGGAACATTTTCTTAATTAGTAATTGGTGGAGGGAGGCCCAGCCTATTGTGGGTGGGGCCATTTCTGGGTTGTTGGTCCTAGGTTCCACAAGAAAGCCGTCTGAGCAAGTCATAGGGAGTAAGTCAGTAAACATCACCCTTCCAAGGTCTCTCCATCAGCTCCTGCCTCCAGGTTATAGACCTGCTTGGGTTCCTGTCCTAACTTCTTTCAGTGATAAACTATGATGTGGGAATATAAGCAGGATACAGCCATTCCTCCCCAACTTGCTTTTGGTCATAGTGTCTTATAATGGTAATAGTATAACCCTAGGTAGGACATCAGAAGTGGACATTTCTGGTGCTTTAACAACTCAGTTGCGTCACATGATATTTTTCTGGAAGCTGTCTTGGGAGAGGGCATGTGATGTTTTGCTGAAAACAGACAGGGCATGATGTGTAGAAAGAATATAAATAGAACTCCACAAACAGTGGGAGGACACTCTTGCATTGCTACAGCTGGACTTTACTGGTCTTCATTGGTCTTCATTGGGCTTTACTTCATAGAGAGAAACTTCTTATGGTTTTCCGACTGATTCTGGCTACTTCTGCTGACTCATGCTGATCAGGTGGAGCCTTGATGTTTCTGCTGCATTGTGCTACCACTACTGATTTGTGTTTGGTGTTTTGCTATTGAACTGGACTGCTGGTAACCTGACAATAAAGAGTGGAATTGCCCCAAGGAACTACTTTTAGACAGGTCTGCAGTACCTTTTTCCTGTTAAACCTTTTCACCCTACTTCTGGTCAGAGGGTTGGAAGGGAATTGAAGCATTTGAGAACTTTAAATAAAATAGGTTTTGAAAAAAGACTAAGCATACAGACATTGTGTTTTTCAGAAGCAGATAATAATATGGCAGTTTTTATGGTGGCTAACAGCTATGAGAAGGCTAAAGAGGAAGTGAGACAAGGGTGTACCTCTGACAACATCTTGACCCAACTCCTGGGAAGCTGTGGACCAAGAATGGATCAAATTTCATGCCTAGTATTGGGAGGTAGCAGGGCTATTAGCTGATGAATTAGTTAAGAGGAATTAATCAGGAATTTTTGGTCACCCTCAAGGGACTGGGTTAATTGACACAAGAGTAAGTTTTTTATAAAACTACAGTGTGTTGGGCTTTCTTGGCTTTTCTCCTGCCTCCTCTCTTGATATGTGATGTGATTGGCACATGCCCACTTGTTTTGCTTTTGAATTCACCATGGGGTTCTCATAAAAATCTGACCAGCTACTAGCACCAGAGATGCTTACCAGTCTCTAAGACAATGAGCTAAACAAACCTTCTCTTCTAAATTACTCAAGCCTTGGGCATTTTATTATAACACCAAAACACAGACTAAGTTAAATGTGGAGCTGTGTGGCTCATCACCATGCCCATCACACCCCTGAAGTGTAATTCATTTTCCTATACATGGTTTATATGTCATTTTTTCTCTGTAACAAAATAAATAAATATGACAATCCATAAAGTTTTATTTCAGAGTGAAATTTAAATTACATCTCCTTCCTCAGTTTGCTTCATGAGAAGAAAGCATTTGGTTCTAATTTCTAGTGTGCAAGGGTGTATGATCAGAGTTTGTAGCATCTGTTTAGCAATGAGGTAATGGCCAGACTGATACTCCCAGCTCCTGTATGCCATGCCATCAGATGTCCTTGGCAAAGACAGCAAAAAACAGACAGCTCCTGACTCCATCACAGTGTTGTGTTGACTGGCTCACGTTGCGCTCACTTTTGGAATTGTTTTTTTCCCCACTGGTTTAGATTTGTGCCTCCAGTGAAGTTGATGAATCCACACAAATTCTGGCTTATTAACCTGAAGGAGACCTGGCTTATTAATCAGAAGGAGAGGGTGTCAATCTTTCTTCTGGTTCCCATCTCTATGGAAGTTCTCCTTCTGTGAAAGTGCTTATGGGAGAGAATTAGAGACAGCTTTTGTTTTTGAAGATATAAAGACTAGCCTTAGGCCTCATTTCTGCTTCTGTGTAGTAGCATCTATTTCCCAATAAGAAAAAGTCACCTTTTGACAAGAAGCTTTGTGACCATAACTAGAGAATTTAGTTTCTTTCCTATTACTTACAGAAAGGAAGCCTATACAAAAGAACAACTTGGGAAGTCTAAAATGTCTGATGGAGAGAAAAAAAACATGGGATTTGGTGACAGTCGACCTGGGGGTAGATGCTGCCTCCTGCTATAATCTATCATTATATAAACTTTCTGATACCCAGTTTCTTGAGGTAAACCAAGAGCATAGCTCATTGTTTTTTGTCCTCTTTTGTAGTAAATGTCCTTGAATGGATTCTGTTTCCTATACTTGTGCATTCTCTATACAATTCCAAATAGCTCCATCCTGACAGTTCCTCTAAAGAGCTCCTATTGACCTTCTGCTGTGTGGGATGTTTCCTAGGGAGACATAAACTAATGTCTACAGACACCTAATGGATTGAAGACCAATATAATGATTCTATCGAAGGCCAGCTTGGTGAACCAATGAGTTTATGGGCTTTAATACAGGAGCATGAACAACTCAAAGATAGCTGTGTTATCCAAAAGCCCTCCTCAGCTTGTGTGTTCAAGTGTAGAAGATGCAGCTGTGCAGATCTCTGTGTGGTGTATCTCCTCCACTGGCACTTAGTGCACATAAACACAGAGACGGGGAGACCTTGTGGACTTGGCAAGTTTCAAGGACTTCTGGCAACTAGTGAGTTATCTCCTGAATCTTAAAGAACCTCTCTCCAGCATGGATTGTTTCAACTCAGAGGAAATTGCTACACATCTTGCTGGACAGACAGATGTTTGTATCTTGCCTCAGGATACCTCCTTGTAGTACTCAGGTCCTTCTCTTGCAACCCCAGGTTTCCAATCAACCCATTCATCTGAGACATCATTGACTTTTGCTTTTCCTTTGGCCAGACCTGAGTCCCTAAATATCTTCTCCAATTATTTGTTCGTCTGATGCTGTTATTTTGGGACTCCAAGGTTTTTGATGTTTCCCATGTCCTCAGGGCTCTTACATTTAGAGCTCCAGCCTGACCTTACCCATGACCTTCAGTTTCAGATATTTAGCCATTTAAGTCACATCTCCTTTTGAGTGTGCCATCTGCACTTCAAACATAACTCCTTACTCCCACTCTTCCCACTGACAGTGCTGGAAGGTCTGTTTGGAAAGCCAATGTTTGTTATTTTTTTAATTAATCATTTCATTCATTTACATTTCAAATGATATTGCCCTTCCTGGTTACCCTGCTACAAACTCCCTTCCCATCCTCCCTCCACACCTCTATGAGGGTGATCCTCCACCCACTTATCCACTCCTGCCTCACTGCCTGAGCATAACCCTATGCTGGGACATCAAGCCTTCATAGGGGCCATTTGCACCAGGGAGCCGGGAGACTCCATAGACTTCTGTGCATAGCCTGCCAGGAGAGAGAGATCTCCCATCAATGCTTTCACTTTTGAATTCAGAGGATTAAGGACACAGGTTTACAGGCCCACAGAGGAATAAACTCCAGTCAGAGACAACAATACCAACTAGTACCAGAGATAACCAGATGGCAAAAGGCAAGCACAAGAACCCTATCAACAGAAACCAAGGCCACATGGCAACATCATAACCCAGTTCTCCCACCACAGCAAGTCCCGGATACCCCAACACACTGGAAAAGCAAGAATTGGATTTAAAATCGTATCTCATGATGCTGATAGAGGTCTTCAAGAAAGATTTAAATAACTCCCTTAAAGAAATACAGGAAAACATCGGTCAACAGGTAAAAGCCCTTAAAGAGGAAATACAAAAATCCTTTAAAGAAATACAGGAGATCATGGGTCAGCAGGTAGAAGCCCTTAAAGAAGAAACATAAAAATCCCTTAAAAAAATTACAGAAAAACACAAACAATCAAGTGAAGAAACCGAACAAAACCATCCGGGATCTGAAAGTGGGGACAGAAACAATAAAGAAATCACAAAGTGAGACATCTCTGGAGATAGAAAACCTTGGAAAGAATTCAGAAGTCATAGATGCAAGCATCAACAACAGAATACAAGAGATAGAAGAAAGAACCTCAGGTGCTGAAGATACCATAGAAAACATTCACACAACAGTCAAAGAAAACACAAAAAGAAAAAAGCTCCTAACCCAAGACATCCAGGAAATACAGGACACAATGAGAAGGCCAAACCTAAAGATACTAGGTATAGAAGAGAGTGAAAGGGCCAGTAAATATCTTCAACAAAATTTTAGAAGAAAACTTCCCTAACCTAGAGAAAGAGATGCCCATGAACATACAAGAAGCCTTCAGAATTCCAAACAGACTGGACCAGAACAGAAAATCCTCCCAGCACATAATAATCAAAACACCAAATTCACTAAACAAAGAAAGAAACACCAAATTCACTAAACAAAGAAAGAAGCAGTAAGGGGAAAAAGGGCAAGTAAATTACAAAGGCAGACCTATCAGAATCACACCACTTCTCACCAGAGACAATGAAAGCTAGATGATCCTGGGCAGACCTCATATAGACCATAAGAGAACACAAATGCCAGCCCAGACTTCTATACCCAGCAAAACTCTCAATCATCATAAATGGAGAAACCAAGATATTCCATGATAAAAACCAAATTTGCACAATATCTCTCCACAAATCCAGCCCTAAAAAGGATAATTGATGGAAAATGCCAACACAAGGAGGGAAACTACACCCTAGAAAAATCAAGAAAGTAATCTTCTTCCAACAAACCCAAAAGAAGATACCCACACAAACATAAAAATAATATCAAAAATAACAGGGAGCAACAATCACTATTCTCTAATATCTCTTAATAACAAAGGAGTCAACTGCCCAATAAAAAAGACATAGACTAACAAAATATTTCTCATGTAAATCTTCAATTTTATTAGAAAATGTTTGCAATTCCCCTTTTAATTAATTTAGTAATTTATTTTATGTCTACTATTTTATCTGCATTATTTTTCATGATAATTTTAATATGTCTTCCTCTATTATATCAGAAATGTTTCCAATGTAAATCTTTGATTTTATCACAAATGTTTGCAATTCCACCTTCAATTAATTTATAAAGAGTTTTTACATCAACCATTCTTTATATAAAATCTTCCATGAAATAGTTAATTTTAATGTGTTTGTTTATTTATTTCTTGAATTTTACCAGAAGTATTTTCCATGTAAATCTTCAATGTTATCTGAAAATGTTTATAATTCCACCTTCAATTAACTTAGAATTATCTTTATGCCTATCATTTTATCTATATAATTTCCATGATAATCTTTAATTTTAACATGTTTTTCTATATATTTCTTCAATTTTATCAGAAATATTTTCCATGTAAATCTTCAAGTTTATCAGAAAATGTTTATAATTCAACTTTCAATCAATTTAGGAATACTTTTATACCTACCATTATTATACCTATATAAAATTTTCCATGATAATCTTCAATTCTATCATGTTTTTCTATATTTTTTCTACAGTTTTATCAGAACTATTTTCCATGTAAATCAGCAATTCTATCATAAAATATTCCTATCCCATATTTCAATTAATTTAGCAATGTTTTACTTGTCTACCACTTTACTCTTTAATTTTCCATGAAAATTGTCCATTTTAACAAGTTTATCTGAAATATTTTCCATGTACATCTTTAATTTTATCATAAAGTGTTTTTATTTCCCTTTACTTCTCTTTTCAATAAATAAAAACAAAACAAAACAAAAAGCCTATATAGGACCAATGACCCCCCTCCCATTGATGCCACCAGATAAGGCCATCTTCAACTACAAATGTATCTGGAGCTATGAATCCTTCCATGTATACTCTTTGGTTGGTGGTTTAGTCCCTGGGAGGTCTGGGTGGTCTGGTTAGTTAATATTGTTCTTCCTATGGGGTTGTAATTCCCTTTAGTTCCTTCAGTCCTTCTACCAACTCTTCCATTGTGGTCCCCAGGCTCAGTTTAATGGTTGGTTGTGAGTATCTACATTTGTATTGGTCAGGTTCTGGAGGAACATCTCAGGGAACAGTCACATCAGGGTCCTTTCAGCAAGTGCTTCTTGGCATCAGCAATAGTGTGGGGGTTTGGTGTCTGCAGATGGGATGGATCCCTAGGTGGGGCAGTCTCCGGATGACCTTGGCAAGCCAATGTTACTCTTCCCTTTATGCTCTGTCTTTTTTTATAGGGACTGGAATTTACCAAGTATATTTCCCAGAATTCCTGTCTGTCGGTATTCCATTTTCAACCCACCAAGAAGATGCATTTGGCTGAGACATGGAGAGAAAAGAGGTCTAATAATTGCTATGCCCAGACTGTCTTCAAGTAAGAGATTTTGCCATGGTCTCCAGCACTCCTCTGCAAACTCATTTGCATCAGAAGCTGAAGTGTCTCTGGCATTTCCTCAACTCTCTGCTACACTCTCCCTTTCTTCAAGGACATCAAGCTAGCATCAGTGTTCTTCCATGACCTATGCTCCTTCTGTCTTTCAGAATTTTATAAACACCCACCACCTCAGGTCCTTTCCTGCCTAAAATGCCTGCATATGCTTCACTTCTGAGCCATCCTCTAAACTACTGTGTCCCAAGTGTTACCTTGCACATTAACAGAAGAAATGGGATCATTTGTGTTAGCCCAAGATCCAAATCCACTGATCTAAACCTTTACCGCATAGGTTAATGGCAGTGTCATTTATGCTGTTTTTTAGGTCAAAACACTCAAGAATATGTGATTATTCTCTCTCTTTTATTGCCAGCATCTTGGTTATTTAAGCAATGCACCTGAATTTTGGCAGATTATACAACCTGGGTGAGGTTTCATATAGCTAGTGATAGTACCAGTCATCTGTCTAGGAGGCTGGGTGTCTTCAAACATGGGCTCTGTCACAATGGAAGCCGATTAACAGTGTTCTAACTGGAAAACAAAGAAGATTTCTCAATGAAGCTCCCAGGGAAGTTTCCAGATGAGAAAAGTTTACAGGCTTATTAAGTGAGGGGCTGGCATGATGGTTGTGTACAAGAGCAGAAGACCGTTTGATCAGAGGAGAGTGGTGCATTTGTTGAGCAGGGTTAGGATGCAATTTTGAGATTTTTTTCAAGGTAACAATTGAAACAGAGCTTAATCCTTGTAGATGCATAATTTCTTTTTTTCCCCTCCAGCTGGATGCATATTTCCATCATCAGTTTTGGAGAAGGTTCCAGGGGTGGGATTGTTAACAGGTGTCCTACAGTACATTCTACTCTGTGGTAGCCATTGCCAAAAGAGATGTCAATGTGCACCAAAATGTCTGTCCACAATAATTATCAAAGTGCCATTTCAAATTTCATTTTTGTCATCTACTAGGGCAAGAAAAATTATGTCACGATGTATGTATGTGAACCTCATTTTCTCTGCTATTTCTGTGATGTTACTTGTGATGAGGATTTCTTATAGAGTTAGGACAGAGTGCAGAGGAAATACTTTTTGTTCAGACTTACTGAGTGTAGGCAAAAGCATTGAGTAGGAAGTCCCATCTTCCTGGGGCAAGAGTTTAAATGCCAGCTTCAGAAGAGGGCATTTTTTCCCTAGAAAATATGGGCTTCTTTTTCCTGCCTAGGAACATTCTACCTTGGCCACCACCACAGAAACACCTCCACCTGACTTGGTGGTGGGTATCATCCAACTGGAGATTTGAACTCAGGTTCCCAATGGCCACCCCTGTAATCCCACATCTAATCATAAGCGCAGGCTTACCTGTGGCATGGTGCTGTGAGATGCTGAATGAGAAGCAAAAGCAATGAATAAAAATGAAATGATAAAATAAATCCTCTGGCTTATAGGTTCAGTGGGAACTGTGAGTCAGAATTATACATTTGGCAACACGAAAATGATACTAATGAATGCAAAAAATATGAATCATATGCTTTTCTACCCACCATACAACCCCTCAAGTGGAAACATGACTCCTAAATCTAGTAAATTTGTCTAAACCAAGATCCATAGTGTATTCGTGTATGCCAACCTTCGGTCTTATTCTAAATTTTTAACCTTGAACATGAAATAAGTAAATCTTGGATTTTTGAGGGGTGTGTGCTATTATATAGGTTTATAGTGTTACAGCTTTCTTGAGTGGGGAAATTTGTGTGTGCTTCATTGTAAGTTTGTAGTGTTTAAACGTGACATAAGAGTACTGTTCAGAAGTAGTTCATTTAATTTCCTTCCTTTGAATCCACCATCTCCAGGTGCCCAGAGATAACCCACAGTCCTGTGCTCCATGAAGCTGATATTTCACAGAACTACAACGTCCTACATAGCAGGGGTGGGTGCCCTCACGCAGAGAAACCGGTCTCCCAATATTCACCCATTTTTGGCTTTAGAAAGTAGACTTAGCTAAAGGAAACACTAGGCTTGTTCTAGATTGATCAGACATCTGACAAAATATCTAAAAGCTAAAGCCATATTAAGTGCTTCAGAGAGCATCGAAGCTCCAAAACATCTACAAAAAGCAAGTGCCCCTGACATTCTCCCTCCCAAGTGAAAGGAAACTGGGTGGTATCCTGACTTCAGTCTCTTCTGGAACAACCTTGGTGTGAGACCCTTGGTGGGCAGCAGTTTCACCTTTGGGCATTAACTTGGAATACTTTGACCACAGGGGTCTTTGGCTCTGTATGTCGAACTCTGCCTTAGTTTAGTTCCAACCTCACAACTTCCAGACAATAAGGACCCAACTAGAATGAAAGATCTGTGATCTCAAGAGATATTCTTCTGGGTAGAATAGAGATGGTAATTTTCCCTTTGAACAAATGTATGGAACACACCAGTACTGTGGAGTCACAGGATAACTTGTGACATAAGTTCTCTGTGTCCACTATGTGGGTACTGGGGATTAGCCTCAGGTTTTCAGGCTTTCTGGTAGTGCTTTACTGCCTGAGCCATATTTCTGGTATGAGTAAGTGAGTGAGTGTGTGTGTGTGTGTGTGTGTGTGTGTGTGTGTGTGTGTATTTGTGTGTGTGTGTGTGTGTGTGTGTGTGTAGGACAAGGATGATATCAAATGTGATGGAGGAAAGAATTACTTTCCATCTTATTTATTTTTGGGTACAAGGTCTCTCACAGGAACCCGGAGCTCAAGAGTTTGGCTAGATTAAACTGGTCTGCAAGCCCCAGGGGTCCTCCTGTCTGTCTCCTCAGTGCTAGGATTATAGGTGCATGAAACAGTTTTTTATATGGGTTCTGAGGATCAGACCTGGGTCCTCAACACAGGTGCAGCAAGCGAGTCTTTTAGCAACTCTAACATTTCTAGATCACCTAAAGCATCTATAATATGAATAGACCACACATACATTTATATTCTAGGTTTTAGAAAACATGGATATTTTCCAGATTATTACAGAGACAGACATCACACTGTATCTTTTAATTACCAAGAAGCCAGAGAAACAAGGACATTTGCTATCAAGGGTGATGAAGGACTTTTAGAATCGCAGTTGTCTTCAGCCATGTGCATCCACATAGCAGTTGGCATAATGCACTTTCTCTTTGTTCCTCAGTTTCTTCATTTCTAAAGTAAAAGCATTGTTTACTTCCTACAGACATGGTGCCTCATTGCCATTTCCAGCATAACTAAAGAGTGGAAGTGTGGTGGGGAGTTATTCTCTAGTTCTTGGAAATACTGACCGGTATCTCTTCCTGTTAACTCATGGTTAGCAGGTCTGTGTTTCTCTGTGATATTTTCCTGGGAAGTTATAGAGTTAATACAATTCTGGTTGGTGCCTTAGCCTCAGAACCTCTGAGCCCCTGGGAAGCTGTTAAACAGGAGTCATGAGAACAAAGGTACAAGCTCTGAGGACTCAAAGACCAGTTGGCATCCTAAAATGCTTTAAGAGACTCTGATATTGAAAAAGTCTGGACTTTGATCTGGGACCAGAGAGCAGCATATGCCAGTTTCATTGGCCCCAAAGCTAGTGCATTAGAAAATACAGGGTGCCCCCTCTGTGGGGGTCGGCTTTGTCCTAAATGGGGAATAAGACTAGGTCCCCGATCTTGATACAGACAGAGAAGGCAGAAACATAATACATTCTCACAAGGTCAGCATTTAGGATGGAGAGGGTCAAAGAGCAAAGAATCAAGAGCTAGCCAGGTGAACATTTGGCCTTGCAGGATGGCTAGCCAATTTTGCTGTACCACCGGAGACCAAATCAGTCATTCCCTTAGAATGTTTCAGAAGAAACAGGAGTGCCAAGGTCAGTGGGAGGGCATTTAGCTGACACATTTAAGGGCCTTCCAGGAGGAGGAAGTGATGACTTCTGATGGAGGACACTGGAGTCTGAACCAGGCCACCAGACTTGCTATAGAGTAAGGGCAACTGAGGGATCATCTTCCACTCCCATGTATACAGGGGCAGGGGGATGCTAAAATGGAGAAGGAAGAGTGCTTACCTGCAGCAAGGTGCTCTACTGCTCAAGGAGCATGGATTCCTTGGTCATCGAATTCCTACATGCCACCATTTTAAGATACAGCATTTTATTGCTTATAAGTTAATCAATCTGTAATATGTTACAATAGATGGACAAATTAAGGTATCAGTATTTTTCTACTCCCTTCCTCCCTTTCTCCCTCTGTTCCTTCCTTCCTTCTTTCTCTCCTTCCTTCCTTCCTTCCCTCCCTTCCTCCCTTCCTTCCTTCCTTCCTTCCTTCCTTCCTTCCTTCCTTCCTTCCTTCCTTCCTTCCTTCCTTCCTTCCTTTCTTCTTTCTTTCCTTCTTTCCTTCTGAAGCAGGCAAACGTAGGAATAGTTTAGTACCCTGGCCTTTAAGTAAACTTCTAGGGAGAAGCTCTTCTGCCTATGGATAATTAGGTATAAAATCAGATGTGTTTTGGGAAGTAGAAAAATGATTATTATGACCTAATCTATTAATCAAAACAGAGCCACCTGCATTCTGCCTCCTTGGTAACCAAGCTCCTTCTTCCTGTGGCCCCAGATGATAATCAAGGCCCCCTAATGATTTCACTCCTACCACCTTCCTCTCTGTTGCCATCTATTCTGATCCTTTCTCTTGCTTGCCTTAATAAACTTTGCAAGCTCCTTCTGCAAATTTGTGTGGACTTTTATTTCAATTAATAAATCAAGAGACCACACTCAAGCCTTACCCTCACCATTGGTTACAGGTAAGTCTTCCTTCCTTCCTCTCCATCTCTTTCTCTTTCCCTCCCCATTCCTCCCCACTTCTCTCTCTCTCTCTCTCTTTCTCCCTCTCTCTCTCTCTCTCTCTCTCTCTCTCTCTCTCTCTCTCTCTATATATATATATATATATATATATATATATATATATATGTGTGTGTGTGTGTGTGTGTGTGTATATCCTGTACATATACCCCTTTCACTTCCTTTGTTCTTTTTCCTTCCTTTTATGTGTATAACTTCTTTGCCTATCTGTCATTAATTGTATGTGCACTAGATGGGTGTCAGGTACCCGTGGAGGCCAGAAGAACACATCAGATCCCCAGTAGCTAGGCTTACAGATAGATGCTAGTCTGTGGTCTAACCTTTCAGCATGACCTTGAACTTGCTATGTATCCCAGCCTGAACGCAAACTCATGATTCTCCTGCTTTGGATTTCTGGGTATTTGGATTATAAATATGTAGTACCCTGTCTGACTCAGTGTTTTTGAAAATACTCCCAGTATGTTTCTAATAGGCAGTCAGGGTTGATAACTGCCAATCTGGAATAGTCCCATTTTGCTCAATAGTCTGTTGGTAACTTCTTTACTTGTAAGGGTATTTCTTAAAACCTGTTACTGGACCCTACATCATAAAACAGTTTCTTGGGTGCTACCTCAGACTTAGTGAGACTCTCTAGAATAGCCAAAGAATGCATTTGAACATACACGGTCTCAGGTAAAGAATGCATTTGAAAGCACACTGTCTCGGGTCATTTGCAACCTCTCTTAGGTTTGATAAAGTTTGATTAAAAGCCAGACTGTCTCCTGTTTCATGTTACCCTGCACTGAGAGAGCTGATGATCCTTCTGTCTTCTGACTAAATGCAAGCCACTTCCGCTTGCCATTACCAGCAAGCTTGGGACTTTTAAACACTATAGCGAAGACCTTGGGAGGAAGAATCTCATTTAGATGTAATGCAGGCAGTTGAATGAAGCCGCTTCTTCTATTTCTGACACTCTATGATTTTATACCATTATATCTGTCATTATGATCTGTGAAGCACAGGCACGAAATGGTTCAAACTATAGCTACTGCAGACAGGAGGGCAGGTAATAGCTTCAAGCAAGCTATAGGTCCTTCCTTGGACTTTAAATCAAGCTGCCCAATGGAGCTATGGATACCATGGGCCTTCCAGACCCATGTGGCACTTGCTGCCACAGTTCTGAGTCATTGTGGCTCTTGTTTCTTAGTTACCTAGTAGATATCAGCATTTGTCTGTTGTGCAGGATGATAGCTCTTGTTCTGACATTCTTACATTTGTATGTCATATGCCTTGATCACTGCACTGGTTCAATGCACTTCCCCAGGCCTCTGCCACATCCCTTCTGCTGTTTTGACCCTGTATTGCATTTCTGACTCACTCTGAGCTCTTGTCTCTGAGTCTGAACTTCATTCTTACTGCTGATCCTTAGAACTTGAGGATAACACTTGTTTTCCCCTGAACATTCATCTTAGCTTTTCCTGATGAACTTTTTAGGCTCTGCCTGGGAATTATGAACCAACACTGGCTGAGGCTGCCTTCCGGTCCCATCATACCCACCAGGATAGACAATTCCATCACATAACCTTTGAAGAAGGACAGAGAAGCCAGATTCTTCCCATGCTCCCAGTGGACAGCAAAGTTTGACAACCCCTCACAAGCAGCAAAGTACGGCTCCCTACAGCCGCCACCCTCCTCTACCTCATCACAGCCTGGGCTACACTTCTGTCATGTTTCCACGACGTGATGGAGCTCTTTTAATGTCTGTTCCAAACCAGTAGTTTGGGACCATTCTTCCCTCCAGGAGTCTGAAATATGCTACCAGTCATGAGAATGCAGGCTGGAGGAAAGGCATCTGGCCAAAGAAAACAGAACTCTCATAGGAGAGACTCACAGGCAGAAAGCTTGGCGGGCCATGCAAAGCAGAGAAAAGGAGTCATTCGCCATAATGAGTAACCTGCGGCACAGCAATACAGTTGATAAATACTCGGTACTTAAAGTGAACTTTGAACAAACGCAGAGGCAGAGATTGAGCGCTTTGTGCAGAAAGTAGCACATTAAGGCCTTGTTACAAAGGAACATTGTCCCTGCATAGACTGAGCTGGATACAAACAGAGCTGAGGACTCTGAGAGACGACTCAATGGTCAAGAGCACGCACTGGTCTTGCAGAGGACCCGGAGTTCAGTTGCGAGCATCAATGCAAGGCAGCATACAGCCACCTGTAACTCCAGCTTTGGTGGGGGGGGGCGTGTCCAACACCCTCTTCTGGCTTCCATGGGTGCCTGTACTCATATGTATCCATGTGTGCACACATACATACATAATTAAAAATAATATAA
Organism: Apodemus sylvaticus; assembly: GCF_947179515.1. Classification (NCBI taxonomy): domain Eukaryota; kingdom Metazoa; phylum Chordata; class Mammalia; order Rodentia; family Muridae; genus Apodemus; species Apodemus sylvaticus. The sequence continues at coordinate 134,440,842 of NC_067472.1, read as the reverse complement.
AATTAAAAAATTATAGTTGGAGACTCAATGGAAGTTCCTTAGCAGAACCCAGGCAGCGAAGTACATTTCCGAAGAACCTATGATTGAGGTGGAGGGAAATCTTCTAGTGATACTAAATGAGGTAGGGGTTACAGCAGTTTTAGGGTGAGGTGGAATTGAAAGTTCCTAACCATAATCTCACCGTGGGTTGTTTGTAGTTTGTGGAATCTGCCAAGCTTAAACTGTCTGTGTAATACATTCTTTATCATCTTAATTCCAGAGGGCAGCACATCATTTTTAATGAATTCTTTTGCTGTTGCTGTGAATCCCTGAACTAAGGAATCACATTAAGCTCTTTTATAGAAACATATATGGGCAGAGAGTTTGGGTGCCCAGCTTGGTGGCAGGGCAAGGGAGTAACTCTTTACTATGATATTGGTGCCTCAGAAGCATCCAAACACCTCTCTAGGGTGCTACACCCAGTGCTAACACCGCCCAGCCCAGCCTTAAGGTAGAGAGCAAACATCAACAGTGAGGCTCAAGAAACTGAAAGACTGTGAGAATTGTGCATTTGGGAGGTTCTGTAATGAGACAGGGCCCAGGAAGATGTGGAGAGCTCTCTAGCTGTCAGACTGCAAAGGTTGGAGGATCAAGTGGGGCATTTCAAAACAGCCATCTCCGCTTTTCATTAAGATGAAAACCCAGAGATACACTCATTCTTCACAGAGTCAACTGATCTCAACAAGACAGCTGGAGCTCACTGGCCCATCACTTCCTATGGTGGTGTGACGACGAGAATAGGACCTGACTCTCTTCATCTGCCAGGTCTGGATGTTGATGGGAGTTTCTGATGGGAAGAAACTGTTTTCTTATTCTGTGATTTCAACAGACCTGCTTTAGAAAGGACCATCGGAGCAGAAAGCAAGCCCTGTGCGGGGTATGTGCATTGTCTTCTCTCCTTCCCCTTTCTTTACTGGCCAGGAGGGATGTGTCTCTTAGAAGTTCCACCCCTGGTGATTCTTTTTGGAAGAGCTTGCTTGAAAACTGAGAAGAGGAAGGAGTTCAAACGCATTGCCACTGAAACCAGATTAAAAGCCAGTGATTACCTGGGAGTTTGCTGACAGTGAGCCCGCCCTGGCAATCTGCTCCCTATAGCAGCATACAGTTATACACAAGGTCTTCTTGAGTTTCCTCAGAAGAGGGCCGATTAAAAGTAAAAATAGGGATGAAAAGCCCAAACCTTAAATAGCTAGAGAAAACCTGGGTGATGGGGACAGCCTTTGCCAAGCTCTATCTCTTGGGGTGTTGGGGCCAAATCCCATTTCACACCAGATTTAACAGAGGATTCTCTGAAAGTCAGAACTCTGCCCAGTGTCTTTGAACATCTTCCTTTAAGCTGTGCTAATGAGCTTGCCAACTTCAGGCCCACGAGCCTTCACTGCTCCCGCAGTGTTGATGTCTACACACAGGACAGGCTACAGGAATTCTCTCATTTGGAGTTCCAGTTTCATCACTGACTTCTCCATTCCTTTATCTGAGAAGAAAGGAATATTTAGACATTTAATTGGCATATAACGAGATAACTATAACGAGTTAATTAGTTCTCAATTAGGTTGCATTTGCCATACCTCCTGAATGTGTTCTCAGCAATTAGGGACATCTAATGAACTTGGAGTGACTGCTTGACTTCTCACAGTCAGCAGGAAGATGAGAACATCTCTCTTTGAGTTGGAAGCAGCACAGCTTTTCTTCCTTGAAAGCTAGCATCAGGGGATGTATCCAGCCTGTCTCAAAATCAGTTAAACAGAAGAGAGACAGGCAACAAGAAAACATGTAAACAGAGTGACTGATTAGCGTAGTGTGAGGCTCTTTTCCAGTGGAATCCTGGAACTATGGGTTCAAGTCCTGGCTATTGCTTTCTAGCTGTGTGACCATCTTAGTTCATTTTCTCTTCTAGAAATTATTTTTTAAGTGACAATTGTATATGTAGTACACATTAAGTAATAATTGTTAGGTGCTGTAATGGTATATAGTACTTGACTTTGACATCAAAATTGTCAGAATATGACATCATATTTGAAAGTATGTGACATCATCAATGTGAATATGAGATCATAATTGGAAGGGTATGATACCATCTATAGAATGACATGGCATCACAATCTAATGACTTTGACATCAAAATTGACAGGATATGACAACCTATTAGGAGATTGTAATTGGAAGGGATTGAAACCATCATTCGAATGATATGATATCGTAATCAGATAATGATGACATCAAAATTGGCAGAATGGCTAGGATGAAGAAGATGATTGATGGTAGATTTTTGAAGACGTTGGGAAAAGGGCATCTTAGTCACCTTGTAATGTAGGGGATATTGTAGGGAATGTAAGCTGGGGAGACACTATGGAAAGAGTAAGGAGATTGTCCAAAACCTGAAATCCAAACACCATGATCCAGCTATGTGGCTCCCAGGCATGTAACCCAAAGGAAGTTAAGTTAATATACCACAGAGGTGTGTAGTAGTTGTAGTCTTGGTCATGATAGTTAAGTTACGGAACCAAGATAGATGTTCAGTTAATAGATGAATGGATAAAAATGTACACTTTCTCCTGTTATAGTCACGCCACACGGTGAGACTGAGAGGAGAAAAAGTGATTTGCGTTATCTATCAAGCACCTTGTAGAAGAGTATGAAAGTTGTCCTCTCTGGGAAGGAAAGAGCTATGACAGGGTAAGGAAGGTGTGAAGCCTCCCATAGCAGCATGTTGGGGCTCCAGGGCCCTGGCTCTCCCTAGATCTTCCTCTCTCTCCAGCCAGGGCTCACCTCATCCTTAACACTGGCTACGATTAAAAAGCCACATAGAGAAATCATCCGAAGGAGGGGAAAAATTTACAAACTAATTTGCATTTTAATGAATTTTTAATTGAACCCAAATCTGTTGTTTCCGTTTAAAGATGCAGGGCTGACTTTGTGGTCTCTGCGGCTGAGGGCCAAGTGGGAACTTGATGGGATAAAAACAATAATAATGCTAAGCTTAATTAGGTTTGAAGACTTGTCTGGAAAGTCTGCGTGGAGTCTGGGAATGGTGTTTCTTCTAGCAGTAGGCTAAGAAGCTTGACGGGACGGGTAAAGTCTCCTACCTATCAATATCTCAGCTCAGAGCAGCCACATGCCGGGAGGCGGGGGGGGGGGCACATTGGCTATGGTGCTTCTTGTCTTTTGGGTACAAGTGCCTTCTAAATTTGTCAGACGTGGATGTGCACCGAGATTCCACACTACTTTGCTTTGTGCCACCACCTGCAGCTTCTCTTTCTCCTCCTCCTCTTTCCCCTCTTTCTTATCTTCCTTATTTTGTATTCCATTTTTTTTTCTTGAAGTGGGGATAGAGCTCAGTCTCTTGGATGCCATGAAGAGATTCTACCACTGAGGCATATCCTTATCCCCTCTTATTTTTCTTGGGTTAAATGGCAGATTCTTTCACGGTGAAGGCGAAACAGCTCAGTGCAGACAACCGATGTAATCGATGCGCAGATAGCCGATGTGATCGATGCGGGGCTGGGGGCGGATGACTAAGCTGTTGAAGTGCTTGCTGTGAAATTATAAGTACCTGAGTTCAGATCCTCGGCACCTGTGTGAGCAGCAGAGCACAGCATGGGAGGCCGGGAGCCACCACTTGAGCATGCTGGCAGTCCAGGCTTGTGGCATCTGTGAACTCCATGTTCAAAGAGAGAATGTGTCACAAACAACCAAACAAACAAACAAACAACTCCAAAAATGTGGTGAGTGAATGAGGATGAAACATTGCCTGCTGACTTCCAGAGGGTCGTAGTTTACTTTTCTATTGCCATGACCTGACCAAGGCAACTTAGGAAAGCAAGCATTTAACTTTAACTTTAAATGGGATCACCATTTCAGAGTGCAGTAGATAAGAGTCTTTGATCATCAGGGCAGGGAGCACAGCATCAGGCAGGCAGACACGGCACTGGAACAGTCACAGAGAGGTTATGTATTAAGACAACTAAGAAGCAGAGGCAGGGAGAGAGAAAGAGGGGGAAGGAGAGGGAGAGAGAGGGAGAAGGGGGAGGGGAGGGAGAGAGAGAGTGAGAGTGGGGAGGGGGAGGGGGAAGAGGAGGGAGAGGGGAATGGAGAGGGGGAGGGGGAAGGAATTGTGAATTTGGTGGGTTTTTAAAACAGTAAAACCTGTTCCCAGTAACACAGTTCCTCCAACTATGCCCTGCTTCATAATTCTTCCCAAACAATTTCATGAACTGTGAACCACGTTTTCAAGTACATATAACACACACACACACATACACACACACACACACTCACATGTACATACCCATATACCATATACATAATCACACACTATATGTGAATTTTATATTATATATGTGTATAGTTTAAATGGAAAGATGATCACTGTGTGCTTTGGAAAAGCCCCTGAGGGGGCCACCATTGAAAAGAACTGACAGTTTCTGACTTGTCATCGTACTTGGTAAGATGGTCTGAGTTTTTCTCCTACTATTATATTTGGGTCTGAGATGGTAGATTTTATTACCCAGAGCAAAAATCTACAGCAAGGATCATGTTTCTGTTGACTCTCCATGACCTGCAGCTCCACTGGGGAGACACAAAATGGCAGGTTGACCTAGATGGATTTCTTCACTAGCAGTGTGTTTGCCATGGGACAAAACATCCAAGGTTGGGATTCATAACTTTTATGGGAAGAGGAAGACAGCCTGCACTTTAGGGTGAGAGACGCTACAGAAAAGGGTCCAGGTAATTTTAGCAGCCAGGACCTTGCATTTCCCAGCTCACCAGACTGGGTCTGTGGCTGGTTCTTCATCTGGAAGCTGTGTCTGGATGCGAAGTTTAATATCCAGTACAATATTTCAAATGATTGAGTGCAGGGCATGCAGAGTCTGGGAATTGTTGGGAAAGTGACTTGTTTCTTTACGAAGGAGTAAAGTAATTGTTGAAATTATTACCCTCCTTTCAAGTAATTTGTGTAGCCAGGGGGGATTCTAAAATATTAATAATAAGCAAATCTTTCCTGTAGATGACCATCACAGCCTGTTGTCTATCACCCTTCCACATGTATTCTTCAATTCTACACCTGACAGCCTCATGGGAGCCTTCATCTTCCCACACAAAGATTCCAGAATGGTCAGAGGAAAAGAGGTATCAAAGCGTTTCATCAATTGAAAGACTTTGTACAAAGGCTGGCTGAAGATTTTAGAGGATTGTTTTGCAAGCAGATGTTCTCCCTTTGCATAAGTCAGACAGACATCCCATAGCTAAGGAGAGAGTCCCCAGAGAGTCAGGAAGAGCAGTCACTTGAGTTGAGTTACAGGTCCTCTTCTTGACCAAGTCCCAGGATAAAGTAGGGCATAAGCTACAATATGAGAAAAGCAATGGCCTGAAAATGTGGCTATGAGAAGCCAAGAAAGCCACAGACTTCTCGTGGAGTACTGGCTCTCCCTCTGTGCTCCAAGGCCAGTTGCTGTGGGGTGCCTTGCCGTTGTCACAGCTCATGCAGGTCCCAGAGCTTCGTGGGTTCCAGCTTTTCCTCTCTGTCCTTCACTTTGTCATTATCATCTCCTCCTGATCATCTTTAATGAGGGCTTGACGTCTAACACGTCTCCAGGTGTGACAATGGCAGCATTGAAGGGATTGATGACAGTCATATAAAGTCAAGACTCTGTACCAATTCTGTCTGTCCGTCCGTCCATCCGTCTGTCTGTTGCTCTCTGTGACCCCTTCATTTTGTCAAAGCCAATACCATCTGGGTGATTCTTCTGCATTCCCAAGTCCTGCACAAGGTAAAGACTTTGCTATTTCACAGCTTCTTTGTGCTTTTAGAAAGCACCTCACAGAAGACTTCACCTCAGATATTGATGCTGGTCCCTTCTTAATCAACACTAATTCCTTAAATCCAGATAACCAGCACCAATTGTTCCAGTAGTCCCTTACATTCTTGACTCGAAAGCCAGAGCCACATGGTCGAAGCTGATGAGTTCTGCTGCTTGCTGGTGCTGGAACACCTTTGCCCTAAGGATGGAACATTATCACCACCAATTGTTTGTTTTCCAACTCTTTCACTGACTAAGGTTGGCTGTCCTAGAACTTGGTCTGTAGATTGACCTTGAGCTGAAAGATCTGCATGGCTGTGTCTCCTGAATACTGGGATTAAAGGTGAATATCACTATGCCTGGACATCTGTCTTAGTTAGGGTTTCCATTGACACGAAGAGACACCATGACCAAGGCAAGTCTTATAAAAGACAACATTTATTGCACTCGTACAGGTTCCAAAGTTCAATCCATTATCATTAAGATGGGAACATGGCAGTATCCAGACAGACATAGGACTAGAGGAGTCAAAATATCTATATCTTGATCCAAAGGCAGACAGGAGAAGACTGGCTCCTACGTGGCTAGAGGGAGGGTCTCAAAGCCCATCCTCACAGTGATAAAGTTCTTCCAACAAGGCTACACCTACTCTAACAAGGTCACACCTCCTAATTGGGCCACTCCCTGGATCAAGCATATTTAAACCACCAGTTATCTATCTATCTATCTATCTATCTATCTATCTATCTATCTATCATCTATCAATCTTCTATCTGTCCAATTTCTATCCCCTAATATGCTAATTTGTCCATTCCTTCACTCATCCTAATGGTCTTGATTCTCTGTGGCTTAGAAAGGTGCCACATAGGTGCTGTGTCTGGAATCATAGGAGAAGAGAAAGCATTCTCTGTGCTTCCTGTAATCACTGACTGTGCCCTTAACTCTCTGGACTCCTAAGCCCTCTTACCACGCAGGTTCTCTAAGAGAAAGGAGGGAAAAAAGGTTATTTTGTTGTTGCCCCAAACAGGGTTCCTCCAAGTCAGGAATAGGACACCATCACAGGCAAGGGAAGCTGAAAAGCCCTTCTGAGGTGACAGCTCTGAGAATGTAGCTCTCAAGAATCTCAGGAACCTTAAAATAGCAAACCTATGTTATAGAGTTTATTTATTTATTTATTCATTATTATTTTTATATATTTATAAATAAATAAGTTATCATTTATTTTTATTATTTTATATTTTATTATTTATCTCTTTTTAAAAGTTAAAGAACAGATTTTTTTTTTAGAATTTTTTTTATTGACTATCATCTTCATTTACATTGCCAAATGGTAAAACCTTTCCCAATCTCCCCCCTCCCCAAAGACCCCTAACCTTTCCTCCCAACCCCTGCCTCCACATATTATGATTCTCACCCACCCCATCCCCCTCTCCCCTCGATTTCCCTTTGTTGGGGCCTCTGTTGAGCCTTCACCTGACCAAGGACCACTCCTCCCACTGATGCCCAACAAGGCATCCCTCTGCCACATGACTGGAACCATGTGTACCCCTTGGTTGATGGTTTAGTCCCTGGGAGTCCTGGGGCGTCTGGTTGGCTGAAATCATTGTAAAGAACAGATTTTGTAATGACCTTTTGCAACTGAATTTTCAAAGGTAGTATATATATATAAAACGTTTTAGTTATAGACTATATATCCTAAATTGGAATTGAAATTATGGAAGGCAAAAGGCAACATCTCAAAATGCTATCAGAAGAGATCTCGACACTTGATCAAGATGGAATCAAAAGTGCCTAAATAATTATGGGCTGTGGGTTTATCAAAGAGAATATAAAACATTTAAAAGCAACACAGACTTGTGGGGAGTTTTACTTCTTTGATTTTGTTTGCGAAGCATAAGGGACACACTAAAATAAGCATAAAACCCAGCAAGTGATTCTATTGAGAGGCAGAAGCTTTGCTATCTAGGGAGGTTTCTTGGGAGGTACAAAAGATTTCTTTGTGGCTGGGACTATGGCTTGGGGTGGGGGGGTGGGGGGGAAGTGCTTTCTTTGCAAGCATTAGAACCTAAGATGATCTCCAGAACCCATCTTGGGTACTGGAACATAGTTGTTACACCCAGGAGGGAATAGGCAGATTCCCATAGCTCTGGTCAGTCAATCTAGCGTACTTAGTGGGTTCCAGGCCTGTGATTGTCTCAAGAGCATCAACAACATCAAGGATCATGACAACAAGGACAACAACCCAAGGTGGATAGTGCCTTAGGAACAGTACCTAAGGCTGTTCTCTGACCTATACCAGCAAATGTGCACACACATAGCTACACACAAACACAAAATACCCTCTCATATCATACATAAATGCATTGGTCAGTATACCAAGATATATGGCTTAAGAGAGATGAAACTTGACCAAGCGTGATCACATTTCATGATCTTTCAATTTTTTTTGTATTATAAACCAAGGAAAAGAAAATTCACACCCAGTAGTTTGTTCTTCATTTTCTTCCATAGCCTTGCTTGAGATAACAATAGCACATAGGTTCTTGTGTTTCATGATACTTCTGATAGGCTCTCAGCCATGCATATTAAGTAGGGTTACCTACAGTGACCTGCTCCTAATTCACAGAAGAAATTAGATGCAGAGAACTGAGGCCTGCCTGTCAAATGCAAGTATTCTAGAAGGCCAGAAAAGCTTATGATTCATATAAATCTATTTTTTAGCCAAGGAAATCACTTAGACTCTTCCAAATCAAAGCTCATCAACATGACCCCCCAAAAAATAACTGGGTATCATACAGAAATAAGAGGCAAATGACATAAATATTAAATTATTCTTAGCAATTGATGTTTCATTATTCCTTCTTACTTTGTAAAATATCTAGATATCTAAAAATACATCAATTAAATTGGTATTTGTTCAGGGTTTCAATCCACCTAAAGATGGTGGGAATTGTATCTAACCTAGTTCAATGTGAATCATAAGTACTGTTGATATGAAATTTTGTCAGACTAATGATTCAATTTGGTTGAATACAAATTTATGATTCTCAACACTCTAAACATCATTTATGAGTAACATTAGCTTACTTGATTAGTAAACTTGTATAAATTTAATAGACATTTTTTTCTTGAACAAACAAACCCAAGGAAAACAGCACATTCTACTGTATTATATTTAACATTCAATAATCAGGAAAAAGTGTAGCTTTTTCCTTAAATTAATGTGATTGGTCAAGTTTTTCTTGAACTGTGAGAACCTGGATTCTTAAGATGTATTTGACTTAACAGTTCACGGCAGAAGAAGAAGAAGAAGGTACCATAATTTCAATATTTTCACTTTGTGGGATTTGTAGGATTTTTTTTACATGAGTATTTCTTAAGGCTTAGGTAAAATGTTAAGGCCCAGGTAACTGTTACCTTTCCAGTCTGCCATTTTGTGCTGTTATTAATCTCATAGGGGGCCTTTCTCATATGCTGTTACTAGGATGTCCTGTGCTTTGGTGTCCTTGGAAACCAATCACAACAGAAGTCAGTTAGAAATGCTTTGTATAGTTAATCACAATGAGCTTGGGCCCAAACTAACCACCTAGCAGCACTTCCTGCACCTGTGTATAAGCTTTTCTATGTGCTTCTATAAGCTGCCCCCTGGGATGGGCCCCAAGATAAGAGAGACACCTGCACCAATGTAAATTCCAAATCTTATTTCGAATAAGATTTCCATTTTGTGTAGGGATCGAGTAAAATTTAAGTTCCCAAGACCTCCCTGAGAACTGACATCCTACTTGGTAGAAAGAGTAAGTGGGCAACTGACATTCTGGTCATCAAGTTAAGACATGAATGTTAGACAAGGCAAATGCCTAGTTACAGTTGGATATCCCAACCAATGGGAACAGGTTAAGTATACCACAAAGACATGTTCCTAAGGAAATCCTCCATCCTTAAATCCATATTGGAAACAATTTGGCACAGATGTTAGTGGATTTTATGCTTAACAGCCCAGAATTTTAACTCAATGTTCAGCTCCTGAGTCTGTCCTATGACTCTGATCATTCAGTCCTGGGGTGTCACATTCAATAAACCATCCCCATTTGACTAAGATTGACTTTTGAGTGGTTTGTGCAGCAATTCCCAGATCACAAAAGTACTTACTTATTTTTATGAGCTCATTAGAAGAGGGCTACATGAAGAGAGACATTTGAGTACATCAATGTTCTTGATTGGTCAGGGAATATTTTTTCTTATGTCTACCAGGAGACACTAAGAACTTTCTCAGTTAATGAAAATTCTTTGCATAGAGATAAGGCTTAATCTACAACATCAAGCAGAAATAAAACGTAGCCAGAAATGTAAAATCTACTCGTCTAGATCTCAATCATCTTCCTACTGCTCCTGACAGTCTTCATTAATTTGGTACAAATTAGACAAGTAGACCAAGCAACAGGAATTAACTCACACACCAGAGGATCAAGCATCTCTTATTCAAAGAGACTTGGCCAGTATTATCATTTTAGTGATCATCAAATGGCTAACATGTAAGACAGCTTGCCATTTCTGTAGAAAATATCTATGATAATCTACATATATGAAAGAGCAAAACATTCTGTCACATGGCCTTAAAGATTTCAGTCCAAAGATGGTTGATGCTTTTGCTTTGGCTCTGACTGTGGTGAAGAGATGGAAGGAATATGTCCTGGAGAAAGTGAAAGAGAGCACAGCAGCCTACAAGGGTTTGCCTCTAATGATCTAAAGAACTCCCATCCAGTCCCACCCACTATCTCCTCAGCACCATGCTAGGGGCCAACATTTTAACATACGGATTTTAGAGTAGGGTCATTTTATAACCAAATCTAGCATTTGGGCTATAAAATCAAATCTGTAATCTTTCCTTCTGCCACGGAGGATTAATTTACTAATTACATACCAATCAAAGACAAACCCACAATGTACCAGGTCAGTAAAAAGCAAATGCCTTCTCATTTAGCCTTTCTTATTGACTAACCCCTCTGTTGAGAGAAGGCTTCCTACGGCTGTGGCCTGAGTCACACAGGCAGCTCCAGGCTGAGCAGATGGTCTAGAATGACCCATCACTGATGGACAGCAACAGAACTGGTTGGATGCACTTAGCATGACATGCCAGCATCAAAATGAGAGCTAATTACCACACGTCTGAGACTTGAAGCAATTGATAGGGTACCATGCTTTGCCACAGATGTAGATTTGGATGAGAGTTTAGCTCTCTGCCTAACCACTGTTCTCATTTGCCAGAGGGCAAATTCAAGTCTCTGTGAGGGTCAAGCTCTTGCTCAAGGTTCCACAAGAAGTTATTTACAGAGCCAGGACCAGAAATGTAGGCCTTCTGCCTTCCAGCGTCTACAGCCAGTGATATTGGATGCTGAAACCTGGTGAAAGCCTTCCTAACTTTTCAGCATGCTAGTGAGCTGTCTTAACACCTTTGTCACTTTGATGACTTTGATGCTGTCACTGGGAACGTTTTCAAGGAAAGCAGGTTCCACATACTGAGAAGCTGCCTCATTTTTGCATCAAGGCATGGTAAATTAGACACGTTAAAAATAGATGTGCTCATAGCTGTTGACTTATCCTATCTGCTTGGCCAGTAAGTTTGATATTCCTTTAGCCTCTAGCCTGTGCTGGCTTGTGTGTGTAGCTATGACTGACGTCAAGAGATGCTCAGAGAGGGAAACAGAGTCGGCTCTAGTGCTGGATATTTCATAGACTAGCATTGTAAATCCTCACAGCAATTTTACCAGAGCCCTAATTCTGATGTAGAGATGAGAGGACAGATGCTATCCAATGCCACAGCTCCAGTCTTTGTGCTAAGCGCTGAATCCTATTTGGCTGCACAGCCTGAGCACATGGGAGGGCATCCTAAAGCTTCTTAAGCACACCTGGCAGGGACAAACCAGCGGATGGAAAAGTCACACTGCAAGGGGAATTAAGATCCCAGGAGGTATGGAGACTGGTTGAGGAGGAATGAAAAGGGCAAGGAGACATTCTCATGACAGGAAGGAAGAGGATCTGGGGAAGATGCATATGGTGGCTGTCCTTTGCCTGTGAGCCTGCGATTTGAATAATGATGGGTTTGGATGCAGGGAGATGGGAAAGAGAGTATGGCAGGTGGGAAGTGCTTAGAAATCTGGACCCAAAGGTAGTGTTTGGGGGAAAGACGGGCAGATTGGCTAGCATGAGTCATAGTGAGTGAGCAAGGGAGTTTAAGAGATAGTCACAGTAATAGAAATTCATCAAGCCTCTTTCCCATAGGCTGCATTCTCTACAGTGGGCTGTGCCTTTGTTATCTCCTGCAATCCTTCAAACAGATGTCAGCATCACTTATAGCTATGGAACCTGTGCTACAGAATAGGATAGTAACTAAGCCAAGCTTATGAGCCATTACATCCCGGTGCTGGGATTTGAACCTGGATTTTGAGCCTCACCTCTTAACCACTATGACTACTATTAGAGAACAATGTCCATGCCATTAATTTAGGAAGTTTTGAAGAATGCAGACATTGCCTTCTTCATAGTGGGGAGAGAGCAAGAGAGAGCAAAAGAGAGAATAAGAGAAAGAGGAGAGAGGAGGGAAAGAAGGATAGGGGGGAGAGAGAGAGAAAGGGAAAGGGAGTAAGAAAGAAAAAGAAAGGGAGAGAGGGGGAGAGGGAGAGAGAAGGGGGAGATTCTCAGTCATTTGCTAGTGAATATTCTGGGCCCCAGCGATCTAGACTGCCAGGGTGACTTCAATTCTCACTCAATTAAAGAAAGTAATTGCCTGGGATTGTCTCTTAGGACAATGCATAATGCTTGGGTTGGGTGCTGGTCTGGTAAGGGACTCTAGAGACCCACAACAGTGTGGTTTCTTGTAACAGTAGTGCATTAATATTTAGAAAATCAAGACATGCCTGTGAGATCCTGAGGTGAGAGAACAGGAGGCAGGGGGAGGATTAAGGCCTGGCTGTGTTGGGTTGGGGAAGGAGAATGATGGAAAAAAAAAGAAAAGAAAGTAGCAAGGCAGCAGAGGAATTGCGAAGATGCCTCAGGTGCTTTCTGGTTTGTGGAGGAGGAAGCAGATGGAGTGGTGGGAATGGAGAGAGTGCGGGTAAGGCCTGCTGTTTGACCCCTGCCCCATATTCTACAAAACAGCAACTACAAAACCTCAGCCTCCCTGGGAGGTTGGGTAAGGAGCACTGTGACAGTGCCATGCTCAGTTTCCAGCTGCAAGAGCGCTCTGACCTGGTCAGGCTATTTTCCTTCTCTTCCTCAATTCCCTCTTTTTAGAAAATGAAGATGGCACAGCCTGATTCGCAGAACTTTCGAGAGGACAGAATGAGACAATGTGGGGCAATTTAACACTAAGCCTGACACGCTCAAACCTTACCAACCCCCAAGACCCAAGAGCTGCCCCCCACCCCCCTAATCCATCCCAATAGCTCTGAGATGGTTTGGAACCCACCACAATTAGGATATTTACACCACGAAAGTGAAAGATGCTACGAGTCAGGATTCTTTTTCAGAGACTTCAACATTATTCATTTGCCAGACCATGCTGCACAGAGAGTTTAGTTATAGGGAATTATTTTATATGAGTCTAGTGTAGGAGAGGTGGAGTCTGTGCTGGTTAGTGAATTTTGGTTGGTTGGTGTCTTTTGATTTTTATTTTTTTGTTGTTGTTGTTTTGTCAACCTCACACAAACTAGCTTCACCTGGGAAAAGGGAACTTCAACTGAGGGAGTGCTTCCACCAGATTGGCCTGCGGTCTTATCTGTGGAACATTTTCTTAATTAACGATTGGTGTGGGAGGGTCCAGCCCACTGGACAGGCAGTCCTGGGATGTACAAGAAAGCAGGTGAACACCTCATGGAGGGCAAGCCGATAAGCAGCCTTCCTCCTCAGTCTCTGCTTCAATTCCTGTTTGAGTTCCTGCCCTGACTTTTCTCGGTGATGGGCTTTGGTGCATAACTGTAATCTGAAATAAACTTTTCCTTCCACCAGTGATTATCACAGTAGCAGAGAAAAAACTAGGACAGGCTGTCTAGGAAGTGAGACGAGACTTCTTAAGGGGAAGTCTGTTATTCCAGTCTTCCAATAGGAGCTGTCTGAGGGAGGCTATTTGAAGAAAGATGTATTCATTGTTCGGTGACTAGGCATATAGTTCAGGGCTCTGGACCACACCCACTAATCTGGGAACCCACACGTCCATGAAAACCATCTGAAGTCACATCACATTAGCACAACACACTCTTAGAGAATCTATTAATAACATTGATGGCTGTTTTGTACTGAATTAAACATACTAGACATGGGGGACTTGCCATCTAGTTACCTCCAGAGCTCCCAGGCACTCCTACCGTATGGCACGGCCTCAGTTGGGGTTCCTACAACCACATGCACGTGGGGATCATGAGGGTCAGAGCTCTGCAAGCCGTTTCCTTCTTTACCTCAGATGCGACATATGCCTGAAACTGAAATTCAGAACAGTGGAAGTAGTGGGGCTCTAGAAGCAGGTAAAAAGCATCTACAGATGTTTAAGCATTCTGTATATATCAATCCACAATGAGTATTAATGCTCATAGTTATACCCCAAGTTAGATACTTTTATCTCTATTTTCTGGTGAGGAAATGGAGGCCCACGGAATTTAGTAATTTGCCAGTTTCTCTAGAAAGTAAGATGGCAGGGCTTGAATCTAGATGGGCCAGAGTCAGCGACTCTCCTTTCCTTTTTCTTACCACATACTGTTCCCATGGGTCCAAAACCTCAAAACCAAATAGTACCCTGCCTATTCCAGATGTACCATTTTTTTCCTCCTGCCTCAGAGGCAGTTTGTCTATTGATTTTTTTTAAGCATAAAACAATAAAATGACGATCTGAGTGGCACGTACCTAATCCTGGCCCTCAGGAGGCTGGGGGAGGGGAACCTCAAGCGCCCAGTCACACTGGCCTACGGAGTGAATGTGAAACCATCCTGAACTGTACGGTGACATCCTGTCTCCAAAATAAGTGAATAAAAGAAAGGAGACAAAAAGATGTGGGTTGGGAGTGGGTGGGAATTTGATGTAACTCTTTTATCCATCTGCTAGGTTTGAATGTGTTGCTTCAAAAATTCATATTGAAACTCAAACCCAAAATAACAGAATTCAGATTCGAGGCTTTAGGGGATGATTAATCTCTGGGGACTCTACCCTCATGGCTTTCCAAATGATGTAAGTAAGCACATTCATCGCCCTTTTCATCTGTTGGGAGAACACAACCTGTGTCCCCTCTTGAGGACACAACGACAAAATTCTATCTGGAAGTGTAGGACATCCCTCAGTGGACACTGACCAGGAGGGTAATTAACACATTTCTATTGCTTATTGATCGTCCAGGCTGTGGGATTTTGTTGGAACAGTGTGAATAGATCAAGCTGCCACCACAGATTGGTCTGAGACTTACATAAAGCTGCCCCATCTATAAGTGAGTGGTGTGAAAACTATGAAGATCCCTAACCAAGGGTCGATAGCAGACACCAGTGTGAGCATGCCGGCAGTCCAGGAAGAAGTCCCTCTGGTGCCTGCACACCAGCCCACTGCCTCTGCATGGAGGCCCTCTGTAAACAGGAATGGTTCAGAAACATTGACTCCCACCCAGCTAGGAAGCCAGAGGGCTCAGAGCCAACATTCATAAGCCTTGTGGCTCACAGCTCCAGCCTCTGCCAAGGTTAAGCAGGCTCGCCCAGGGAGGCCACTGATGGACATAGTGCATCCGCTGTACCGCCTAGCACTCCCCCATCATGAGAGAGCACTTGAAGCCCCCAGAGGCCTTTGGATCACTGGTCTCAACAACAGACAGACTCAGTCCTTGTTTTTCTTGGCAATTGTACCAGTGTGTGTTTTGTTCTTTGTACATCTCATTAGCTTTTCTTTCCATGATCACAGACCTAGCAAGCCTCTCTGGATTGTGGGTGGGCCTTGTTAAAAGTAGGCCTAATTTGGAATATGTGTCTTTTGACCATGGCTTTTGTGATCTCCTTACAAAGGACCCATCAAAACAAAGCAAAGCAGAAAACAATGGAAACATCTGGGCAAGAAAGCTACCACCACTCTCCTAGCTGGAAAAGTATGGGGTGGAGGAGCAAACAACTGCTTTAGAACCAGGAAGGGCAGATGGATTGCGACCCTATGTCTTGCTGCTTGTATAACCTTGGGCTAGCTACGGATCCTGCCCGTATCCATTTACAAATCCCAGAAATGGGAGTGTTGACAGGTTTCTACACTGGGCATGAGGATTCAAAGGGGACACAGTATTCAGCAAACATTGGCATCTAACATGTGACCACAGGGGAGGCCTTCGTGGGGAGGGTGGCTGGCTTCTGCCATTGGCACACCTCTCTTTCCATTTCACTTCGCTTTTGCCAGTGAGTTATTACCTAATCATGTTGGGTGGCTCCAACTGCCGGGTGATTGCCTTTGCCTGCCTATCCAGACGTTCCAGCTTTAGCCACAGCTGATTCATGTCTCCATACTGGGCATTTAAATGAAAATTTTCCTACTGTTCTTTTCCAGAAGAATGTGCGTTAGTTCTATCAACTTGGGGAATTGCCAGGCTCCAGACTCTCCCTCCAGGGAGAGACTTTCAGCAACATGGCTTAGATGATAGTTCGGCTAATGTTTAGTGAACACCTGCTATGTGCTAGGCTTTATGTGCTATGGTTTCACTCATACTGTATAAAATGTACAAAGTGTATAAAATGTTCTACTCACACAATGCATGCATACATATATATACATACACATATATATTCAAATACATCACATACATCACATACATATACATACACATGCACAGACACATACATATACATATTCAATCTTGACAGGATGGAACTTTCCTTTCTTCTAGGGATAAAGATATTTATCAGAGAATATAACTTGGCTAACAGCCAATCAAGATTAGTGTTATCAAACGATAACACTATGTGGGGAATTAGAGATATATCGTCTGTTTATCAACCAGATGTTCAGTTTTTTTAAAATATTTTCACAGTTGTCCTGGCTGATCTTGGCAACCTAGATGAAGTATCAGCCCTGAATGTATTATACAATCCTGGGATGATAATTTTCTTCTATATAAAAAAATAGTTGGTTTGGAGGGGAAATGTAGCATTTAAGGTGTTAGGGAGAGCAGACGCCAGGCCCATGGCTCCTGGGATTTGGAGGAGCATACAAGCCAGATGGATCAGTCAAGCTAGTGTGGAAGGAGTCAGGAGTTCTGGCTTAGAGTCCCATGGACCTGGGTTTGAGGTTTCCTGTTTCTTATGGCTGTGTGACGCTGGCATGCGGGTAGGCTTGCTGGGCCTCAACTTCCCCACTTCTAAAATGGTGATAACAATTGCACCCACAGGCTTTTAATGCATTCCATAATGATACATTGTTACTAACCATTAGTATAACTAGAACATTGTTTCAAAACAGCAAGTTCTATTTTGCTCATTCATCCAGTTTTTTGTTTGTCCTTTGACTTTTCTGCCTTCAGTCCCTGAGGTGGGGCTCAGGGTTGCCGTTGGGGACAAATATACTAAGGAAGAAAGAGAATGTGTCAGAAAGAGAGGTAGTTTCTATCAAGAAAAAGGAGGTGGTGAGAACACTCTCTCTGTTGAGAAGGAAGAGACAGGGAATATACAGGGAAGGCAGGGGTTTGGAAAACAAATGTTCTCCATGCGTTTTTCTCCTCCAAAGTCTTCGGAATGTTGAAGACAATTTACAGAAACATCTGCAACATCTGGAGATATTTCCAGAACAATATGGTGTCCCATAATGGAGCCTGTGAAAAAACGATATCAGTTCAGAATGGAGAAGTCTGGAAGACACAGAGAGAGAGTGCCCAAGAATGTTGGGCACTACAGAGGTAGTACCCAGCTTCCCTACCTGGTCCCAGAAGTTCCTGCATGCACTTGTGGTAGATTTCAAATGCTGAGAAATCCTGTGCTTCCATAGTGCAGCGAGAGTGGGGGACTGGGAGGAGAAGGGGGCCTGATATTAGTATGCAGAGTGAATAAATAAATTATTTTTAAAAAGAGTACCCACTTATGGGCTTCCTAATGGGAAGCCTAATGGGCTTCCTTTGCTTCTAGCAAAGACTCCAGTCTTCACCTTAGGTCCAAGAAACAGAGAGCAGCTCCCCCTTCTCCCTTCACCCCCCCTCCTAAACCCTAACCAGAAAGCAAGGGCACGGAGTACCTAGCAGCGAGACATGAGCAGTGCCTTTGCTCAGTTCCTCTCCCACACACCAATCTGAGAAGGAAAAGAGAGAGGAGGAGGGACTTGTCAAAGGAGAAAGTTTAAAAAAAAAAAAAAAAAAAAAAAAAAAAAAAAAAAGACCAGGCAGGGAACATTTTGGTGTATGCAGAGATTGCTATCTTTAATCAATAGTGATGCAATTTCCTCCTCCACTGCTTCCTCTAAAATGAGGGTTCAGATGAAGATATGGACACTGCAGTATGTACGTCTGACGTGCTCACCCTGGCCATCGGTGCTAGCAGACAATAAAAACAAGCGCGACTTCCTTGGCCTGTGATATCTGGTCTGGCTTCGGGCTTGCAGGAGGCTGGGGAACACAGCACGTGTACAGCGGACAGCCCTTGGCATTTTCCACACACGAAGTCTCATCTTGCCTTTCTGAGGAGGGTCACATCTGTAGAGGAGTGCCGTGACCCCAGCTCCCCGAGTCTTCCCTCAGTCTCTTGAACTGGACCTATTGGGCATGAGTGGCTTTAATTCATAGTCTTTGTTCCTCAGCCTGACTTCACACCACCTTTGATTGTCTCCAGTCAAACCCTACTAGAATTCACATCTGTTCATGCCCCACCAGGGATTCCCCCAAAGGAAAAAGAGGCCGCCATCTTTCAGGCAACCTTTCTCTGATCATAACCTTGCCTCCTTCCCCGATGGCCACCGTTTTCTGTCATCGTCACACCTACAGCCTGTCACCTGAGCTCCCCACGCCCTTCATCTACCATCCTCACTGCCTTCCTTTCCAATGTGGACCACAGGACCCCTATGCAGCAGCATCCACTCTGACGCCAACATCCTCATTGCTTGACAGAATTCCAATGCTGGATGTTGCCTTCCACCCTTCTCTGGTGAGGGGGAGGGGCTACAAGATGGCCTCCACAGACAGATCACAATTCTCAGCGCTCACATGGGGCTGAAACATACCCCCCACTACGATTTTCTCCAGTCAGCTCTCTCCGTCCTGCTCAATCGATCGTGCCAATGTGAATCCGGTTTCAGCAGGTTACGTGACCCTTTGCCACCAGAGAAAAACAACGGAAGCAAACATCTTTAGAATGGCACAAGCCTACAGACTTGCACCAGAGCCTGGCAATTTTTCCTTTATCTCAGCATCCCTGGCTGCCAGTCCACCTCCTCTTCTGGATTCTACCACTGGGACTGCGAACTCACTGCAGAATCCAGTGATTTGTTACACCTTGTTTTTTGTCCTTTCATTTATTGAATAATTTAAAATAATAATTTTATATTCATCATATAAAGGTTGGTTTGTAATGATATTTTTGTTTAAGTATATTGTATGATTTGACTATATTTGCACAGTCGCCCTCTTCTGTAGGCCCCTTCCCCCTCTCATGGGTCTTCCTTGTACATGAATATTCATAAAATGTAGGTCTCACATATAAGAGAAAACCTGAGGTCCATTTTTCTGCATCCATCTTATGTAGCTTAACTTCCTGGTCTCTAGGTCCATGTGTTTGCCTGCAAAAGTCGTAATCTCATTCCTCTTTACAGATGAGTAAAATTCCACTGTGTATGTGTTCCACACCTTCTTTATACATACCTCTGCTGATGAACACCTGGGCTGGATCCGTAGCGTAGCTATCCTGAATAGTGCACAATAAACATGGGTATCCAGCCATCTCTTAGATGCCTCTGGGTGTATTTCCAGGAGTGAGACAGTCAGCTCAAATGGTAGTTGTATTTTTATTTTTATTTTTTAATTTTATTTTTTTAAAAGAAACTTCATACCAATTTCCAGTGGCTGCATTAGTTTTCACTCCCACCAGCAGTGAATAAAGGTCCCATTTCTCCGTATCCTTAGCAGAATTTGTCTTACCTTTTGTTTTCAGTGATAGCCATTCTGACTGCAGTGAGATTGGAATCTGTGTGGTTGCAGCTTGCGTTTCCCTGAGGGCTGAGAATACTGAACATTTGTTTCCTGTATTTATTGGCCATTTGCACTTCATCTTAGAGAAGGCTCTGCTCATTTCATTTGCTCATTTATTGACTGCATGCTTTGTCTTTGATTCTTCTTTGAGCTGTTTATATATCCTAGATATTAATCCCCTTGGAGAAGGATAGCAGGCCAAGATTTTCTCCCGTTCTGGAAGCTGTCTCTTCGCCCAGCTAATTGTTTCCCTTGCCGTACAGAACCTTTTTAATTTCAGATAATTTCTCTTGTCAATTCTTACTACTATTTCCTGAGTTGCTGGAGTCCTTATGCCTAGACCTGGAGGTACATTCCTGCAGTTGCTTCCGGGGTACAGCTCTCCGTCAAAGCCAGCAGCATGACTTCCTTAAAGGAATCAGAAAAATTACCAAGAAACACTGTCCCTCTTGGGTGCAAACATCATGCTTTCCTGGGTCTCTGGGAACGCTGCTGACTGCTCTCACTCCTTCCTCAGGAGAGGGGTCCTCTCTAATCATCCTTTAACCTGGTGCTTTTCAGATGCATCCACAACCCTGCAGGCCTTGTGACCATGAGTCTTCCTGGGCCGGACTTGTAGAGTTTCTGACTTGGTCTGGTGTGAAACCTGAGCTTCACGCTCCATCAAGTTCTCAGCTGTTGCTGATGTGGGCCTGGAAGTAACACTTCAAAAAAAAAAATCTCAATTTTTTTTAAGGTAGTTATAGCCAGAGGCATTTGTGGTATGCTCCCCTCCCCCTCTCTGTGTAGTGGTTCTTGACCTGAGTTGGATATTAATACCACCTGGGAAGCATTTTAAACTCCAGAAAAGGGGTAGGTGCAGCAAAGACCAAGTTAATTAGCCTCTCAGGGAAGGGTGCTCACTCAGTTGCTAATAGGTTGAAAATTGCCCCCATGACTCAAACATGCTCCCAGGACCGAGGAAACCCAGGAAACCTTTGTTCCCAGTGTGCTAGCTACTACTACTAATATGGCCTCCATTACACTGTTTTGTTAATGACTTACAGACTTCAGAATTTAGCCTAGATTTTGGTCCTCAGCTCCATCCTTTTGCATCCAACCATATCAACATAGACATCTATGGCTGAACCCGAATCCTACCTGCTCATCAGCATCCCCTCCCTTCCCCCATCAGTCACATGAAAGGCTCTTCTCTACCTGCTTATTCTAGCTACAAAGCTGGCTATTGATTAGTTTCCTGTGGCTGATGTAACAACTTTGTATAAGATAGTAACTTAGTAGAAAGTTTGTTCTCACAGTGTCTGAGGCCCGAGTCTGGAATCAAGATGCTGGTACAGTGGTTCTCCATCTGGAAACTCTTGGGAAGTAGGCTGTCTTTTCCAGCCTCAGCCAGCATTCTTTGCCGTGTGGTAACATCGCTAGACTCTCTGTTCTATACTCATTCATTTTCGTCATCTGTGCCTTTGTCTCTCTTTTATGAAAGTGGTGGTGAGTGTATCATAGTATTGGAGTATCACCTAGATATGTTGCGATAATTCCCCCCTTATAAATTCATTTACACATGATATAAATAACATTTAAAGGTTCCAGCCTTAGGACCTGATACCTTTGAGGGCCATTATACATCCTACCATGAGATCCTTCATCCCCATTCACCATCTATTAATATGCAAATCATAATTTCTGAGCATCTCTGGAGTCTTGTCTTCATTGCTGCATTCAAACCCACATTCCATTGTCTTCTGCCTGAACCCCTCAGTGTTAAAAGGTCAATGCAGCCGGTCAGTGGTGGGGTGGTGGCACACGCCTTTAGTCCCAACACTTGGGAGGCAGAGGCAGGTGGATTTCTGAGTTTGAGGCCAGCCTGGTCTACAGAGTGAGTTCCAGGACAGTCAGGGCTATACAGAGAAACTCTGTCTCAAAACAACAACAACAACAAAAAAACAAAAACAAAAACAAAAAACAATAAAAACAATAAAAACAAAACAAAAAAGAAAAAGAAAAAGAAAAAAAGCTTAATGCTGTAGACCAACTCAATTTAGTACTGTCAAAAACAAAGACGATTTGTGAACTGGGCAGCTCCAGAGCTATAGAAGGCTCTGAGAACTTCCAGCCAAGAGATCCCACAGTCTTTATAGAAAAATGGAAATGAAGCATGGAAAACAACTTAATTGTCCATAGCTTTGTCAGTGGACCAGTCAGTCGGTTATGTACAGCTGAGCTAGGAGCTGTTTGCAGTTTAGATAACTGGTGATGGAGGCCCCAGGAAGCGCTATGATTGAACACTGGGTTTGTTTGATGGGCCTTGCCAGGTGCCCTGTCCAGGTCCACAGTCTCCCACAAGCAGTGACCCTTCAGCTGATGCCATTCTTCCTATGTCACTAACTGCCTGCCTAATTTTTGTCAACTTGACACAAACTGGAGTCACCTGGAAAGAGGGAACATTAATAGAAGAATTGCTTCAATCCAACTGACTTGTATGTCTGTAAAACATTTTCTGTAATTCTTTTTATTTTGCTTCTCTCTTTCTTTTCTTCTTTCTTCTTTTCTTCTTTCTTTTCTTCTTTCTTTCTTCTTTCTTTCTTTCTTTCTTTCTTTCTTTCTTTCTTTCTTTCTTTCTTTCTTTCTTTCTTTCTTTCTTTCTTTCTTTCTTTCTTTCTTCTATTTCTTCCTCCCTCCCCCCTCTCTCTTTCTTGGAGATTGTCCTCTTTTTTAAACCAAAAATGTTTTTATTGATTCTTTTGAGCTTCACATCATAAATTCCAATCCCACTCAGTTAGCCATCCCTTTGTATCCACCCTCCACCTTTGCAACTCCCCCAAAAGAAAACAAACAAACAAAAGCATCTTTTCATGGAAGCTGTAGTTTGTTACAGTGTATCACACAGTTTACCCTTTTGTCTTAAGGCTCCATTTGCAATGTTCACTGCAATGAGTCATTGGTCTGGTTCAAGGCCTCTAGAATCTGCTACACTATCAATACTGGATCAATACTAGAGCCTTATTCAGATTCCTCTCAGATAGCTTGTTGTTTCCCTGTGTCATGGAGATACTTCAGATTTGAATCTGTAAGATTGGCCCTATCTATGATCTCCAGCAGTTCATAGATGGGGTAGACATTGGGATGGACCAACTCAAAAGCCTGAATATGGGCTTGGATGGTAGTTGAGTTGATCAGTCCCAGCTTTCATACAGCCACACCCCAGGGTGGGTTCTCCAGTACTTCCCTGGTTACCTTACCCAGTGCTGCAGCTGGTAAGGGGTGGAACAGCATCTCCAGCTCTCATGCCCTCAAGCTGGCTCCAGGGAATGGAGAGGCCTGCAAGGGAAAGCACTCCAGATGAGGGAGTGCTTGAACATCAATATGGTCTCAGGTGGCAGCCCAGACAAGGGTCATCTGCATGGTCTTTGGTAGTAACACAGGCCTCAGACATCAGCACAACCCCTGGCTGTGATAGCAGCATGGGCCCAGACATGGCCCTTAGGAGCAGCATGGGCCTAGACGTCATCATGGTCTCAGGTGGCAGCCCAGGCCACCTGATCCGTTTGGTCCCTGACGTCAGCATGGCCTCTGGATATCAGCATCATCTCAGGCAGCAGCCCAGACCTGGGTGGCCTTCAGTGGTAATATGAACCCCAGATATCAGCACAGATCCTGGCTGCCTGCAGATGAGTCATGGACCCAGACATGGCCTTTGGCGACGTCCTGGGCCTGGCCCTGGCTGTGGCCTCAGGTGGTTGTGCAGTCTCCTCACAGCTGCCTGTTCCTCACTGCCTTTGAGACTCCAGTTCCACCTCTCCCCACAGTGCACAAACTGCTTGGCTTTGCTTTCTCTCCCATCTCTTCATCTTGTATGCCATCTTTCCCATCTCTCCATCACACATTGGCTCATCTTAGTGGTGCCTGAAACGGGGTTCCTAGGTGACTTTCTTCCAGCCGGCCATGGCCAGTGAACTGCAGGGCATTTTCTAGCTTACTGATTTATGTGGGATGGCCCAGCCCACTGTGGGTGGTTCCTCCTTTGGACAGGTGAACTTGAACTTTATAAGCAAATAAGATAAGCAAGCCTTGGAGAGGAAGCCAACCACCAGGATCCCTCCACGGACTCTGTTTGACTCCCTGCCTCCAGGTTCCTGCTTAAATTCCAGCTTTGGCTCCTGTCCTGGCTAGTTTTCTGTCACATTGACAGACGTTGGGCTCATCACAGAGGAAGGAGCCTCAAATGAGAAAATGGCTACACAGGATCTGGTTGTAGGCAAGACTCTAGAGCACTGGTGATATAGAGCTGGGGCTCAGTCATTGCGGGTGGGGCCACCCTTGGACTGGTGGTTTTGGCTTCTATAAGAAAGCAGGTGGAGCAAGTGCTGAGGAGCAAGATAGTAAACATCCCCCTCTCTCTCCTCCCATCTCCCCCACCCCCAACCCCCGCACCCGTGCTTCTGAGTCAGCTCCTCCTGCCTCCAGGATCGTGCCCTGTTTTGAGTTTCTGTCCTGTCTTCCTCCAATGATGAAGAGTGATGTGGAAGTGTAAGCCAACTTGTCATGGTGTTTCATGAGGTAGGACAGCTTTCCTCCAGGAACTGTAACTTGTAACCCGAACAAACCCTTTTTCTCCCCAAATTGCTTTTGGTCAGAATTTTATCACAGTATGGAGAAATAGCTAGGACTCTAACTCTTTCCCACAATCCCCCACTACTTTATGTCTTCTCATGGTCATCTTCATTTCCATATGCTGCACAATCACCTGACCTCAGCTCTGGGAATTCCTTTCCCTCACTTGACCACCCTCTACACGCCTTGCCTTTTACAACAGCGTGACTCCCCCTGCTCATCTGTGCCGTCTCTGCGACCTTGTTTCCCTGGTGCATACTGCTTCTGTTTAGAGCATCCTTCATACCCTCTCTTGGTCTCTGGGATAGGTTTCCATGGCTACCTGTGCTTCCACAATGGCAGGCTGGGCACAGGTCAGTTGTAACTGAGGTTTAATTTTCTGTTTCTCAATTCGATGGCAAGCTTCAGGGGAGCCAGGCTCATGTTAGTATTTGTGAGTAGAAACAAATGTTTTCTATGTTTTCCAACTCACATCCCAGGCATTACCACTGGTCACCAAAATGTAGGTGGTGATTTTTCCCAATGAAGAACCAATTGGCCCCAGCAGACACTGCTGGGTGCTACACACCCTATTTCAGTTATGACCTTGTTGACCTGGAATTAGAGGCCAATCCTAGAGGCAAAAAGTTCATTCCCATAAGAGTGTCCACCCACACACACTTCAGATAACAGGTAGTGTTGTCTATACTTTGACCGACTGACTATATATCAGGGTGGCAGTTTCTCTTTCTTTAAAGGCTGCTACCTTTGCTAGAATAGTTCACAGAACATGAGGGAAACATATAGGTTAAAATTTTCCCTAAAGGCTATCACAGAGGACCCAGGTAAGCAAGGGCAGGGATTGGTTTATAGGAAAGAAAAGTTTTCATACATTGTATCCAGAAGACACCCGCATGCCTTCAGACACCCCTAAATTCATCCCTTTGGGGTTCTTAGAGAGGCTTCATTGCATAGACAAGATTGATGACATCATTGTCAATGGATGCTCAACTCACAATTCAGTCCCCTCTCTGGCTTCTGGGGTGGGGGAGGTCTAAAGCATCCAGTCCTCCTTTCACATGGTCGATTTCCCTGACAAAAGGCTGAGGCTCCAGGAGCCCACCAGAGCTCACCTTGTGAGGACCAATGGTGCCAAAACTATTCAGGAAATAGACCAGGAAGAGCCTTGCAAGCTCTTTATTTGGCACTGAGGTCAGAGGCCAAGTATTTAAAGAAAAACACTGTCTTGGTCCTCTTATTTGTAAGGATTTTAGGAACTCCATACCAGGAATCAAATGTACAATATATATGAAGTTTACAATACATACATCAATTTAGCATATATCAACTTAGCACTCTACATATAATAATTAGTATAATAAACATATAATTACACATAAGTTATTCCTTTATTTGCTTCTTATTCAGTACTGAATACAGCGCCTGCCTCAGGGTAGGGATGAGGCTGTCTTTATTGGGTTGACTACAGTGGACTTCCCCACAGTCCATTGCCCTTCAGGGCTACCATTCAGGCTATTTAGACATCACTAGAACACAGTGGAAAATCGGTCCTGTTTCCAGAGGCCCAGGTGCACATTTCTCCACATCACAGGCAGGGTTCCCCTGGGCGTACTCTCTATCACACGGCTCTGTGAGAAGCCAAGTTGGCATGATGCTGGTTTTCCCTGCCTGGCTAGAGAACGATCCCACATCTGTGATAAGGCCCTGGCTCCAGTTCTCCCATTTACCATTCCAAGCCTTTGAGTAGGACTGGAGTCTATAGAACCCACAGCCATGAACTCAGATGATAACCATCTCAGCAGGACCAAAGCAACACGCTTCTTGGAGATCCTTGCTAATGCATTTCTGGATACCAACACCTACATGTATGCAGCAGTACATGGATCAGATGGCATTTAATAACAAGTGAACCTCAGTTAGGGGTAAGCAGAAGAGGTCCATCTACCTCACTGATGGAGCACACAACAAAAACCCTGTAAAGGGCACAAGGACCCCAGCTCCTCCAAACCCTTGCTCCGCAGTATCCTTCATGCCTTCCACTCTGTGCCATGCATCCAGATACACTTGCTTTAATCTTTAATGTGTGAAGGATGCAGGGGTGGCGGGAGAGAGCACTCTTGGTGTCAGTCTTTGATTTCCACTCTAAGAAAGCATCTCTTTTTGTATTTGCTGCTACATTTGTCAGGTGAGCTGCTTGAGGCTGGGTAGATGTCACCTCTCCAGTTCCTGAAACTTCATAGTCCTGGATCCTGCCCATCCCTGAGCTTACAAAATAGGTAGGGTAAAGGGGTGTGTGTGCCCATCAAAGTGTGTGCGCGTGGGGAGAAGATCTTTTGAGTCAGGCTTTTTTTTATTTCACTGGCTTCCCTCCCCTTCACGTTCCTCCTCTACACTGCTCTTTAGGACTCGTGGCCATGCATGGCTCCTCTTCTGCGCATGCCATTTCCATCTTCTCTGCAAATTCCCACCCACACTTCAAGAAACAGACCCAATGCACCTTTTATTCCAACGCTTCTTCCACCGTTGCTGGCAGTTAGGAATTTCTTCTTTTGTACCTAAGTATAATGCCCCATTCTACCCCCACCAAGAACAGTACTTGCCAAATGGCCTCACCTCTACCTGTTGCTGGCCTATTACCTGGGTAAACTGAGAACTTACTCACTGGGTCCCATGCATCTATTGATTGCTTATGGCTGACCTATAGCCTAGCAGATAATTGCTGCTCAACATTTATCTGTTCCAATAAAGGAAGGAACAGAGGGGGGGGGGAGAGAAATCTCATCTAGCCAGGCTGGAAAAGCCTCAGGCAAGTGGGGTAAGTGGTCCCAGGAGAATCAGGCAGAAGTGTCCCTCCTCCTTGCCTCCCCACTTTTCCTCTCAGAGCTCCCACTTCTTCTGTTATTTAATTGGGATTTGGCACTCCAGCCTCTCTTGGCTGGCCCCTTGGAAAAAAGAGTCATCAGCAGTGAAAGCTCTCCATGTTGCCTGATTCACACCTACAGAGCTTGGTCAGATGCTACCCCTTCCTCCCCTCACCCCTCCAGCACCTGAGCCAGAAGCTTAGGGACCCTGCAAAAGGCTGGATGGCACCTAGAGTGTTTTAGAGATGTCCCTGCACCCACCTGGCAGAGTCTCATCTCAGCAGTGTCAGAGCTTAGGAGATTAATGAAGAGGGAGAGAAGTCACTGGGATCTTAGGCTGGCTAGCAGAGGCATGGTGCAACTCCCCGACCCGGACTGGCCTCCCCCAGCTGATGGTATTACTAGAGCTAATCTGCTGACTGCAGGAGCTCAGTTGGTGTCCATTTGCCAGGCTTGAGTCTCAGGGGCAGTCAGGCCCTGTGTCCTCATGCCACACAATGAGCTGCTGCAGAGAGGCAGCAGACACACTCCTGCAAATGCCAAGCAGTGGCCTCAGTGCCAGGAGTGAGAGAAGCAGGCAGCTTACTAGCCTGAACCCAGCCGGCTTTCCTCACTGATTCGAAAGGGAATCTGGGAGAAAGGGAATCTGGGGGCGGGGGGGGAAGGAAAAACCTAACTTGCAGGGAGACCTTTTAGAAGGGTTGTTTCCTTTGGCCCACTCCAGTTCTTGGTGGAGCCAATGTCTGCTGTTCCATCTGACAAAACCCTAAGGGCTCCCAAGCCAGTTGCTGCTTACAGCAAGGACCACTTTTTAGCTTCCTACCAGGTGTGCCCTGCAAGACTGAACAGGAAATGTTCACGCTCTTGAGCAAGACAGGCTGTGCCTAGGGCAGCATTTCTTCACTAGCATCTTAATTCTTTGCATCTGGAGGGATTTTTTTCTGAGTCTGACCAGCTCTTCCCTGTTTTTCAGTGAAAATTTTGGGCCATGGTCTGAGCAGATGGCTCAGTATAATACTGTGCTTACAAGGCAAGCCTGAGGACCTGGATCTAATCCTCAAAACTCATGGGAAAAAAAGCCAAGCATGGTGGCAAGCAAACTCTTGCAACCCCAGAGATGGGGGAGGTGGAGGCAGCTGGATCCCTGTGACTTGCTGGGTCTCCACTCTAGCATACTTAGAATCTTAAGTTAGGTTTCTGTTGCTGTGATGCCATGACCAAAAGGAACTTTCAGAGGAAAAAGATGATTTCAGCTCGCAGTTTCACATCACTGAGGAAAATCAAGGCAGGCGTGTGAACAGAGCAGGAACACGGAGGAAAGAGCTGACGCAGAGGGCGTGCAATAGTGTCGCCCACTGACTTGCTTGCTCACAGCTTGTTCACTCTCATATACCATCCAGAATCACTGGCCAGGGGTGGAAGAGCACACAGTCCTCAGTGAGCTGGACCTATACACATCAATCATTAGTCAAGAAAATACCCCACAGACTTTCCTATAGGGCAAGCCGGTGGATTCCCAGATGACCTTAGTGTGGTGATTTGAACAAAAATGGATTCCAAAGACTCATGGTAAGAGGAGTGGCACTGTTAGGAGGTGTGGTCTTGTTGGAGTAGGTGTGGCCTCATTGGAGTAGGTGTGGTCTTGTTGGAGTAGGTGTGGTCTTATTGGAAGAAATGTGTCACTGGGGGTGGGCTTTGAAGTTTCAGAAGCTCAAACCAAATCCAGTGTCACTCTCTTTCCACTGACCAACATCCCAGATGTAGACCTCTCCCAGATGTAGGTACCTCTCCAGCACCATGTCTTCACCATGCTTCCTGCCACGATGACATTGTACTAAACTTCTGAACTGTAATCCAGCCCCAATGAATTTTTTTCCTATATAAGAGTTGCCATGGTCATGGTGTCTCTTCAGAGAGAAACCTGAACTAAGATGCCTAGCTTGTGTCAAGTTGAAATAAAACCTAGCCAGCACACTTGGTGTGTTCTAAAAACAATGGGAGACTGTTGTCTCAAAAAAGCAGGTAAGTAGTTTGTAAGGAATGACACCCAAGAACCTCTGGGTTCAGGCATGAATGTATGAACATGCACTCACATATACTCACCTGAGTACTTAAACACCCTCACACATACACAGTCTCACAACACTCACACACACTCACAATATACACATTCACACATACAATCTCACACACATTCACACACCCAACAAAACAAACAAACAATGACTCTGGGCTCCATCTGGAAAGGGTAGGAAAACTCCTAATGCTTTGTTTGTTTAAACTCACTGGCACTGATGCTTGTAGGACCAGTATTCTTGCAGGCATAAGGCAGATAGCTTGATTGGTTTGCTCCCAGCTGATAAAATTGGAGCTTAGAGGTCAGAATCTTCACAGAATTGCTATAATGAATCTAATTAAGTACAGCAAATATTCAGGATTCTGGCTTTAGTGCTGCCTTCTTTCTTCCCCAGCTTCTACTGCCATCCCCCCACCTAGTCCTTCCCATCATGCAGATAAGCCTTCCTAAACCACATCCCCATGCTTCTTCCCAACCCAGGAGAGCCCTCGGGTCCCTGTTGTTGAGAAGATGAATTTTCTGTGGGTAAAGTTATGACTTATCCAGAAGTGTTTCCCCATACGATTCTTCAGATATCATCATCACCATCACTTGGAAAGTCATGAGAAATGTAAAAAAATTAGGGCTCCAGCTGACAGCTGCTGAATGTGAAATTATGAGAATGGTGCCCATCAGTGTGCTAACACTTGACTTACCCTAAATCCTGACCAACCTTATTCTTGACTTAAGATTGCTTCATTACCACCCTGTAGGCTTTAAGTTTTCAAAAACTACTTTAATAAGAGTTCTTAAATGCTTCAACCTCCGTTTAGCCCACTATTCACCAGAGGCAGTAGAAAAGAAAGGTTAATAGGAAACAGGGGTTATGGACCTGTTTAGAAATAGTTCTTTTGGGGCTGTTTAGCAGTCCAGTTCACTAGGCAATCACAACTCATGAATCAGCAACAGTAGTTAGATCCAGTAGAAACCATGAGACTCTGCCAATTGGCCTGAGTGTGTGGTAGTGGCAAGAAGCTGCTGGATATAATGAGTTCTTTGGCCAGTTACTCTCTATGAAGTCATGACAAGTGAAGATCAGCAACATGATGTAAGGTGAACCAATACAAGAGCATAGTCAGTGAAGAATAGCGAGTTGGAGCAAGGCGAATCAATGCCAGAGCCATGAATGTGGGGTCATATTTATATTCTTTCTAAACATAATGCATCCTTTTATATGTCTGCTTCAGCAAAACATCTTCTCACTGTGTCTGCTTCAACAAAACATTCTCTTACTTGTGTTTGCTTCAGCAAAACATCGTTTCACCTGCCTGCCCCAGGAAAACATTATATGATATAACTGAGTTTCCAAAGAAACCAGAAATTTCCATTTCACCAACCCCTCCAACCAATTCCTCTTCAAGATACTTGTGCCTCTTACAGAGCACTTGTTTGTCCTATGAATCTATCATAGATTGACAATCCATCAAGCTCCACCTTCTCCCTTTTTAATGTTAGATGTGAATTATGCAAATGGCATTTATGGCCAGTTGACTATTCCTTTTCCTTTGAGATGGAAGAATGTTTTGCCTTTTTGTTGGTCCCTTCCTGATGATGGCTTCCTAGGATGTGAAGGTAGCAGATGACAATGGTACAGCCTTTTGAGACTGTGAGTTATACTTCAAGGGGAAACTATACCCAGTGAAGTAGGAAGATAGAAAAGGTCCTGGTACCTAGTAGTCATGGAGCCTGAACATCTGACCTCTTAGGAAGTCTTCATTTGTACAGGCCAGAGAAATCAGAACTGTGTGAAAAGAAACCTAAGTGTTTTTGAATTTCACAACATTCTCATTTATACATATCCAACTTGTTCTTTAGGCCTGACATATTTCATGTTTTTCTCACAAAATCAGTTCATTAGCAAATGGCACCCTAGACTGACAAGACTGAGGATGTGTCTCTCCTCTTCCTTTCAGTATGCCTGTGAGGACAAAAGCTTCAGACTTATGGTCTTTGAATTTTCAGTGTGTGAGGTAGAGCTTGGTGCTTGAAAAAGGGGTGAAGTGTAGGAAGGTTGAGAACAACTACCCTACAGGGAGATTTTAATAAACAAAATCCATTTAGAATTGGTTTAAATAGTAAAAAGAATTGATTAACTCCTAAAACTCAAATTTTCAGCATGGGGCTGGCTTTAGATAGGCCATCTTAGAAGGTTCCCCCAACAATCCCCAGAGCTCTGTGATTTAGACAGAGTAGGTTCATGAACACCCCTGAACAGATCTGATAAGCAGATCTAATAAGAATAGTATGCACAGAGAGGGTTGCTAAGCAAGCAAAGGTACAGGCATCTAGACAACTACTCACATCTTTCTCCACCCTACTCTGTAAGGGCCATATACAGGTGCCTGGGACAACGCTGCTTGCATGTCAAAAGTGCACATATGTGTTCACTGATTTTAGCTGAACAACAGGGCTGCTGAAAAGGGAAGAGGCCAGTGAAGGGCCTGGAGGTAGATCTGGCTACCTTGGCTTTTGTCTAGAGCAGGGGGCACAGGCTTCTTAGGGCTCTCCCAGATCCCTTAGTCTCTCATGTTTTGACAAAATATATATTTGAAGACAGCTCAGAGATGGGCCATTTAAAAGGGAGTCCAATGCAGACTGAAAATGTTGCTACTTTCAGCTACAGATAAGGTGCAGAGGTGCCGTGGGCTGGATCCCGGTTTCTCTCCTCACTGAGTTCCTGTCACCACCCCAGAACCTGGCCTGGAGTAAGAGCTCAATATAGATTCATGAGTCACTGAGTGAATGAATCAAAAGGCCTCCTATTTACATCACCCATAGTTTTACTGAAGTCATCTATGCAGTGACTCTGTCCATGGTGGGGGGAATCTGTCTACTTGCCCCAGATGGAGTTCAGGGTTTCAGGAGAGCAGGACTTGGTTCTCTTCTTTGCTTAGGGCAGCACAAATCAAAACTAGATACATGATTTCAAGTGGGGGCACAGGCAAACCATGATCCTGTGTACTCTCACCCTCAAATGTTGGGTAGAGTCAAGTGGGGGGGGGACACATTACAGCCTATCTTCTAGAAGTTTGATCTTTACATTAGGTTGTCATCACATCAGAGGTATAGAATTCAGCCAGTCATCACAAAGCACTCTGCTTTTGCCTAATTTCCCATGACGAGTCACCATTCATGGGGAAAAACACCTTACATTTTACGGCTCAAAATAGCCAGGCCTGTCTCTTTTCCTCTCTCCACAATCAACAAGGGTCAGCCCTATGTCTCATGCTGCTTCCTGGCCAGGCTTTCTCTGAAAGGGAATTTTTCTGTTCCTGTAATGAGAACAAAAATGTACAGCACCTCCTGCATCTGAAAGATAGCACCACATTTTCTGAAACGTTAGTCTTGACCTGCACTAATGGCCATCCTCGGTTGATGGCCGTTTCAGACAGCTAGGTCCAGGGCTCTGGGATAGCTACAAAACCACACTGAATGAAGCCACTCTGC
The DNA here is from genome assembly GCF_947179515.1 of Apodemus sylvaticus. Taxonomy (NCBI): domain Eukaryota; kingdom Metazoa; phylum Chordata; class Mammalia; order Rodentia; family Muridae; genus Apodemus; species Apodemus sylvaticus. Next base: position 134,407,797 of record NC_067472.1, on the reverse strand, counting down.
CAATAGAACTCATCTGCTATTTTAATCCTTTTAGTAAATGATTTGAATCAGCACAAAAGCTAGCCCAGGATGTGGTATTATCTACACATATGAACCTCTGGGTCTGCAAAGAGGTTCCATGGGCAATTGGAACCCAAATTATAGGATTTATGTTTTCTTGACATGTGTGTGTGTGTGTGTGTGTGTGTGTGTGTGTGTAGGGGTGGTGATATTAGCATGTATGTGTTCATGTGTGTGAATGTATTTGTGTGTATGCATGATTTGTGGCAAGCACTTCACCGACTGAGCTATCTCTCCAGCTCCATGGTTCAAATGGAGTTGTTGATTCAAATATTGTATCTACTCTATCTGCTAATTGCTCTGAAGGGAAGTTCTATGAGGTTCTGTGAGGAATACAAGTACAAGGGCTACATTTCTAGTAATTCCCCTGTTGACTGCTCATGGCCGGTTCTCAACGGGCTCGTGAACCCACCACCTTCTGTACTGTCTCAGTCTCTGGCACTAGCACAGTGGCAGGCAGTATTAGATGTCTATTAATAGGGAATGGGTAAGTGACTAAGCCATTTTTGGAAGCAGGAAAATAATCTAACTCACTCCTCCCAAAGGATTTGTATCTTTCTTATGTGAAACAATACTTAAACTGGAAAGGAAGAGTTACCATTTTCTTGGGTCTGGAGGTTGTCTCAGCCTTGAGACATGGTGGGTCTTAACATGACTAGTGCTGTTAATTTCCTGGAGTCTTCCTGTTGTCTCCCCTGGAACAGGAATAGTGCTGGGAGCTAGACGGTATGCATTGAGTGTGCAGCTGTGTGTGATGCTGGTCTTCCCTCTGGTTCTCATCACAACTACTGTAGCTACAGCTGACTAGGGAGAGAGGCGATAAAAGTGTAAAATGTCTAGAAGCTCGGCACCTGATTTAACCTTTGTGCTTAGAAAGCTTCTCTGTAATTTAGAGTGAGACCTTATTAACTAAACGACATTCACGAGGCTTGGCTTTATAACTGAAGGGGAAAACATTCACGGCTCCGATGCTGAATTTGAAAGCGAAGACTGAAGAGCCCACCCCAGTTACAAATGACTGTTTAATGGACTTCTGCTGATGGCTGACATACGCTTACATGGTGTTAAGAATATGACAGACTTTGTGGAAGAAGCCAATAAAAATATTGGTGGAATATTATTCTTGAGTTGCGATGCTCTCTGGACAGATGTTGTAGGCTGAAAAATGGTACATCACATGTGTTTATTGCCTGATCTTTTGAACTTGTGACTATTGCCTTAGATAACAAGGGAGGCTTTGCAGCTGTATTTTGAGATGGGGAAGACTATGCCGAGAAGCAGATTGTCCCACAGAGCTGCTGTAGAACTCAGCCTCATTAAGACCTTGATTTTAGCACAGAAGTGTGATTTTTAAACTTTGATCGTCAGCACTAGAAGAGAATGAACTCAGAATATTTTGAGCCACTAAGTCAGTGATAAAATATTATAGGTACTAGGAAAAGAATTGTTGAAGGCAACCCCGCTGATTGTAAATGAGTAATTTACTATGCATCTGACCTATGACCCATGAAGGTGACAATGGAGAAGAGCCTTTATTTGCCACTGAAGTAGCTTTGTATGGATCATATTAATGATTGAGACGAAGCATGAGAATTCTATAAGTGGGGCAGCTCCAGGTTCCAGTGTTCAAGTCATCTACATTTCCCCCTACTGTGGGAGTGACTTTCAGCTTTTGGTAGCTAAGGTGTCTTAGTTTCTGTTGCTGTCATAAAACACCCTGATTGTTAAAAGTAGTTTAGGAGGTGAAAGGTCTATTTTAGCTCAGAGTTTCATGCTATAGTTCATCATTGAGGAGATAGTCAAGGTGGCTAGAACGTGAGGTAGCTAGCCATGCTTACAGTAAAGATGTAACTGTATAATAAAGAGGGACAATAAATGCATGCATGTTAATACTTAGCTCATTTTCTTTAGTGCTATACAGTCTAGGACCCAAGCCCAAGAAATGGTGTTACCAACACTGGGCAGGGCTTCCTATTTTAATTAATTAATTAATTTTTTTGAGACAGAGTTTCTCTGTATAACCCTGGCTGTCCTGGAACTCACTCTGTAGACCAGGCTGGCCTCGAACTCAGAAATCTGCCTGCCTCTGCCTCCCAGAGTTCTGGGATTACAGGTGTGCGCCACCACCGCTGGGCTGGCTTCCCATTTTAATAAGCATAAATCAATATATTTCCCACAGATATTCCCACAGGCCAACCTAACTTAAGCAGCCCCTCATCGGCACTCTACTCCTAAGTGACTCTAGATTGTGTCAAGTTGACAACTAAAACTAATTGTCTTAGGATGCTTCCTCTTTCCATGAGAAGATTATAAATTAGATAAGGTGATTTTTTTTGTATGCTTTTACAGAGGAAAGTCTCCGTAAGTTGGCTCTTCTAAGAGGTCCACCATCAGTGCTGGATAGTTTTATGTCAACTTTATATATTAACTAGAGTCATCTGAAGGGAGAAAACCTCAATTGAGAAAATGCTCTCATAAGATCCAGCTATAGGGTATTTTCTTAATAAGTTATTGATGGGGGAGGACCCAGCCCATTGTGGGTGGTGCCATCCCTGGGCTGGTGGTCCTGGGTTCTATAAGAAAATAGGCTGAACAAACCAGGAAGAGCAACCTAGTAAGCAGCACTCCTCCGTGGCCTTTGTATCAGCTCCTGACTACAGCTTCCTATCCTAGTTGAGTCCTGACCCAACTTCTTTCAATGATGGACAGTGATTTGCCAAAGAAATCCTTTTCTTCATATGTTTCTTTGGTTCTGGTGTTTAATTACTAGGGCCCCATGAAATGTTTGAGGTAGGTTCTAGGTCTTTCTAATCTAGTTTTCATTGAGTGGTTCCAAGTATAAACTTGGAGAGTTGAAGATACCTAAATTCAAAGCTGAGATCTACCTTTATAGCTAGGACCATAGAAACACCATCTTTAGGTAATATTTTATCTGTAAAACAGGAATACTAAAACAAATTCTTTCATATGCTGTGCAGATTAAGTTAAATGCCATATGTGGATGGGCTATTCTGTGACCTGACACATATTGATCACCTGATAAATGAGTGTTAAGATGCTTGCCATGTTCATGAAAGAGTCACATATTAAGTACTAATGCCATAAGAATGAATGAAAACCCATCTTGGGAAGCATCTGTCATCTTTGGATCTTTTGAAAATCGATGGGCAAGTTCTTGTCATTCTTCTCACAGCCCTAGTTTGGATGATAGAACGGGAAGATGCAGCCTACCATAATCTCTTTCTTATATATCCAATGTTAAGTGAAGCCTTTGTTAACCTGGGTTCCCACGTGACTATGAGGAGCAGAACTCAAGGGCAACCTGCAATGGACATGGGTCTTAAAACCTGTGTTGTGGAAGAGGAAAAGATGTGATTGACACTGTTCTTGAGGCTGTGAGGTTGAATGCTGAGAACAGTATCTGGTGTGGTCCATGGTGGTGGGGACTCTGAGGGTTCCTGAAGCTCTATAGTACATTACATGACAACAGAGGTGTGAAGAAGAGATGAGTCTGACTGGTTTTTATAAGCTCCCTCTCAAGATAACCCACAAATCCATTAATCTATAGATGGACCCAGTCTCCTCTGAAAGGTTGACTCTCTTATCCTTCTCAGTGGGAAGGAAATTTCAATATGAGTTTTTATGGAGATTTTTAAACCATAGCCATGGTCAATGGATTATTAAACACAGTCATCCATTTAATGCTACAAATGACTCTTCCAATTTGATAACTTCAAAAGACATCTAAATTTAATATGTCCATGTTTCCCAAAACAAATTATAAAAATATTACATTTCTCTCATTTGAAGAGTCTAGGTTATATATGTACATATGTATATATATATGTGTGTGTAGTGTGTATATGTATATATGTTATATAACATATTATTACATATATATTACATTTGTCTCATTTGAAGAGTGTACAGTATATATGTATATACATAATCGATTGCCTGTGTGTCTATCTATTTGTGTGTCTGTCTATTTGTCTGTCTGTCTATATGTATATATGTTATTTTGGAGAGGGTTCAGGGAGATGATAGGGAGCGAAAAATAAGTGGTCAGGACTACCAAAGGTCCCTCTGGGGTTATGAGTGTTGCTTTAATGCTAAGCAAGTTGACCTATGTGATTATTTCTACTTGTACACAGTACTTTGGAAGGAAATATGGAATATTTAAGCAGGATAGGAGTTTTGTTCAAGTTGCTATGAGGAGCCCACCAGAGAAGATCACTTAGACAGTCTGTAGCAAAATGAAAGTCTTTATCCCAGCTGGTTGGAACTACACTCAGGTATCAGAACCTAAGTGCAGCCTTAAGCATTTAAAGTGAGGGGCTTTTAAAGGCAAAAAAAACCCCACATCCTACTATATTGCTTGGCAGTTGTAGAGGAGGTTTTGTGGGAGCAAGCAGTTTAATGAAAGATAAGTTAAGTTAGCTGAAGCATCTTGACCTCAGGTTCCTAGTATAGAGTTGGGAAAATTTCCATAGGGCTTCCCATCAAGGAGACCAATTTTTAGTTAAAACTAAAATGGCCTTAGCAAGACTGTGAGATGGAGGAACCTCTGGACTAGCTTGCTCTGTCACAAAGTGATGTCAAAAAGAGAGCTGAGAAGCTTTAACGAATTTATAATGAGGGTCATGGGTTTAGGCTGAAGTAAAAAAAAAAAATGAGAACTTGAGGAAAGAATAAGTAAGCGTGGATCAGCCCAACAGAGTGGAGTTCCTTGTGGCATCACGACATGGCTGGAATAGGGTAGAAGAGTGAATGATAGGGATGCGACTGAGTGATTGTGCTTCTCGTACAATCTGGATCCTGATGGATCTCCCAGCTTCCATTCTACCCAATCCCATACCCTACCTTAGAGCTTTCTCCTACACCAGCCTCCTTTCGAATGCCTGAACATCTTCCTACCACCACCATCCTCCAGCCAGCACACACTTACACACCTGCTATTGCTTCCCTGGTGTCTGGTGTAAGCTTCTTCCTCTTAGTGGCCCCATGGCTGACTCATCTTGTCTTCAAGCTTTCCATGAGCTTTCTGTCTAATGTAATAATCCATATCATCCCTTATTCAAGTTACTCTTGACCATAACAACCCAGTAACTCTTTGCTGAGCTGGAAGTGATCTCATTTGCTTGTGAACTTTTGTCATTATCAAGGAGAAACCCGATGATAGATAGACGCTGGTTCCTTGAAGAATCCTTAGCACTTTAACAGTGTTTAGTCCTAGGTGGAGTTTTATTAAGAGCTGATTAATGGATAAAATCCAACTTTTATTTTTATCATTTTAAAACGTATTAAGGTGTTTTGTCCCTAGGAGGCACCGTTATTTTGTTGGAGCAGTTCTCATTAGGGGTCATTGAGTTGAATCCTCCAGGGACACTTGGCAGTACCTACGGGTATTTTTGGTTGCCATCAAATGTGTAGAAGCCATGGACATTGCTAAGCATCCAGCCATGGCCATGGCAACCCTCCACAGCAAAGAATGACCTGGCCTAAAGCATGTACCCATAGTGCTGTGCCTGGATGTAGGTGAGGGGAAAAACCTGCTCATGTGATCAAACCTAAAAGATGAAGGGAACCCCCCACAGCATGCAGAAGTGGCAGTCATGAGAAGCTGGTGGCCAGTGACTTGCACCTTGGAGCAGGATTTTAGAAAGGGTGTGCTCAGAAATGGGCACCAGTCAAAATAAAACAATCCAGAAGTTGTCCATCTTCCTCCAGGAAAGGGGACAACTCAGGGCAGGCCTGCTTTGTAACTGGGTGTTATCTGCCAACTGGGGTTCTGGCAGCCTTGAAGTGGACAAGTCTACAATTCTGGGGCAGTGAAAGCACATGGCCTGGATGGCCCCCACAGTTAGTGAGTGTTTCTCAACTCATAAGCCCCTTCTATTCATTTGGAGAGACTCCATTTGCAAAACATTTATTCAAGGCTTAATTGCTAATAAGTCCCTGCATGGGGCCATGCTATTGAAAGACTACACAATGGCATGGCCTGATAATCAATGTCCCATTCATGCACTAATCAGAAGAGACAAAATGGATATGGGAGAGCTTGCCCATGACTCCAGGAGACAATCTCCCTGTTCCTGAGCCCCTCTCTAATTAGGGACTTGTCACATGCTAATCAGGGCTGGGGTCCTGTTTACAGAGCTCTGCTCCTATGTAGGCACATTCCCAGAGCACATGAATTACCTCCAAATGAGCAAAACTAACAGGAAGTCTGTTCTGTAACTAAGCTGGACATTCTCCTTAAGCTGACCTTTACCATAAAGATCCACCATCACGGACACTGTAGCTACATTGTTCTACTGAGCTCTAGTCACAAACACATGCATGGTTTTATCACAGGTGTCTTTATGACAGAGAACAGATTAATGTTATTTGCTATTTCCAAAGTCTTTTGTGAATAAGCTGACTAGTAAGTAGTCTTCAGGAACTGAAGCTGTAGCTCAGCTGGAAAAAGTCTTACCTAACATAGACAACACCCTCGGATCAATCCTCAGCACTGGGTGAAACCAATTATGGTGGCACATGCCTGTAGTCTCAGCACTTGGTAGATGCTAGAAGTTCAAGATCATCCTTGGCTACAAGGGGAGTTTAAATCGAGTCTAGGTTGGAGAACTTGTCTTAAAAATATCTGCGAGTTATCAATATATTAATTTATTTTATACATGTGTTCAATATAAAATATTAGCTAACTGATGCCAAAGTACATTTAAAGATACATAGGAAACTCCTTGTGGATGTGTAAGAAAGATAGCAACCTAAAAGAAAGACAATTGAGAAGATGTGGACATACAATCTGTGGAAGAAGGAGCCAAAGGCATCTCAGGAGATACTCAAAATTATGAATAATCAAAGAAAGGCAAATTACAAACCAAGATGTCCTAAGTAGATTTAAAAAGACAGAAATTTGGGTAATGCTCAGTGTTGGTAAAGATGCAGAGATGGAAATCCTTGGGACTTCTGTCAAGTGTGGGTGTTCTGTGGAGTCCACTGGTTTCTCTTTAGTTAAGTAAGTGTATGATTCAGGACTTAGCACTTGTTTCCCTCACAACGTAGTCCACAGGTTTCCTTACATTGCTCTCCGGGGGGGGGGTGTATATAAAATTTTATCTCAGCATTGGCTTTAGTGTTGAGGAACTAGGGAGCAGGTGGGTGTTATCTTCTGAGCACTAGATGAGCCACTGTGCAGATGACGGCATATGGAGCATCCATGTAAAACAACAGATCAGTGGTAGCCATAGTTACAGGTATGAACCTTTTAAGAAATTGTAATGAGTAAGAAAGGTAAGAAGCCAAATGAGACTCAGTAACATTTGTGAGAAAATTCAAATAGATGCACGCTAAATAACACCATTTTGCAAAATCACCTAAATAGAAGCCCGGAGGGATGGTGTTCATTACGGGGAAACAGGCAAGGATTAAGTTGTATTAGCCACAGTTCTATCAGGAAAGAGCTGGCACACTGAGCAAGATCATTCAAGATAAGGCTTTTTATAAAGGTGTGGGTGCAGAGAGGCCATGAGAGGTGGTATAGAAATCAGTGATAGAGGTCGGGCTGCCACCTCACCTCATCCCTGGAAGCAGTTAGTGAGAGTCATGAAGAGAATTGCCAGAAGAGCAGCCATGGTGTTCAGTGACCCAGCTACCCTGCTAATGAACCTGACTTCACCTCCTCCCCCATTCTCCAGCCAGAGATTCCCATTGATTTATCCAACAAAGAGCCAAGGGCCAAAGGAGGCCAACACTGTGTCGTCTTCAGGACAGTAGAAGGAATGAAGAAAGGTGTTGGGAGGAGCAGATGTTAGAGGTACAACTGACAGTCATACTATGCCTCTGTATGTATATCTGCGTGCTTCTCTCAGGTGGATATGCAATTTGCTTATTATATAAGATTGGTCAGGTAGCACACAAAGTGCCAGTTGACTCTGATACTGGCATCATTTTGGGGACACATTCTTGAATGTATACATTTTTTATTAGACTTTGGAGAAACAATAAAATATATAGAATTTATGAGCCAAACTTTTATAGAATCTTTGCTGCTCTACAGCATTCCCAAGGGATCCTAAGGTTTTAGGGCTGGAGATTAAAAATTACCTTCCTGATTGAAGGCATATCTCTCTGTGATTTCTTAACCGAAGCCATTAATCTCCATAATGTGTCCTGTTTCTGGGATCCAACCTTTGATTAATCTAAATTTCTTCTAGTTTCTTTTATTATAGAGTATTAATGTTTAAAATGTCACAGTCTATAAGAATGCGATTAATTGACCTCTGGAAGGTTCCCCTCCTCCATGGATTTGAACAACGTACTGTCCTCGAATTATCTAAGCATGGTGTGACCCAAGACAGGCTGTTTTCCTGATTTGTACCACAGTTGGAAGTTAGAAGTGGTTTTTTGTTTTTTTTTTGTGAACTATAACGAAGTCTGGATTTTTAAATCTGGAAAACCTTCCTGTGAGGCCCGATGAAGTGGTGGTCTTTGGGCAAGATGGCTCCCATCACAGGCACTTCCTCCAACATAGGAGAGAGTAACAGGGGATCAGTAAAATCCCTAAGTTGAAAACCCCAGTCTTGTTTGAGGCTAGAGTGTGGCACCAGAAGAACTGAGCCAGTTCAGACACTGGCCATACGGCCCTGGGGAGGAAAGCAGTCCTATGGGCCACGCCTCACACTTCTCAGAAATAAGGAAGACTTTCAAAAGAGCTCCAGGAGTCTGGAAGTCCAGAGCAGGGACTAAGAATCAAATAGGTTTTACAACAGAAACACCAGACAGGGAGCAGCTATATAGAAATGCTAGGATCCCTAAAGCCTGAAGTTCAGGTTTGATCCTCGATTCTAATTTATCTTGCCGGCCATTTTATCTATCTTGTCTAATTGCCCGGTGCTTTTTTTTTTTTCTTTTTTTAAAAACATTATTTTGGCTTCTACTCCCATTGAAAAATTGCTTCTGTATCTTAGTCAATTTATGATGTGAGAACAAAGCACATGACCTTGGAGGCTTAAAACAACATACATTTGTTTTTCACAGTTGTAAAAATTGATAACTCCAAGATCAAGGTGGCAGCAGCCTGAAGCAACTCCACCTTTTGGTTCCCACTGTATCCCTTTATGGTGGAAGGAGCAAAGAAGCCCTTGGAGGTCTCTTATAAAGACATTGTGATGGGTGGTATTGATGGCAAACTTGGCTGGACTAAGAGATATGTATACCCAGTGAAGGGTGCCTCTGCATGTGTCTGTTTTCTCGTGAGGATTGACATTTGGGATAGACCCACCCTGGATGTGATCAGCACCACCCAATAGGTTGTTTGTCCATGGAAGAATGGTTGCCAGCTGCATATGTTTGTACGCTTCTATCTTCCTATCAACCACAAGCACCAGACTTGCCAGTCTTTCAACCCAGACTTAATAGCACTGATTCCCAAGGACCTTCCCAGCCTCCCTTCTGAGACTGAGCAGCTACTGAGTTCCTTAAGTCTGCAGCATTCAGACAGTTAATACTCAGCTATACAGCTCCAATTGTGTGAGTCTGACAAACCCCATTATTTCTGTTAAGTTCTAGTCTATTGGTTCTGTTCCTCTTGATATTTCTGACTAATATGCTAATAGGGCTTCATCCTCAAGATCTAACCATATCCCTACCTCCCTACAATCATATTGGGAATTAATATTTCAATGTAGGAATCTGGGGGGAACATAAGTATTCAGAAAAACATACTGTAGTCTTTGAAATGTGTGAGTCCTACAATAATGATGGGTATGGATAGGGAGATAGGAACTCTCAGGAGGTTAGCTAGTACGATGGTGGAGGACCCAGCCACACAGAGACTAGGGTTCTGGCAAGCTGAGGGCTTGACTTCTGGGGCTGGTGGGATCTTCAAAACCACCCTGGCTGATTTCCAAAGGTAAAATAAATCCCTGAAAAGAACCATCCCAGATGAGCCCAGTTGGGCCTTCTCTGGCTGGTCCTACTCACAAGCCCTGAGAAACTTCCCAAGAGACTTCAGGACATCTATTATTTTCATGAACTTGGGTGGAAAATTTTAACGTGTCAGTTTTCTTAACCTTGTGGATTAGGTGGGATTTCTGGAAGTCACAGCATGCCTCATGCCTTATAGGAGTCATGGAATATTCAAATTATCCTAGTAAATTTCATTTGGGAAAGGACCATGTCTATAATGTAGACTCCACATTATGCCATTATCCTATCACAATGTCTGGCATGTACAATATGCCAAACAAATATTGGGCAGAGGGGAGGAGGGAGGAAGAGGAGAAAGGATTGTGAAGAGAGAGAAAAGAGTAAAAGTAGCTAATATGATTCTAGTTAATATAACACAATCTTCAGACACTTCCTTCTAATATTCTAAAGGTTTTACTTTATTAGTTTGCTGATATATTTAATCCTTAAATTGATTTATCAATACTTATTAGAAAAAGCAGTTGGTAGTAGGGATTACAGATTCTAAGATTTTTTTAGAAACAAAGCTGAAAAACAGGTTATCCACGTTCCTCTGAAATTTAGGAGATCCACTGTCACAAACTTCATTTCTATCAGTGCTTCATTGCATCAAGATCAAAACAGTACTTTACGGACAGAGCTGGAGAGCTGCCCCATGAGAGAGGCCAGGAGCGAAGCAAAGCCCCAGGGCTGCTGGTCTAGGGCTTCACCTGCCCTGTGCCTGCGGAGTGAAGCAGATGCGACACTAGAGCCAGGAAACTGACAGCTTCCTTCCCAGAGCAAGTCTAGAAGGAGAAACCAGACCATGACTCATCCCAAGGTCAGCTACTGTAGTTCCTCCCCTCATTCCCTCCCTCCCTCCCTCCCTCCCCCTCCCTTCCTCCCTCTCTCTTTCTTCCTCACATCCATCTCTTCTTTTTCTCTCCATATTTTCCTTCCTTCCTTCCTTCCTTCCTTCCTTCCTTCCTTCCTTCCTTCCTTCCTTCCTTCCTTCCTTCCTTCCTTCCTTCCTTCCTTCCTTCCTTCCTCCCTCTCTCCCTCCCTTCTCTCTCCATTCCCCTTCCTTCTTTCCTTCCATTTCCCTTCCTTCTTCTCTTCCTTCCTCCCTCACTTCCATCTCCTCTTTCATTAATTTGTCCATCCACTCATCTATTTATCCAACAAATACCCATTTAGTTATAAGCATAATACAAAGTTCAAGAGATACAATATGACTAACTTGAGTGGAATAGTGTAAGAACTGCAAGTACCTCTGGAGTGAGATATTAGCTATGTTGGTAGACTGATACCACATAGGTGATTTAAAAAGCACAGATATCTGGATTCTCATACCTAGAGACTCAGTTCAGCTGTGGTATGAGGTACTGAACTTTTTGAGCATATCCCAGTGGATTCTAACTTGCAGCCAAAATCAATGTACTAGTTATTTCTTTCATCATTGTGACCAAGAACTTGACAAAGCAACTTAAGGGAGAGAGGACTTATTTTGACTGATGGTTTGGGGGATTCAATCCATCCTGGTGGGGAAGGCATGATGTCAAATGGCCCTCTGGAAATCAGAGTATGTGACAGCTGCTTATTCATAACTGCACAAGCCAGGAAGCTGTGAGGAGACAGGAATTGGAACTGGGCTATCAACATAAGGTCCATCTCCAGTAAAGCTCTAGCTCTCAGCTGTTCTACAGTCTCCCCAGACAGCACCGACATCTGTCTGCAAACCAAATGCTTAACATGCGAGCACATGCAGGACATTTCATATCCAAACCATGACAACTGAGTAGTGATACTAATAAACGAGCAGAGAGAACACAACCCAGAAATAAACATACATGGAACTGCTAAAATATGATGGCGCAAGTTGCTCTCAAGGGACAGTGAAGACTCTGCATCTCCATATCTGATGTCAAAGCAGTTTTCAGATCTCCAACTCCTTTTTTCATCTTTGTTGACAGCAACAAACTTTTTTTCCTGGGCTGGTTCCACTCCCTGTTAGCAACTTTCCTCAGGAGATATCCTACGGCTCTGGCATCTCAAAAATCTTGGAGTTTCTAAGGTAACTTCCATGTTACAGTTTCTTGTTTAAGTTGTCTGGGATCCACACATGGCCTTCTGGGCTCTGCCAAAGGGCTGGTGTCTCTTCTCCAGCTCTGCCCTCTGTAGTACTCTAAGCTCAGGCTGATCTACTTCACTGTTGCTGTTCTTGGTGACCATCCCATGGTATTAGCATCTCCAATACACTGGGATCTTCTGCTGCAACTAGGCTTCACCAACACCCTTTCATAAGCTCTCTTCATGGTGCCAAGCCTCAAATCCTTTGCAACACTCCTTCAGTCCTGGGCAGTCAACTACAACTGAGGGTGTACCTTCACCAGTGGCCATCCATGGCCTCCCACAGTGCCAAGCCTCAGATGTTCTTCATGACCCCTTTTCTCCTTTAAAACCAGTACCACCTGGATGACTCTTATGCATTACCAAGCTCAACTACAGCAAGAGGTAGTTGCTTGACTATTTCTGGAACACAGTTTCTTTGTGCTTTCAGAAAACATTTCCCATAAGATTTCACTTTGGTGATGTTGGTCTCTTCTTAATCACAGCTAATGTCTTAGCTCCAGCTAACCAGCATCATTTTCCCCAATAGTCCCTTCTATTCTGCACTCTAAAGTCAGAGTCACATGGCCAAAGCTGCCAAATTCTGCCGTTTTAAGGAGCTGGGACATGGCTTCCTTGTTCTATTACATTATTACCAGCTTTCTGTTTCCCAACTCCTTCACCGCCTAAGCGTGGCTGTCTTGGATCTTGCTCTGTAGATTGATCTTGAACTCAGAGATCTGCATGCCTGTCTCCTGCATGTTCACCAAGGAGTGGTGTGTTCAAAGTGTGTATCACCATGCCTGGACTTAAACTTTTCTTTACTTAGAGCTTGCTTTATCCAAGCCTGGCCTTGAACTCAAAGATCTGCTTGGCTTTATCTCCTGGGATTAAATGTACCACCATGCCTGGATCTAAATTTAGATGGGTAGGGTCATGCCCCGAAGTCCCACTCCCTTAATCTGCTATCTTTTAGGTCACAGGATTCAGCTCCTTTTCACTTCCTGGTGCCCCATTTAACACACAAACCATTATATTTCTCTTTTCTATGCTTGCTATGCTTGTTCAAAATGCTCTTCATGAGACTTAACCAGAGAACAAAGTCTCTGTTGGGCTTTTTTGAGACTTCTGTTGTCAATTCAATTAATAAAAATCTCTTTACCTTAGACTCAGGTAGACTGTTCAGACAAGGGCAAAAAGCAGCCATGTTCTTCACCAAAATAACAGAAAAACAGTCTGTAGGTCACATACTGAAATTCTTCTTCACTGAGGTCTCTTGGGCCAGGTCTGAACAGTTCAAATAACTCTAAGTAACAAAGTCATTTATATTCTTACAAATATAGTCCATTAAGCCCCATTTAAAGCATTCCACTGCTTTCCAAATTCAAAATCCCCAAATCCACATTCTTCTAAACAAAAGCATGGTCAGGCCTATCATAGCAGTGCCTCAGTCCCTGGTACAACTTCTGTCTTAGTTAGGGTTTTACTGCTGTGAACAAATACCATGACCAAGGCAACTCTTGTAAGGACAACATTTAATTGGGGCTGGCTTACAGGTTCAGCGGTCCAGTCCATTATCATCAAGGCAGGAGTATGCAGGCATCCAGGCAGGCATGGTTCTGGAGGAGCTGAGGGCTCTACATCTTCATCTGAAGGCTGTTAGTAGAATACTGACTCCCAGGCAGCTAGGACAAGGGTGTAAAAGCCCACACCCACAAGGCCACACCTACTCTAACAAGGACACATCTCCCAACACTACCATTCCTTGGGCCAAACATATACAAACCATCACATATATTATATATCATATATTTTACTATATTTTATATATGTATACAGAGAGATATATTTGTATACACATATATAGTATATATACAGATATATACTATATTATATCTATCTACACCTACATCTATATCTATATTTATCTATCTATACACACAAACAAGAACACTTCCCACATCTCTAGGATGGTCAATGATACCCATTACTTTAGTCTAACTGAACAAGAAACATGTTTAAATTGCAGAAGCTGTCTTAAGTGCAGAATCATTTAAAGGATCAATTTTGAAATTGTTGTTGGTAGAAAGTGGCTTGTGGGGGTGTAGATGAAGGTGACAGGATAGAGACAAAATTGGGTTTTTATAAAAGCTCCAATACTTAAAGAAATGGAGCAATTAACAGAGGATAATTGTGAAATTTCTGAGCTACCTGTTCCAGGAAGATGGGGCTCTAGTGCTTACCTGTGTCTGCCTCTCAGTTCCCAGACAATTGCCTGGTTCCTTTAAGTATATGGAAACAGAAAGCTAAAAGAAAAATAACAAGCAAGCAAGCAAGCAAGGAAACAAATTTAGACAACTCTGGCTGTTTTTCTTATGAGTTAGAAAATGGAATGAAATAGGGCTAGTGAGAGGACTTAGCAAAGAGCTTGCCATGCAAGTGCAAGGACTGACAACCATTTAATAAAAAGTTATCCATGACAGTGCAAGCCTAGAATCCCAAGGTCTGGGAAGGTGGAGATAGGAAGGTCTCTGAGCATGTTCCCCAGGCAGTCTAGCTGGGTCCGTAAGCTGAAGAGTCAGTGAGAACCAGTCTCAGCAAATAAGGTAAAGGGTGTTTGAAGAAGATACTTGACATAATTCTCTGACATCAACATGTGCACACACAAGTATACCTACATACATATGTGTACACACATGTCTATGTGCACTCATGGACAAGAAACTCAGAAGTCAGAACATGATGTAGATGAGTCAGCCTACGTCTCTGTCCTCAGATGCCTTGAAGTTGCTTCAGAGCCACCTCCTGCTTATCTGGAAGCAAGGGGTGGGGGAGAAGAAACTTGGAGACCTCATATTCTTTAGTTATATGAGTGCTCTCTTTGCATCCAGAAGAGGGCATCAGAACTCATTACAGATGGTTGTGAGCCACCATGTGGTTGCTGGGAGTTGAATTCAGGACCTCTGGAAGAGCTGTCAGTGCTCTTAACCACTGAGCCATCTCCCCAGCCCGAGACCTCATATTCTTAAGTGACTTCCAAAATATCTTCTTTGAGCCTTTCTGAACAGGGCAGGGAGTGTATGTTTGTGTGTGTGTGTGTGTGTTGTTTGGGAAAGGGTCAGTAGAGGGGCTCCAGGCTCCTAGTCCAGATTCACATTTCGAATGTCACCTAAGAAGGCAAACCAGGCCTCCTCCTTCCTAAGAGTGCCCTTCTAGCTCTCTAGTTCCCAGCTGGGTGGGAGCCACCTTTGAGCCTGGCTCACAACTCTCCTGACATTCCCTCGGACCTCTGTTCTGTTTCTGGTTCCATTCCACACCATTCCTGGCCTCTTGCTTTGAATTTAGTCTGACTCTTCTCCTAGAACCAATTCAACCCCTGGTACAGATCTAATACAGAACGTGAACTAGTCAACATGCTACAGAGCATATACTCCTTCACTGGGCCTCCAAACACCAAGCATGGCTCTTCTGGCTCATTTCTTGTTGATGATGTCTCTCATCCGAGCCCTGCCCAGTTCTGTACCTTCATCCAACATCATTAGCTGGCAGCTGCCAGAACGCTAGCATCCCCAGCATCTAAGCATCTCTTTATGGGGACAAAGGCAGTGTTACACAGATGCCATGAGCATTCGCAGATGTTTGCTAGCATCATTGAAGGAAACTTGAGAGGAAAAGGGGGGAGGGAGAGGGAGAGGGGAGGAGAAGGCCAAGATCCGTGGCAGTGATGGCACTGTGGGCTGCTGCCTCTCTTCTGGGATCTTTGTTATGAGGGTGATAACCCCCTACTTTGCTCAAGCATCTTAGTTTGATTTCTGTTGTTAAATTATGAACCTTACCTGATACAGTTCTATTCCCTCCAGTGAGGATTAACATAGCTTTCTCCCTATAGTCACTTTTCCAGGACACATCCTGCTTCAGCCTCATGTCTAGTGGTTGTGCTATAAGTCATGGACTAGAGCCCTTTGGCAAGTTACTGCACACTGTATCTCAGTTTTAACATCTTTAAAATAGGAGAAGTTATGCCATACTGCCAAGATTCAGATGAACATTAGATAAGATAGTCCATAAAGTACTTAGCAAGTAGAGCTTGGCAATATTAGGCAAATATTTACTATGTAGGAGTTATTATCTATTGTGATTCTTTTTCTCCTCCTGTAGTTGGTTGGCTCCATGTAGACCAAAATTCTGGATAGATGCAATGAGCATTATTTCACAAGTGAGCATCTGCAAAGGTCTAAGGATATTGTTCCTGATAGTCCTTTGACTCTTTCCTCTTTTCTTATCCTACCCATTCTCCTCCACTCTGTTTCATACCCAAGTTCCTTACTATAGCAGTCCTTGCTATACATCTAACCATTACCTTCCTTTTTTCCTACTTATTATCATAACTCTGATTTGATTTACATGATGACATACCCAGTTGAGGGGTATGATGGAGCCTGTGACACTGATGAAACCATCATCTGCTGTCTCTCTTCTGGGAGCCTTGTTGGGGGGATGGAGCAATAACTCCCTACTGGGTTAAGCCATCTTAGTTGAGCTTCTGTGGTTGAATGATGGACTTTAACTAATCATTGCTTCTATCCTCCAAAATAAGAACTGCCCCGTATGGGCTCATTCTCTACAGTAGCTTTACCAGAACACGACTTGCTTCAGGCTCATAGGCAGCAGCCGTGGTGTGGCCTCCTTAACGATATAACTATGTGACTACTTGTTCATGCAGTTAGATAAGAGGTCCCTAGTATCATTACTGCCTTTCTTAAGTTCCTTCTAGCTACTCGTCAATGACAATCATGGAGTGGCTTCATCATATCTCTCTCATTTGGCCAGATGAATACTTCTCTGGGTCTGAATGTAAGAGGAATACTGTAAGGTAAGAGTGAGAAGGAACTGTTTAACGAAGATAGTGTAGAACAGAGAAAAGCAAAATTGTCCTAACAGAGGTGTAAATGGAAGATAGAACCAATTTAAATATGGTCTCATAGTGTCCACTGATGAGTTTCTTTTGTGTATGTATTTGCTAAAATCTCTGAACAGAGAAGAGATGTGGCTATGTTGAATAAAACACACAGTACAAGAACAAAATTAGGAAAACTATAAAACCAGATTCATGTCCGATTCTAGCACAATTGTACAATCACGCATTGCTTAGTGTATATATGGGGCATGTTCTGAAAAATTCAGTTAGGTGATTTCAACCTTGTGAAGACCTCATAGAGTGCCCCTGTACCAGCTAAAATGGCTACCTCACTGGCAGTACAGTCTTATAGGATTGCCATAGTATATGTGGGCTTTTGACTATAGCATCATTCTGGTAGCACAGAATGAAGATGCTTTTGGAACTAGCCTATGATATAATAAGAGAGACTAGAATAGGCTGTAGTATCCAACAGCTCAAACAATAGTGCTCTCAGTAAAGTGAATAGGATTGATCTTGTGCTCATGTCCTTGATTAATACAGCGGAGCTCACTGGAGGGCCTGTATCAGCAATAAAATATCCCAACCTGTGACAATGAGTACTGCATCTACTTAAAACTCACTGGCCAGTGCTCCTTCTTTGGTGGAGATGAAAATGTCAACTCTCTCCTTTTAAGGTCCCAACAACAAACCAGGAAATCAAAGTTTGCCCAGGAGAACCAATGAGTTTATTAGGCTTGCCTGCAGAGAAGTGGGCAAGGGTTTATGGACAGGAGAGTGGGTGACTTTAAAGCAGTCACTCTAGAAGGTCTAGTCCCAGAATGGATGATAACTCTCTCATGGTCACATGGATGTCACCCCCTAACTCCACTCTAGCCCTTCCTCCCTGAGGTCACTTGCAATTAAAGCAGAGTTGCATACAATTCATTGGCAGAAGTGCCTGGATACTCAGATGAGGGTCTCATGTCTCTCCTTTTGTGAAGGAAGGCCAACAGTCGACAGGTCTATCTCTGATGGTCTTTTGCAAGAGGTTACAGTTGGTTTGATGAAGAGGGTGGCAAGTTGGTTTGCAGGATAACCCTGTACAGCAGCAGGTATGAATCATATGGCCCCTCCCAACCTCAGGAGAACCCAGAGATTCAACTACTTGCTGAGAATCAGGGGATTCAAGGATGTTTGGTAAGTAGTGTGGTGAAGGGTGCCCACAGTTTCACTTTAAAAAAAAAAACAAAAACAAACCTGTTTTGTAGTTTGGAGATACATGAAGTGCCTATAATAGTGGCAAGCTCATAAATAAGTGTTTATTATGATGACTTTACATGTATTATTGTGAAATAATAGATAGATACATACAAGAAACATAATGATAGGTGTATGAGGGTTTATTTTTTGACAATAGAGACGTCTCATTAAATAGGTGTCTTTTGAATCAGACAATGAAATTTGAGCTGAGTCTGTTGATTTTCTGGTGCTGTGAAGCAATAAAAAGAAAGGGATGTTGGAGCTTAGGAACGCCATTAACACAATACAGAGATAGCAATGTAGGCAAAGTCTAGGCCAGTTCATGGGAGAAAAATGTACGTATTGGATTTTGGCAAAAGTCCCACACCCTGCTGAGCCTCAGAGCCTGTGGCCAACTCTGCAGCCGGTGGCCTTCTGGGGCCACATAATGATGAGTGCTATTGGGCTGACTTGTGTTTTCTGCCTGGGAAAGGACAGAAATTGGCATGCCCCCAAAGTCCTGCTTGCCTCTTGGATCGAGTTCCTTTGACCATGCAGGACAGCCACATAGAGCCCTTTAAAAGGCACTTTTGATGATTTAATTAATTCTGACAGATTTTTTTTTTTCAAAAACTGCTAACTGGAGACCTCAACCATATTTCTTGTCTATTTTTTCCCTGCTTCTAAAGGTTAACTGCAGGCTTAACTCCTTCATTCACCCCGAACTGTATTTGTAGTAAGCCTCCCGAGGGAACATCTTTTTCTCCCTCTGTGATAAAACCTACTGCATCTACTTGGCTGGGTTAGAGTAAGTGCAGAGGAAATCTGTCATCTTCTGGATAGAACTGGCTCTGTCTCAGCATCCACATTCCCCTCCGAACCTAAGTGCAGTTCGGATGCTGTTCAGAGACAGAGCAGCTGCCGCATCACTCCCAAGTGGTCCTTATCACCAGCATCTCATGAATCCTTCCAGTCACATAAAAGTTTGTGAATGGAGATTCTCAAGGTCATTGATATTTGATAGTCAGTCTAGCTTTGGGACATGAATACTTCAAAGATATCTGAAGGTTAGAAAACAAGTAACAAATAGACAAGATTCCTTCTTAACTGGATTCAGCCTGTCTTCTCTATCCCGGAAGTGAGTGGATTGATTAGATTGATTATTATTGGCAGGTTATTGAAAAGGATGAGGTAGAAATCAGCCCTGGGTGAATATCTTCACATGGAATCATATCCCCAAGCCGGGATCTTACTGCAGATGGCAACACTGAGGATCAAGCATGCTGGAAGATTTGACTAATCACATGGGTCGGCAGCATATCCAAGTCTTGGAACGTGTCTTTAACCTGTCTGGTGTTTTCTCCGGTCTCCCTTATACATAATCTGCTCAAGGCTTCCTCAACACTCAGTGAATTTTCATGCTGCTGACATCTCTCCTGAGGTCCTTTGCAAACTCAGTTCTTCCCTGTCAGAACCTTTTCCATTCATCTCCTGCCCCCATATCACTAGTCTCCAAATCTATCTCCCGAGGGCCCATTCTCTCAGACTTCTTCCTCCAAGTCTAAGGGGATACTACAGGCCCAAGAGACAGGAAGAGAGCACAAGCCCTGGTGGGGAGGACCAGAATCCTCAGAGCATGCAGGAGAGAGAGAGCAAGAAGAGTGATAGAGCGAGAGAGCAAGAGAGTGAGTGAGTGAGAGAGAGGGGGGGGGGTCATAATTGACAGGGTCAAGAGTTTACAGATGTTTCTCCATTGATGAAGATGTTGTGTCCAACAACTCCACATGTGTGGTACATGATGCATCTTTTGAATGCACAGCTTGCAGCACTGTGCCCTGGTGATGACCCAAGGAACTCCCAGTTCCTGCTGCCATTGAGCCCAGTAGCACAACCTGAGAATGAGCCATTCTCCATTTCTAGTTTACTGAGAGTTGGGAAGGCCCAGATCCAGCTATTGCTTCTGCTAGGCAGCCCGTCATCTGGTTAATTCTGCACCACTGTAAAGCAGGACAGTCAGTAGCTGAACCAGCAGATGTTGGACCACTCTGCATTTCTTCACTGCTTTCCAGCACGGTTTATTCACTTTGAAATTTTAAGTAATTCTAAAGGCCATGCGATTTTTATATTTGTCAGAAGAGGGCTTGCATTTGCAACTGCTGAAAATGCTGATCTGACTACAATGAAAATTTATGTGCCTCACATTGATGTCTGTACTTTAAAAGTGTCTTGGAGACATGAGTAATAACCACTGAAATAGGCCTCTAAGTAGGACCATGGGCTCTCCCTGGGTGATCTGGAGTTAGAGTGCTTCTCTTACACCCAGCACCATGAGGGGGAATACTTGTGCATCTTTGTAAGACTGTGTATCTTTGAATAGTGATTGCTACTCTTGAGCCTGCAAAGCCTTTACAGGAGTACAAGGCTGTTCTAAACACATGCCATGTCATTCATATTTTATCGTTTCTTTATAGGAATTTCCAAAGCCAAGGGAACTTAGAAAACTGAAGAACTGGAGAAAACCCAGGAGGACTCAAAAAATATTCTGAAAAAAATTATGGGTAGATGGAGGCTATGGAGAGATGTGTGGTTCTCTGCATACATTTCCTCAGGACCCCTCCTCTTCCTGCCCCTCTAGTGGTGATCTCCGTGACCTCTACAGAGGGAGTCCAGAAGTCAAGAGACAAAGGCATCATGGGAATGAATGGCCATGACTACATCCAATTAAGAGGAGACGATGTAGCAGAGGATCTATCAAAGCTGCTGTTCTCACTTGGCCAGAGTTATAAATTGGCCTGTCAAATAAAGAATAATGGAGAGGGAAGGAGAGAGGGAGTGAGAAGGAGTAAGAGAAGGAACTGATGCTGATTAACCCATGTATGCTATCTGTCTGTCTGTCTGTCTGTCTATCATCTACCTATTCATCTATCTATCTATCTATCTATCTATCTATCTATCTATCTATCTATTTGTCTATCTATCTATCATCTATCTATCTGCCTACCTATCTATTCATCTATCTATCTATCTATCTATCTGTCTACCATCTATCATCTACTTGTCTATCTATCTATCTATCTATCTATCTATCTATCTATCTATCTATCTAATATGTTATTTATTTTCAAAGCAGGGTTGTGATTTGACTTATATCACCTGGAAAGATACATGAAAGTCTTAAAGTACCTGGGAATGTATCTGGTTTTAGAAACTGGATCTCTGCAATCAAGTTGAGTAAATATTGTCTCTAATGTAATGATTAGTGTCCCTATGAGTAGGTTTTGAGTCTGGAATGATGGCTTTGATTAAAGACAAATACAGTGCTTGCAGGAAACATGAGTTTGGTTTTCAGCACCCATGTCAAGCTTCTCACAACTATCAGTAACTTATGACATCTCTCGGAAGGATTGATGGGTCTCATCAATGACTTTATTTGGCTGTCACCTAACTTGTCAAATCATCAGAGAAAGTCCATTAGCTATAAATCTGACTATCTCAGCGACAGAGAGGTGTGATGTGAAGCTGTGGCAGAGTGCAGTGGAAACAAGGGGTCTCACAATACCACATTACCCAACACCAGGGATAAAGGGGTCATAGAAGGGAAGTCAGCTATTGTCTTTCCTGAGGAGGGAACAGGGGAGCTGGGACTTTCTGCATAGACTCCAAAGTGGGAAGGGCTGAACCTGGCAGAACTGGATCCTTTTCTTGGATAAATACTTGGGGATTCAGGAGAGGGACCTGGTGTATCACATTGGCCTAGCAAAGGCTTCTCCACTTAGAAACAGTGGCAGAGGGAATGACTTCCTGCCTTTCCTCCAGCACTATGGCTGGGATGTTGGACATGGCTCCCTGGACTATGATGTTGCTCCTAGGAGCAGGCCGCATTGGGAGAAACTGAAAATGTCTGTGCTGAAAACCTGACATGTTAAGTTTACCCCAAATTGACTAAAATTACATTTTCTGCCTTCAAGCAGAATAAGATTTCAAACAGAATATGTGCTGAGTTGTAGTGAAAATAAAACTACGTTTCTTGCAAACCTGAGTTTTATGAACTAAATTGATACTTACTGTGGTGTTTGCAAATAGCTACACTGGGGGATGTTGGGAGGATAGTGCATCACAGGCCACGACCTGCCTGGTTTGGTTCATCTGAGCTCTTGGTGATATATTTGCAGGCAATGGGGCTCCAAATCATTGTGCAGTCCCTGGGGACTACTGTGTCTAGAACTTTTCTTTCCTGCAATCCACAGTGCATATCCTCCTGGCATGTAACATGCACAGTAAAATGGTTCTTAGTAGAAAGAGAGGGTAGTTTTAGGTCCTCAGAGCAACAGGTAATTATGGTAATTGTGTCAATAGCATCCCAGAATAGTGGGAGTTCCTAAATACATCATCCCCATTTGATAAGTCAAAGTGGATGCACAAAAGAGCCTGTGGATTCGATCAAGTTCATGAGATCAAGAAGCAAGGCCTTTCTGGAAGGGAAACTGGTATAAATTAGAGGTGTGTTTGCCTAAACAAAGGTTGTTTTGCATATCTCATTTATCAGCTCACGAGACTGCCCTGCTTTGTCAGGACCAGCATCAGTGGAGGATTTATTTGTAAATGGCACTGATGCACCTAGGGGCTCTTTCTGTATAGCATATGACTTCTTCAGCAAGAGGAGTGTGTCTACTCACATTCCTAGACAGCTCCATTGGGAGCTTTGCCTCAGTGGTTCTTCGGTCTGTTTCCTTTGGTATAAGCAGTTTGTCCCCATCACCCTGCTTATCCTACACTCCAAGGCTGTTAGGACGTGACTGCCTCATGTTTTGGCAGTCCTCACAGGCCGGTTCAGCATACACTCATTTCTCATCTTCCGCCTTTCAGCATGTGATGCTGCCATTGACTTAGAAAGTATATGCTCGAGCTGGAGAAGTGATCCACGCCCTTGGTGGAGCCTGGAAGATTGTGAGTTGGATCCCAGACATTGAACCATTGGAGTTTGAGTTTTGCTTTTGGTTGTGAATGTGCCCTGATATGTTTCCCTATTGAAGGAAGAAAGTATTTTAGTGGAGCCCACAGTTAAAAGACTTTGAATTTTTAAAAGACTTTGAATTTTAAAGATATTGGACATTTTAAGGTAATCTTTTAATATGTAAAGACTGTGGGACTTTTAAAGTAATTTAGATCTTGGGGATGAATAAGAAAGTAAGGGTTGGAGCTTAATAAGTGATGTGTTTGTGTGTCAAGTTGACAAGGGGTCAATTGTACTGTCTAGTTTTGTGTGTCAACTTGACACAGGTTGGAATTATCACAGAGAAAGGAGCTTCAGTTGGGGAAGTGCCTCCATGAGATCCAGCTGTGGGGCATTTTCTCAATTAGTGATCAAGTGGGGAGGGCCCCTTGTGGGTGGTTCCACCTTTGGGCTGGTGCTCTTGGGTTCTATAAGAGAGCAGGCTGAGCAAGCCAGGGGAAGCAAGCCAGTAAGAAACATCCCTCCATGACCTCTGCATCAGCTCCTGCTTCCTGACCTGCTTGAGTTTCAGCCCTGACTTCTTTTAGTGATGAACTGCAACGTGGAAGTGTAAGCTCAATAAACCCTTTCCTCCCCCCACAAAAGAAAGAAAGTATATGCTTTTTTGGGGGGTCATCTGTGCTAGACAGAAGAAATTTAGCAAGAGTTAGGCAGACACACTTTTAGTTTATATCAGTGATAACTCTTCCCTTCCAGAAAGGCAAAGATGAATGTTCGCTTTCTTGGTCTTTGGAAAAGACTCTGGCATTGATTTGGGATACACAGGAGGCAGGTGGTGCATACAAGTTGATTATGCTTTTGATTTACTTTAACATTTGTGGAGTGCCTGCTTTGTGTTATATCCTCATGAAGCCAGGGAATGCCCAAGACTAGTCTGAATCTCTTCAAAAACCGTCAGGGTGCAGGGAACCTTCTAGGCATGAATACAGTATTACCTCCCTGTGTATATGTTACTCACATCTCCCACACAGCAGAACTTAAGGCCATAGTAGGTTCCAGAAGAGGGAGAAAACAGTTGGACAGAGCCTGTGCCATTTGGGGATTTCTAGCTGAGAGCTGTAGCAGCTCCATCTATTATTGGACTTCAAAGAGAAAAACAACACCCCCTGCCCCAAACTTATCCAGAAGGACAAACTTACTCCTGTCCCTGCCTGAAGGCAAGACAAAGCATGCCCAGATGGGTTTCATCAGTAACACTGCTCGCTGGTGTAGAAAAGTATCCCTCTGGGCTTCTGGGTGATGACCTTTACCCAAGGGGATAAGGAATGATGCTTTTTTCCTTAGATGTTTCAATGCATGGTATTTTTAAAGTCACCCAGGCAAAATCAAAGCATGTGCTCAAAATGACAGTCTGATTTTTTCCTTATTTATGTATTTGTGAAAATTTACCAGTCTCTTTACATCAACCTTTCAAAAATTGTTTTCACTCTCTTTGCAGCAGTCAAAAAACATTACAAAAAAAGGTCCACAACCAATCAAAATACAGAGCACAAGTGACCGTGTAGTATCCAATTGATACATTTTCAACACAACTCTTGTACCCAAGGTTCAGAGATCTAGTGAGAGAAGAGGAGGTGGGAAGATTGTAAGAGCCAGAGGAACAGGAAGTTTGAACACCAAGAGGATGCTAACACAAAAGGGGGAAATCCCATCAGGCCTCAGACCTATACAAAGAACCACACAGGCAACCAAGGAATACTGAGAGTGGGACAAATAGTCTTCTTCAGGGAAGAACCACAAGTTAGTTATCCAATACCAAGTCATCAGTCTGAAATCATAAACACATGAGTAACATTATACAGACTGAGAAGGCTATATTTAGGAACACATACACTCACATTTTACATGTATGTAGCCATAATTTAAGAAAAAGAGACCATGAATTAGGGAGAGAGAGAGAGAGAAAGAGAGAGAGAGAGAGAGAGAGAGAGAGAGAGAGAGAGAGAGAGAGAGAGAGAGAGATGAGAAGGAGGATTGGGAGGAGGATGAGGAATGGGAAAAATAATGTAATTATATTTTAATTAAAGAATAAAAAATGATTGTCATATTATTAGGTTGTTTCCATTGTTTCCTCAGAATAAGGGAAATTAATAAAGATTGCTTTGTGAAGCAAATTCTCCTCTGAATTTGCCTCTTATTTTATATCACAGTTCTTTTAATGTGACAGACTACTAAATTTTAGTCTGTCAGATCTACTAATCTGTGTACCTGCTGTATGTACGCTTGCTGTTCATCAGGACTACTCCAAGGTTTGAAGGGCACTTGGGCACAGCAAACCATCACCACTTTCCTTGAAACCTAGTGTCTAAAGTTGCCACCTACCGAGTAGTTTACTGGCAGAAGTCCCACCGTGGGGGCTGACATGCTTTGTTTCTGGGCTTCAGACAGTCTTGAGAGTGACAACCCGTAGGTCAGGAACTGAGGTTTTCTTGCCACCTCCTGTTCTTGGGTACGCTCTGAGAAGCCACCTGCTTTTGTTAGCTGTCTCTGCTGGCTATTCAACAACCCCTCTCCCCTCCCCTCATTCCGTCCCATTCCAAGTCCTTCCTGAGGACCAGACTTTACAATAACCAGGTCCCCTTTGACAGAAGGATAAAGCCTGACCCTCCCTCTATCCTTTAGATTTGCCCCCACTCCTCTTCTCAGCCCCTCTCAGGTGTCCTCTTCCTTCTTCTACTCTACAAGCTGCAGCTGAGACCCAGGCCATTCTCATAAAACGGGACGATAAGGCGGCTGAGCAGACTCTTGGAAGTCACACACCAGGAGACTTGTCCCGATGCACTAATTCAGTTGTCAGTAACCAGAAGCCCACACCACTCTTCAAATGGAGCAAAAGGCAATGCAGCCTCTCATTAAGTTAACTAAACAGGTTAGAACTGCTGCGATCTAATTTATGGAGTGCTTGAAAATGTATAAAAGGTTGGTTTTTAAAATCTTATCACTTCATTTTCTACAACTTTTGATCTTTAAAAGCCTCTCTGCTCGCACTCATGTGAATCTGTTGTGTCTCTGCCTGAGTTATTCTCCTCTGCTCACAGAAGCTGTCCTTAGCCTAAGACAGCTCAGGGATTTTTCCTTTGGTGTATATAGAGCGTTAAAGCAGGATTGGGGAATAAGATGGCAGGAATCTGGCTGAGCCTTCTGAATTCTTTCTCCATTGCCCTGGTCTAACAGCTTATTTAACCCAGCTTGAGAAGAAAAGTTACCACTGGTATTTAAGCTTCTCCTACATTTGGCATTCTGTGATAGGACAGTTATCATGTTTTTGAAAGACTCAGCTTGGTAACAAAGACTGCGAGGATCTCAGAAGAAGATAGGTGTGGCTTGAACTTGTAATTGCAGCACTCAGGTGGTTGAGGCAGGAGGGTCTGAGGCTACTCTGGATACCTAGCAAAATCATGTCAAAAATATATAATATCAAATAAAAAAGAAGCTTTGGCACAGGTCCATGGAAAAGCTTAAGCATACACAATTTTTATCCTCCCAACAGCTAGGTGATCAGGAGGACACACTGTTGTTAATTTTTTTCTCTGTTTTAAGAGTAAGGTGAGTTGCTTGGCGATGTTAAATGTGCTGAAAGACACATAGAGAAGAGAGCCAAGGTCATGACCTGCACTTGAATATTTGATTTAAGATCTCTGCTCCCTGATGAATCTCCATCCACATGGCCAGCTTCGCATTCCTTCTCAACTGTGCATACTTCTTTGGCCAACAGGCATGTGCAGACACATCAGAGGCTGCGTCAGCACTTTCTCTTCCTCATAGAGTGGGCGAGGATTTTTCATTTCATACTTCACTGGTGGTCGGGTTCCTCATCTCGCTAAGGCAATACAATCTGTTTGCAAGACCCAGCATATTGTAAGATACAAGACGAAAGTAATTCTTTCTTGTATGGCTGAAGACCTTTCAGCTTTCGAGGAATAAAGAACAAAGGGTATTATGTTGTGTAGCATCTCCTAGATGAGAGGCCCATGTTGTAACTCCAAGAGACTCTGTTTGGGTTCTGTGCAGATTTAATCAAGTTAGAAATCTTTGTTATGGAATCATTTGGATGTAGGATGTACCCTAAATTCAATGACTAACTTTTTTTAAAAAAAAATTTATTGATTCTTTGTGAGTTTCACATTGTACACTCCAATCTCATTCATCTTCATATTCCTTTGTATTTGTCTTTGCAACCTCCCCTCCAAAACCAACAAAACAACAAAATCTTGTCATAGAAGCTATAGTGTGTCACAGTGTGTCACATAGCATACCCTTTGTCCACACAGCTATATTTGCAAATGTTCATTGCAATGAGTCATCTGTCTGGTTCAAGGCCTCTGTCGTCTACTGCATTATCAATACTAGATCCGAACCTGGACTCCTCTCTGACATCCTCTTGTTGCCTGTGTCGTGGAATTCCTGCAGCTTTGGGTCTGCAGCACAGGCCCTTTCACACGCTCTGCCAGTTCATAAATGAGGTAGATATTGGGGTGGGCTATCTCAAAGTCCTGGATCTGGGCCTGGATGGTAGCTGAGTTGGTCAGCCCTCCAGCTTTCTGGTATCCACACCACCAGGTTGTGTTCTCCAGAACTTCCATGGTTAGCTCACCCAATGTTGTAGCTGTCAAGGGCAGGGTTAGCTTTTTCACGTTCTTGGGGCTGGCTTACCCTTGCCTTCACCATCAGAACCAGCTCTACTATGCCACTCAGACAATGTGCAGGGTCTGCTCTCCCTAGCAACGTAACTATCAAGGGACAGAGCCAGCTTTCCTGCCTTCCTGTCTTCAGGGCCAGCTCTCCCATGATGCAAAGGGAGGGGTGGGTCTAGCTATGCACAGCCCTCAGACACCATTAGCCCAGGTGACAACCCAGACCAGGGAGGTCCGCCTGGCATTTGATGGTAACAGATCCCCATTGCTACAGGTCCATGGGCCCAGATGTGGCACTTGGTGGCAGCAAGGGCCAGGAACTCCCAATGGCCTCAGGTGGCATTGCCAGCTACTCGCATATGGCCGTTCCTTACTACCCTCAAGTCTCCAGTTCTGCCTTCCTTCATTGTGCACATATCCTTCTGCTTCTCTTTCTCCTCCATCTATGTCACTTCCTAGCTCATCTTCATGATGCTCAGGGTTTCTGGGTACCTGGGGTTGTCTCAGAAGTTCTATGGCCAGCTCAAGCCACATGGCATCAGGCTGGAGTTGTCTCCTGTGTGGTCTGTCAACCCAGGACTTCATGGCACTGACACTGAGCTTGGGGTCACCTCAGGCTTTCTCTGCCTTCCTGGGCTTCATGGCTCCAGGCTGAGGGGTCATCTCAGGCTTGCTTTGTCTGCCCAGGCCTTATAGCCCCAGGATAGAGTCATCTTAAAGGTTTAAAGGTTCTCTCTCTCTCTCTCTCTCTCTCTCTCTCTCTCTCTCTCTCTCTTCTCTGCAGGGTTTCTGTATAGCTCTGGCTGTTGTGGAACTCACTCACTCTGTAGACTAGGCAGACCTCTAATACAGAGATCTGCCTGCTCCTGCCTCTCAGGATTAAAGACATTCGCCACCACCACATTGCTTGACTAGTGTTCTTATAAGATAAAAGAAAGAGAAATCTGAGACAGAGAAGAGCTTGGGGTGGGGTGGGGCAAGTGAAGGAAGAGGCAGGGACTGGAGGACTGGAGTTATGTTGCTATTAGCCAGAAGAAACCTGGGTCAGCAGATACAGTGTGAAGTGAGGAAGGCCTCCCCCAAGGAGTAGAGTTCGGCCAATGAGTCAATTTTAGACTCCCACTGTTCAGGATTACCAGAGGATAAATTCCTGTTGTCTTAAATCAGCAAACATGCCATAACTCATTGTGGCATCTCAAGTGCACATGGATTTAATATGGGGAACTTCACATTACTGTCAGGAATGCTGGAGATAGGGAAGTGGTTTTGAACTTGATCATTCATTCAGTTGAATGAAACTTGAGCATGATTGTTAAAAAGAGCTAGACGCTACCCATGTACCATTTCCATTCAGTTTGCCCTGGGAAGATGGTGAGTCCCTCAAGGAGAGCTTACTACTGACTCCAGTAGATGAGTATTTGAAATTTCTCTCTTCTTTCTCTTATAAGGACACTCGTCACTGAATTTAAGGCTCACTCTAAATCCAGATGAGCCCATTTCAAGATTCTTGATTAAACTGCAAAGACCCTATTTCTAAATAATGCTCATTTCTAGGTCCTGGAGGGAAGACTTGGACATATCATCTAGCTGCTATACGTGTACATCTGGGCTATTCATTGCACCAACTGGTGCCACAGTTGTGGCAAATTCATGCCAGCTTTTGGCTTTAGCTGGTGTTCTGTGGCATCCCAAATCTCACAATGTATCTCTAGATCCTGACTGGTACTGCAGGCAGTCAATTTTGGGGTCCTCATTGCCACAGCCTCTTATAAAGGTAGATTGCTAATGGCATAAGACAAATGGAGAGAAGGATGTATGTGATAGTAACCTGTGCCTGAGTGAAAACCTAAGGTCTTGGCTCAACCTAAGCTTGCAAGAATATGTAGCCTTTTGCAACATGGAGATCAATGTGGCTCAGAGAGGGGACCTGAATGTTTGCTTTGGGGTTACACAGACACAGGAAGGAACTCTGATTGTACAGTACACAATCACAGGCAAGTCACCGAATGTAACTGAACCTCATCACTGTCTGCAAATAAGGTCATCACACATGATTTATATAATTACCATGGCAATTAAACGAAATAACAGAAATGACCACATGGAACTATACCCAATCTAGCACCTGGCAGTTAGTGGGCACTTCATTAATGGCCAAGTTTCTTTACCTATTTTGGACAGGGATGATAATTACATTCCATTTAGAAGCTTCATTCAGTGAATTCTAACACTGTATTATGCAAGTGTAGTTGCTAGGAGTTTAAATATAATTCCAAGAAAAAAAAAACCTTGCCCTCCAAAGAAACCTCAAAGGAATAGGGGAGACTGACATGTAAATGCAATTATGATGGCCAAAAGGAGGCAGCACCTACTGTGTAAGTTTACAGTACACAAAGAAAGAATTTTATCCCACTTTTTCCATTGACTGAACAATATGTGTCATTGGAGAAGCAGAAAGGAGTTCCCCCAGGGGACCAAGAGGAAAAGCATTCACATCTTGGACAGTTTAGAACCCAGAGCTGCATATGGGGATATTGTACGAGACTATCCTACAAGCGAAACTACCACCATCTTCAGGAGTTCCACTGGGCCTGGTCACAAAAGATCATCACAGCTGATCCTATTGATCATCTATCTTCCTTCATAGAAGGAGGGATGGATAGTCTCACAGGACCCACACCTGAGAATTCACTCATCCCTTTCAACCAATTGTACTCAATATTGTCCTGATTGCACATGGTGTTGGGGGAAGGGCTAGAGGATCTAAATGGGGAAGAATGAGGGAAAGGGATTCTGCCTCTGCCCCAAAGGGAAGCCATCATCCCTGCTGGGTGCAGACCATCAACTGCTCTGGCTGCTTTAAGGCCACCTATACTCCTGCCCCAAAGTCCTTCATTCTACTAAGTAAGTCTACTAAATCCATTGGTTCCTCCTTGGTGAACTTTGGTGGAATAGTTTTGTGGCTGGAATTTTAGGAGGAGGGGTAAACGTTTGGTTCTGCTGGGGAAGGAACTTTAGTAATCTGGAAGTAGTTCTGCGTGGCTACAGGGTAAACTTTAAGCTTTTGTAGCATCTTGGAATGGGACTGACATAGTGAGCTAGCAAAGGCAACTTGTCTGTAAGAACCAGGCCTGTGCCAGTGCCTCCATGAAGTCTTAGCAAGACCTTCAGGAAATCTTGCTAAGGAATCTACTCTTGCTGCTGAGAGGAGCCAGGGCTAGAGGGGAAATGGGGAGGTAGTAAAGCTGCTGTGACTGTGGCTTAAGGAAGAGCTGGCTATGGTCTATCTGAGGTCCAAGGCTGTCATGGATGGAGTATGAATTGCTTCTTAATGTTGGCTTTGTTTGTTTGGTCGTATGTTATTGTTTTGTTTGTTTTGAGATGCTCTCCATGCTGACCTGGAATTCCTGAGTTCAAGTAGCCCTCCCACTTCATCTTCCTACGTCAGGACTACAGGAGCATGTCAGTGGGCCAGTGTCATGCTGGAATTGCATTGCCATTGTGGTGGTGTTAGAAGAAGAGGATCTAGGCCATGGGATGGAGCTTTTCATGGGCAGACGAATGCCATTCTTGCAGGTAAGCCCTTGCTGTCATGAGACTGGATGCGTTAGCAGTAGATTGTCATTTTAAAGGCAAGTTTAATACCCCTCATGTTCCCTCTCTTTTGTGGGAACTTAATTGCCTCCTCTTTATTTCTTGAGGCTTCACTAGAAGCCAAGCAGATAAAGTGTCACATCTCTGAACACCCCAGCCTTCAGAACTAGAGCCCCAAACAACCTCTTTCTGTTGTAAAATGCCAACTTTCAGACATTCTGATACAGCAGCAACAACAAAACCCCTAAGACTAATGTTATTCCTGTATAACCTCTAATTAGCATTTTGTTCTGTTTTATTTTTCCAGAATGCCTTCAGGTACAATTGGGGAATTTATGTAATTGGCTGGCGGTGGGGCGGGACAACAGTATCTGCTTGCTTTCTTGATTAGTTCCAATATTGCCACTGAGGTCACCTAACAGTGCAATTCAGCTCTCTTAAAGCGTGGCTCTGCAACACAGATAAGGGGGCAGTGACATTTCTTGAGATTAAATAAGCTGATGTGTGCCGTATGCCTTGACACAGGTGTCTATGACTCCTGGAAGCGTAGGAGAAAAGAGGCCAGAGTCTCACATTCAGGTCCTCTCCCTCTCTTTCTCTAATCAGGCTTACAATAAGAGACTAGAATTGGCTACAGCTTTGATTTGAGAATGTATTAATGGAAAACTCAGTCCTATCTGCCAAATGTCGCCCGGATAATGGGGGCCATCTCTTTACAACATCATCCCTAAGGCCAAGTGTAAGTCTTGGCAGCCCTTTGTTGGAGCTTGTAATGGTCATGACACTCTCTGACGGCCATTGCTAACCAGATTGGGGAAGTGACTCTCTATGATGCCCAGGTGGCCTGGAGCCTGATTCGGATAAGGTGCTGGGTGGCTGTGTAAGTCCTTTGAATGGATTAAGTGTGACACGAGAGTTGCCTGTGTGTCAGCTTAGCCACTGTTGGTGTTATAACTGATGGCAATTTTAAAGATTAAGACACATTCCCAATCTTGCAACTATATGAAATTGATTTCATTTTATAAACTGTTTTCCTTTGTCTGTTTGTATGCCTGTATGTGGGCAAACACATACATATATTTGCATATAATTTTATTTTGGATTGGCTTACAAAATGTGCTTCAGTTTGGAAGTTAACATTCTAATATTGATCTCTATGCCTTAGTTTTCATAATTTTTGCTTCAATATGCACAAGTTATTCTTTCCAGTTAAAATACTCTTTCTTTCTTTTGAAAACTAAAGGACATTTTTATTTTTTATTATTAGAAAAATTTTACCATATATATGGTAGAATAATTTATACACACACACACACACACACACACACACACACACACATATATATATATATATATATATACACATATATATACACCTTAGGGAAAATCCAGGCTATTCTGGAACTTCAAGAAATCCTCCTGATCCATCTTCCCAAGAAGCTAGAAATACAGGTGTGTGTCAGCAGGCCAAAACTTCATGTTGGAATAGGACTTTGGGGAAGCAGTAATATATACACTGAGGCTCTTGATTCCCAGCATATATAAGCCCAGGTCCTTGTTCTGTTACTCCAGCTGTGTTGCGTGTCTTCATTTCATTATCTTTTAATGGGCCGAGTATTTGGTATTTCTGCCAAACAAGCTGAAAGTATAAATAGCATGCAATATAAACGTTAACATGTGCTCCATGATTTAAATGGGAGGGATTGCTCAGTAGTAATAACCCTTGCTGCATGGGACATGGGTTCAGTTCCCAGTACCCATATCAGAAAGTTTGCAAATATCTGTAACTCTGGTTTGAGGGGATCTGATGCCCTTTTCTGGCCTCCATGAACAACTGTATGCATTTGACACACATACATATACATTCTCTCTCTCTCTCTCTCTCTCTCTCTCTCTCTCATACACACACAGAGAGATGCACATTAAATACTCCTTTTAAAAGATGCATTAAATACTTCTAAACTGATAAATATGATAGCTTAGTAATATAGTACACTACCCCTGCCAAGGATTGATTATCACTAGTCCAAGAAAAGTCATCATCCAAAGAAACATAATTTCCATGGAATGTGCATTGCTTTTTATATCATTGTAACGTGGGAAAAAACCCTGTTGTGTTGAAGGCTACCCTTGTGGGATTCTGTATGGGTTGCGTCCCCAGCATGTCTGGAGAGCTCAGCTTGTAACCCTTCTCATGGAAGCCTACACGTAAGGAGGGATGTTTTGTTGCTGTTTGTCCTCCTTCCTTTTCCTGCTTACAGGCTCTTTTCCTGATGGTGATACACACTCAAGAAAATGAGTGTAAGCATTTCGCAAGTCTCTAGTCACATATTTGTCAGTATTTCATTGGCCAAATGTGCTTGTTAGTTTTATGTCAACATTACACAAGCTACAGTTATCTGAAAAGAATAGGAACCTTAATTGACAACATGTCTCCATAAGGTCCATCTGTAAGGCATTCTCTTTACCAGTGATGCATGGGCCAGCCCACTGTAGATAGTGCCACACCTGAGCTTGTGTTCTTAGGTTATATAAGAAAGGAGACTGAGCAAACCGCAGGAAGCAAGCCAGTCCTCTGCATCAGCTCCTGACTCGAGGTTCCTCAGGTTTGAGTTCCTGTTCTGACTCCCTCCAATGATGGACCATGATGTAGAAGGGTAAGCTTAATAAACCCTTTCCTCTCTAACTTGCTTTTATTTGTGGTGAGTCATCACGGCCATAGAAACTCTATGTCATGTGATTAAATTTTTAAAAATGGAACAAGGAAATATATTCTGGGCAAAGAACTCTAGTCATGAGACATAAAGAGACACAGGCAGGTGTGAGGACTGGGGAGTTAACTACTATGATTTCCTAGCACATGTGAATGTGGTGACTGCAGAGACATGATAAGAGCAAAAAGAAGGTTAAATATTAATGAATGTCACTTCCAAGAATGGGGGCCTCATTGTCATATAATTTTATTAATTTTGTTCCAATGCTCTTAAGAGTTCTTGGTATAGAATAAATACTTGAGGGTTTTTTAATAAAATAGTCTATTATTAACCCAGTGGATAAAGCCCCTAATGTGATCCCTACCAAAGGTGTCATACCTGATCTTTTTTACTCCTCTGACACTTTGGATAAAGTCTCACTGGACATTCATAATATTCTATTATATTCCATTGTTTCTCCATTCTCTCTTCTACTACAGAAGGGCTGCAGGAGAGATGGGCTATGACATTCTTTTCTGTAATCTTGGCGTTAGCCACAGCAAACACCATGTTCGTAAAAGGAAATAAAATTGCACTCTTCATGTACCCAAAATGACTCAGTGGGTAAAAGTGCCGTCTGTTGAGCCTTGAGTTCAATCTCTGGGACCTACATGGTAGAAGGAGAGAACCCAAAAGTTGTCCTTTGATGTCTACATTCATGCTGTGGCATGCATGTGCCCCCATCCCCAACACAGATAAATAAATGACCCTCTTGATTGTTATGACTTTCTCCCATTCCTAATCTTGGTCATTATTATAGTTTGGGTCTTATAAGTCTCCTGAAAACTCATGTGTTGATGGCTTGGTCCTCAGCTGATGCCACTATGAGGGATGGTGGAAATGATAGGGGTGGGGCCTAGTCTGAAGGAGTAAGTAAATGGAGGAATATTCTAGAGGGGAAAAGGGAATAAGGGTAACCTAGGCTCCTCCTTTCACTCTCCCCCTGCCACTCTTCCTCTCTAGCCTCTGCTTTTGGCTGAAAGGAGGTGGACAGCTTTGCTCCGCCATGTATTCCTCCCATGATGCCTCAACACAGACCCAAAGGCAAAGGGGCCGGTGACAGTGGGATGAAACTTCTGAAGCCAAGAAGTAAAGCCACTCTTTCCTTTCCTGAAGTCATTTTCTCATAAACAGTGTCAATAGTGGCATGAAGCTGCTAACAGGTTTATATTATGTTCTACTGACATGAACATATGGAAGATACTTATAAAGGCTGTCTTAAGGTCCCTATGTCCTATTTCTGAGTCTTTTTCTATTGCCCAGTGTTTCTGGGAGTTTCTGGTCATACTTCCTTGCTTCCTTGCTTATCTGGTAAGTCTTAGTTGGATTGTAGTTTCCCTTTTATGTATTGGTTGCTAAGTTATTCTGCATTCCTTTAAGCGGTATGAGCTTTTGTTGTGCTGTGCAGTAAGTTAGTGCTTTTGAGGCTTGCTACAAAATTGTGTTAGGCTTAGTCTGAAGCAAGTTTGGTTAAACCAGTGTGCTTCTGAGGCTCATACCTGGTGTTGCATGCATTAAGAGGTCTTCTTTCAACCCCAGTGGGAACACATACTGCGTGTCTGTAGAAACCCTGATATTTGATCTGTGTACTTACTTCTTGCTAATCTCTCTCTTTTTCCTTTACTATGATTTTCCTCCTCAATGTGTAGATCAGTAAAATGTTAAAAGACTTGGGACTTTCCTGAGGAGCTTTGTCCCAGCATTCATATGTTCTACTTCCCGTGGCCTTGATGAATCTTTCCCTCTATTTCTCAAAGTGTCTCTGCTTGGGAATCCCTTCCATTTCCCAGCAACAGGATGTGCCAATTGTCGAGCTGTCTCACCTCAGTGATAGCTGTCGCAGCTGACCACTGCCCAATTTCTGATGCCTTTTATTTCCTAGTGATGCGAGGCAGCAGGCCTGCTGACTCTGACCCCCCACTATCACTCTGAGTGTGGGTGTTATGAGCTTGTTAGAGAACCATGCTTCTATATTCTCAAGCTCTTGACATTACTAGTTTTGTATGTCTGTGTGACCCTCCTTGTTGGAGTTTGTCAAGTTCATTACTATGAAAAGATTGGGCTGGAAATTAGAGATGTGAACTACAGAACTTAAGCACCATCCATGGCTTCTATCCATAATGTCCAGCAGGATGCGCTTGAACTCCAGACCCTGACAATGTCTCTTGGGTACCAAAACCATCCCAAGACAACAAGTGCTTGCTGACAGGAGCCTGATATAGCTGTTTCCCAAGAGGCCCTGCCAGTGCCTGACAAATACAGAGGGGGATGCTCTCAGTCTACAATTGAACTGAACGCAGGGTTCCCAGTGGAGGAGTTAGAGAAAGGACCCAAGGAGCTGAAGGGGTTTGCAGCCCCATAGGAGGAACAACAATATGAGCCAACCAGTACCTCCAGAGCTCCCAGGGACTTAACTACCAACCAAAGAGTACACATGGAGGGACCCATGACTCCAGCCACATGGATAGCAGAGGATGATCTGGTGGGTCATCAATGAAAGGAGAGGCCCTTGGACCCATGAAGGCTCATTGCCCCAGGGTAGGGGAATGCCAGGATAGGGAAGCAGGAGTGGGTAAGTTAGTAAGAATGGGGGAGGGGGTGGGATAGGGGGTTTTCAGAGGGGAAACAAGGAAAGGGGATAGCATTTGAGATGTAAATAAAGAAAAATCTAATTAAAAAAAGAAAAAAAAAGAAAAAGAAATACTGGTTTAGACTATGAAAGCCTCCAGACTTTCCACAGTAGACACCTTCTTGTCCCAGGAACCAGATGCAGACATGTTTTTGTCTAACCACAGGTTTACCTCACTAGGAGAGTGGTCAGTGAACAACATACACAAAGATTTTATGACTTTCAATCCTTGTTCTTCTGATATCTCTGAGTACAGGAAGAAGATTCTGAACCAGAAGAATGAGGTCAGTTTAAGGCAGAGGGAACATGACTGAGGAGATCTGTAGGTTGGTAGAATGACTTCTTTCTCCTGGGAGCCTGGTGAAGGAAACTTTGGTAGACACCGTGGAAATGGCATTCTGTGCTTTTGTTGTTGCTTAGTGCCAACAGTAGCTGCTGCCTACTGGTCTCTAAAGTTTACATCCAGAAAACATGCCATTGGTATTAAGGGAAAAAAATTGGCTTACCTGTGTATTCTGGAAACAAACCCTCTTGTAATATGAATCAATAGTTATAGGCATTGCTGTTAATCTGAACAAAAACTGGAATGTGGCCACCAGGAAGCAAAACTCAATGAAAGCCAAAGGGCTAAAGTGTAGTTAAATAGAAACCCAAATCTCTCTTTAATGAATAGCCTGGTGGGTCTTCTGTGTTTTTAATTAATTGAATAGATAATCCTTTGTTCTGCATTCAAAAAATTTGCACATTTAATATATTGTTGTCGGAGAAACATTACGCATTTCACATCAGCAATAAGGAAGGTGCCATTGCATGTTCAGTAGAGACGCTTGTGCTCCTCACAATGACACCCATCCTTAAATCTTCCCTTGTTCCTTCTCTGGGAGCTTGTTCATATGCAAATGTCCATCTATCTTTTTTGCAAACAAGCTGAGAT
This sequence comes from Apodemus sylvaticus, assembly GCF_947179515.1. Lineage (NCBI taxonomy): Eukaryota > Metazoa > Chordata > Mammalia > Rodentia > Muridae > Apodemus > Apodemus sylvaticus. The sequence goes on along the minus strand of NC_067472.1, from coordinate 134,369,977 downwards.
TGCATTTTAAATGCTGATACTACCCCATTTTAACTCATACCATCACTTTATAAACATCTTTGCATATTGAGAAACATAGAACTTCTCATTAAAGTAAGGGCACAATATTGCCTATGTGGACCATAGTTTAACCTGTCTTCTGTTACTAGACAACTATGAATGTTAGGTGTTCTATCCAAGCAAGGCAATGGTAGACACAAAATCATATCCATCTTTCTACACTTTTGTAACTATGCTTTAGGGCACTGTAATCTCATCTTTCTGCTTGTTTCCAGAGTAAGGTCAATTCTTAAGGCATGCTTCTTTTGAAATATATTCTGAGTTAATGTCGTAAAATATTCTTGCTTGGCAATGGTTAGAAAGTATATTTGTGGGAGTCAGATGCTACGAAAGGGAAAAGTTCCCTTTGTCTAAGGATGCTAATGATCTAATTTACACAGTAGACATATATGTTTATATACACACTTATATATGTATTATATAGGTATTTCTACCTATGTATCTGTATGTATATATGTATTTTTCTGTAATCTATTTATCTATCTATCTATCTATCTATCTATCTATCTACTATCTTTGCCCTTAGCTTTTGATGAAAGCAATACATAAATTTTCTAGAAATGGAAAAGGTAAATAAGAGTCACCAATGATATTTTCTATTACCATGTAACTAATTGCTACAAGCATAGTTTAAAACAATAAAAACTTACTCTCTGGCAGTTTCTGTCAGTCAGGAGCACAGCTTCAGCTAAGTGTCACCCTGTTTAGTTGTCCTGATTCCAGCAGGAATACTCTGTCTTTCTTCATCTTCAACCTCTAGACCTCTTTTAGAGCTCTCTTGATGGGGTGAAGCCCACCAAAATAGTCCTATATTTGAACAGCTCACCTATTTGCATGTCTTATACAATTTCTTTTGCAATGTAATACATACAATATAATGTAACAAATTACAACAATGTCTTCTAGAAACAAAAACAATGTAAAATGGGAATACATAGGAATGACACATGTCTATTTGTAGCTCCTACCCACACTGCTCAGATGATTTGACAATACATGTGCAGAGAAGTAGGGATCACTGGGCACATCTTAGAGCTCTGTCTGCTATGGCTCTGATTCTTTGAAGACAAAAAGCGACTTTTGGTATTTTTGTTTGTGTTCCAGATTTTGGTCCATCATGCATTTTGATAGCTCTTTAAAAGATAGTTGAAATAATATTGCCAAACAACACCAAACCTTCTATGTCCACTACAGTATGGATGGAGCATCTGGACTATGTGTCAGTAGAAAATATTGACAATGACATTTGGAATTGATTCTTGTTACTGACTGTTTATGACCTTGAAATTCAGGTTGATGGCCCAAACTCTCAATGGTGGTGGCATTAGGAAATGAGTCCTTGGGGGAGGTGATTAGACTTGGATGGGGTCACAGGGGTAGAGCCCCTGTGATTGTATTAGCGTGTTCATAAGGAAAAGTAGAAACACCCCCCTTTCCCTTCTACCAAGAATGTGGCCATCTTCCAGGCAAGAGAGGGTTTCTTCTAAGAAAAAAACTTTTGGGCGCCTTGGTCTTGGGATTTCACAGTCTTTAAAACTATGAGAAATGAATGACCAACCTTAAAGCCACCCTGCCAATGTAACTCCATTAGAGCAACCTGGGGTTGTCTTAGTTTCGTCTATTTTCTTATTCAGCTATTGCTATTGTCTGAATTCTGACTTTTCCACTTGATTCCTTTATCATTAGTGCCTTGTCGTGGATGTCAGGGAACACAGAGGTGGCGAGTTTCTGTTCTTTTCACCCTATTCCATTTGTAAGGAAGAACTGAAATACTAGGCAAGCTGAAGGCCAGCTTCTCGGAACCAGGCTTTCTTTCACTGATGAAATATTTATGCTGACACGTTGCCTAGCAATGGTCACCAGAGCTGCCAGTGCATGTAAGAGGGAAACTCAAGGGGGCATTTCCCTTGGAAACACAGCAAAGAGAAAGCCCAGCTTAATGAACACAGCTCTTGCCTCCTTGATGAAATTCCTCCCAGTTTCAGGCCAAGAAAATGTTTCTTAGGGGGAATGATTGTGTTGGCTAGAATAATTTAATGGCTGGGGTGAGAATGACACAGGAGGGAGACCTTAGAGAGGTAAAAGCAGACAGAGTGTTGGGAAGCGCTTTGCCCTTACATAGCTAAATGTTTTATGTGGTCACTGTCCACTGCTCTGCACCTGATAGTGCTGTCTTCCTAGCTACCCACTTCCCTGCGGTGGCTGTCAAACTGTGGGTCTCACAATGTCCTCTGGACTTCAAACCACCAGACTGCTTGGTCTGTTGCCCCTGAATTCAGGAACTATTATTTCCAAGGGTGTTGGCTTCCTGGTGTTAGGGCACTCCAAAGAGAGGAACTGGAATGCATTGTTTTGATAGAATTCTGTTCCGAGGGATGTTCAGAGATACCCGTGCCTACTTTTCCTTCTAGGTGTTAGCTTCAGATGACTGGATGCCTTAACTGAAAGGAATCTTTGAAATCTTTGCCACTGTGCCTTCCTTTTTCCGCCCCCTGCTGTTTTTACCTTTTGTTGAATGCTGGGAGTGGAACTCCAGGGTTTGAACAAGCTAGGCAACTGCCACAGCACTAAGCAGCATCCCCAATTCCCTCTGCATTTAGCCACTAAAGACATTTCTTTTCTCCACAAGGTGAGGAAAGAAGATATCTCAAACCAAAGTAAATTGCCAAGGAGGGACCCTGAGCACAGATTATTCTCTCTACCTACAAGCTGCAGTTCAGGAAAATGCAAATATGTATTCTGAAAAGTGTCACGTCTCTATTGAGTTTAAACAGACTTTTGAAAATTATTGTGTCCTAAACCATGTAACACAACAACTATAGATATAGTGTTTATGTTGTCTGAGGCGTTATGTGTAATCAAAAAATATGTAAAGCATATATGGGCACCTATAGGAGATAGACCAGGTGATATGCAGATGCTTTGATGTTTTCGTATGAGGCTCTTGAGCACCTGCAGATTTTACATTGTGAAGGAGTGTTCTAGAACCAGTCCTCTGAATATACAGGTAAACATCATGTTAAGAGGCTTGGTAACCACTCTGGATAGTGATCAAAGGTACAGATCACTTTGTAAATGCACAGTTATCTTAAGGAACTTAACAAGGTTCAACATCTCCATCTAGAGATTCCATTGAGTGGGTCTGAAGCAAGATTCTAATTTGTATATTTAAGTAAGAGATTGTGAAAGTCTTCTCACATTGGGAGCTATTGGGTGGGAATTTGTGCAAAGCCCTGGATTCTTGTTCCATTCCTGTGGCTTCTTAGGCCTCCATGGCCAGCAGGCTAAGCTATGGGGCATGATGCTGGCCTCCTAGGAGTCTCATCATCTTTCAACTCTGAATAGGAGTGACAGCCTGAGCTGCTGCTTTCTGTGAGCTGTGACAGACACATCTGTGGGTGAGGGAGTGCCCTGCAATCAATGTGAGGTCTCCTCCCCAGACCTCAGGGCAGAAGACAATTTCAATAGGATAAATTGCTTGTCACAGGACACAAGTATAAAACTAGAGTTTCTCCCATCTTTGCTCATCTGGATGAGGATTCTAAAAATACCTCTTCATGTAGCACAGTCCTCCTGACTGGCTTGACAGTCATGGAGCCTGTTTCTGACTGTTTAACCAAGAGGAGCCCTTCTCAGCTCAAAGATTCATATTCAAGAAATCTATAGCCTTCTCTGGGTGAGTGGGAGCTGGTAGGTATTGTGTCTAACACAGGAGTGAGTGCTCAGCCAGTGTGTGGGATATATACCAGAGAACCTTTCTCTGTTTGCTATCTGGGCTGTTGCATAGAGGGTCATCCCTACATTTCAGTTTCTGATCAGACCTGTAGAGAACATTATGAGTTGTAGCTGTTGGGAACACTGTGCTAAGGACTTATTTGTCTAAATCTTTTGAGTGTTTATTGTGTAAAAGTTTGGAGATCAATTGAGGGAGGGCTTGTACTATATACTGTAGCTAGTGAATCTGCATGTAAAGTGAATTACATGATTTATCTATATCTACTATCAACAAAGCATTCCTGCATCTATCTATCTATCTATCTATCTATCTATCTATCTATCTATCTATCCACCTATTTATGTCATTCATCTATCTAATCTCTATTATCTACCAACTATATCTATCATTGGTCTATCATCTATTTTCATCATCATTATCTGTTAAGAAATCCATTAATGTATTGAAATCAACAGCCAAGGGTACTGGTAGAATTATGTATAATCTTTAAATCCCGTGTCTTTCTGTATTTGAACAACTTTTAGTGTTTACTCTCTTGTTCTTCCCACTAGGTGATAAAAGCACTGAAGGAAAGAGGGTCTGTTTGGGGTTTGCAGTTGGAAGCTATAATCCATCATGGTGGGGAGAGCACAGTAGTTAGGAGTAGGAGCACCTGCTCTTCACACTGTATTTGGAGTCAGGAAACAGAGTGGGATGGACACTGACATTTAGATTGTTTTCTACTTTTTATATAGTCCAGGACCCCTAAATCATAGAATGATGCAAACCACTTTCAGGGTGGGTCTTCTCTCCTTAGTTAAATACTTCTGGGAAGCACCCTCATAGATGTGCCTACTGGGTGGATTCTGTGATGATGATTATAAATTTAGTCAAATTGACAATGAACATTCACTAGCATACATTTTCATAAGCAGCTTGCAGTACTTTCAGTCTGCTCTTTGCATCCTCAGCTCCCTTTGCTTCCTTGCCCTTGTCTGTGTTTTTCTGGTGTCCCTTTCTGCTTCCCAACCCCGATATCTACTCTATATCTCTCTTGCTATTTCTTTTTTCCTTTTATGTCCTCACCAATATTCTTCACCTATGTTCCCTGGCTTTTTTGTTTCCCCCTATTACTCTCTTCCGCCTGCCCAGCAAAAGTCACGTATGACTAGACTATAATAGCATGTTTTATGATATATATCTAAGTCAGTCTCACCTTCCCACAGTCACTCTTCCCATGAGTCTTCTGAAAAACAGCAAGTCGGCTCAGATAGTGAAAGGCCCTATGTCTTGTCAACATCACAAATACTGCACAGGTCCTGGACTTTCCTATTCAGAAAGCATAGCCTGCTTTGTCTCCAGTGGACATAGCACATAGCTTGATAATCATGTGACCAAAGATACTCTACCTCAACTTGTACCTATTGGCATATTTAAAATAGACGATCCAAAGAAGGAAGAGGAGGGAGAAGAGGAGGAAGACAAAGGAGAGGAGAAGCAGAAGAAAATAAAGAAGAACAAGGGATGAGGAAGAAAAGAAGGAGGAGGAAGATGAAGAGGAGGAGAAGTGGAAGAGGAGGAAGAGGAAGACAAAGATAAAGATGAAGGAGGAGACAGGATCCATACTGTATGCTGGGTGTTTGAAAGGCAGCAAGGTGTCTGAGGGTATCTCATATCTCACTTTTCTGAAACCACATGCTTCAAGGTTTCATGTTACTAGAAAATAATTCTAGTATTTGTTTGAACACATGTTTGGGCCTTTCTTGTATGCCAAGCTGGTGCTTCAGTGGAAGTGGACCAAAGACATCACAGTGGCCACACCTTGGGTACCCTGTTCTTCTGTATTACCCTAAGTGAGACAGAGCAGGGCTGTCTCTCACATCCCCATTAATCAAGAAAATTTTATGTGACCCTGGGTGGTGTAAAAGTTTACAAAGTAGGTATATAAAGCAAACATTTACTGATAATAAATTATAAAGAAGTTTATTATAAGACAATTCTTTGGCATGCTTATGATTTTACCATCTGTTAAAGACAAAAGCAAATTTACATACTAATGAGATAGATATACTTGTTTATTTTTACATAATTGAATCTTGGCTAAATGTTTGATACTGTAGCATTCATAGCATCGTCAATGTTTTTATACATTAATTGATATTTTGATTTCATAATCATAAATGTTGAAAATGATGCTTCCTCTAAATATGTGGTACAAAATGGCAGAAGTTTGTGTAGGGCCATTTCAGAAATCTTTGGAAATCCTCTTTTAATTCCAAACTAAAATGTATTTAATGATACATTTTAATGAACCTCAAATTAGCAACTTCTACAGCAATTTTTAAAATCAAACATTCTTATCTGATACTCAAAGATAGGCTAATTTGATATTTATGGGCCCAGGGATAATGGTAAGAAAATATCAAGTCTTTCTTTGCCATGATTTAAGTCCTTATCTCTTTGTAAGAACAGAAAACTGTCTTTACAGCAAAAACACTGAAACCATAACAAGCAGTAGTCTCACCTTTTTTTGTCAACATGTTGTAGGCTACGCTGCTTGGCATCGCATGGCTGTACAAGGTATGTGTAATCTGTGTTCAGAGCCAAGAATACAGTGAAGCTGTGTGATGCAGAAGTGTGAATGCTGCCACAAGGTCCTCAGATTTGTCACCCATTTGGGTTTGAATTTAACGTTAAATTCTTTCTAGTGTGTCATATTTGAATGATCTCTACATTCAGGTATGTGACCCCATCCAAGGTCAGGACATAATACTTTTGAGACACTGGGGAGGGGCTGAAACAGATGGCTCCGAGAGTGCTGGCTACTTTACAGAGTTCAGTTCCCAGCAAACAAGTCAGGACAATTAAAACCACCTGTAATTCCAACTCCAAGGAATCTGAGACCCTCTTCTAGTCTCTGTGGGCACTTGCGTGTGAAAATACACACACACACACACACACACACACACACACACACACGGAGAGGGGGAGAGAGATAGGGAGAGGGAAAGGGAGGGAACGTGGGTAGGAGAGAGGAAAGAGAGAAAGAGAGAGAGACAAAGAGCAAGAAAATACTTTTTTAAAAAAATGTGAATATGGAGCATACGTCAAAATAAATTGGAAATAATTTCTTAATAAAGGCATTTGAAATTGTGCAACATATTAAACTCAAAGTTTACAATGAAATTAAACATCAGATCATAAAAATGACAACCATAAAAATCTAGAAAGCTGTAAAATGCTAATGTTTCAATAATGTGAGAAAGAAAAACAACTGCAAACAGAACTGTAAATATAGTATAGCTCAATACCCATGGAGATTAGAAGTGGTATTTATTACTAGAGCTGTGGTAAGAAATAAACGAAATAATTGAACTATTGGCAAGTCCTGGATACACTGCAGCCTTCAACAAGTGTTAATTCCCACTTCTCTCTAATATAAAAATTCTTAGAGTAAAATGGCTGAAGGAATGGCTCTATGATAATTCTTTTACTTTCATAGAATTATGACAAACTTACAGGAGGTATCTCTTTCTGTATTTCTTGTACTTCTTCACAACCTTGAAAGGAACAGGCTTTTAAAAATGGATAATGAAGATGAAGCAAGATCAAAGTTACTTCTGTTTTCCTCCTCCATTAAACACGCCAGAGATGGGTAGAGGGGCGAAGGAGCTCGTGAGGATGCTCTTGACTCAGTTGTCCAGCTGTTGGGTTGGGGTAGCCTCACTATTCCACCCCAGATACTAACAATAATGGTCCCAAGTGGTCCTTATGAACAAAGAAAGATGAAGCACACAGGAGGACTTAAAGTTTGCAAACAAAGCCTAAGAAAGGATACCTGGAAATACAATTTCCGAGTGAATGGGCCCGCCTTCTTCCGTCAGAAGGGGCTGAGTGCAGAGCTGTATACTGTATAAGACTTTCCATCACAGCTGGGGCTTCTGACATGTTTTCTTACTAATCTCTTATTAATCATTCACCAGCAAAAGTCCATCGCATCTCTTCCAGCTTTCCCATATCTGACAATGAGCAAAGTGACTCTGATACAGGTCTTTCTACGCACAGGGCAAGAAAGGCGACATGGGTGAAAATAACTATAGAGGTGGGGGCCTAATATTCTGAGTCAAGGAGATTGATTTTTCTGGGACAATTTCAACACACACACACACACACACACACACACACACACACACACACACACACACAGAATTTTGATTGTTTTCATACACTCTCCTTGTTCTTGTTCATCACTCCTGTGAAACTCTCCTCTCTCTAAGAACTCTCAAGAGGATAGCTGTTTTAGAAGAAGCATCAACAGTATTTAGAGGAGTCGTGGGCTCAGCTACCATACTTCTTACTGTAGCTTCCATCAGCCAGCATCTTATATCTCCAGCAATCTTTCCCTCCTTGCTTGCATGGGAACCTGAGCTACTTAACTGGGAGGATGACGTTTGATAAAAATGTTCTCCAACTCATCATTTTGATGAGCTGTTTCCATTAAGGGAACCCCTCCTACTGGGCACCATCCAGATGACAGTGGCTTTAAACATGGACCCTGATATAGGCTTTGAACCACGTGGTATCTTCATGCTAGAATCTCTTTGCTCCACTCTGGCCAGCAATTTTGTCCCCATCCTCCTTTCTGCACTGAGGCTGGGATGCCAGGTAGCAAGCGGTACCTGTTATCTCCCCTCCCCAACCCCCCAGAGACCCTTGTGATCCATTCTTGAGTGACTTTATCTCCTTTGGGCAGCAAGGATGACCTTCTTGGCTTGGTGCTTTCTGCAGAGCACTGAGGGGAGTCCTTTGAGCAAAGGGAGTCCGTTCCTTCCAATCCTTCCTCATTTCCACTCAGATTCAGAGCCAAGGAACTCATTTCCTGCCTTGTTTCATGCAGAACCCTGAGGCAGTTTAACCTTTGATGACTGAGTTAAACTCTCAAATTGGCTGGATAATCATTAGGATTTAAATTAAGGATTAAACACTCCAAGAGTTTCCCAGTGTGAGCTCACTCGGTGCTAGTGCTTGGGCATCTGTGGCTGTCTCTGGCAGCAGTGAAAGTGAACTCAGAGTCTCTGGAGACCCAGCTTGGGCTGCGAACATAGATTCAGTCACTGAACCTGCGATGCAAAATCCTTGCTCCCCTTACCATCCAATCCAGGCACTTCCACAGTATTCATGTGCCAATTAGCACAAAGCAAGGTTGGCAAGGATTTGGAAAATCAAATCTCTGCACTTGATGCATCCAAGCTTGCTCTGCCATTCATAGATGTACTACTTACCAGACCATGATTCTGTTCTCACTTTTGACTCTAACTTGATGTGGGAACTTAGGTTTCCTGGGCCTTCTAAGATGAGACAGATCAGGGGAAGGAACCTCACAGTTCTTAGTTCCTTCATGTGTACATTCCTATGATGTAATCACTAGTGTCTCCAAACACCTACTTATTCCATAAGATATTCAGAATGTCAGCAGATACAATTGGGTGGATCTCAGCTACATGAACATCAAGCACTTTGAAAATAAAAAACAATCAGTCATAAGCTGTGGCCATTGGTAGTGGTGGTTTTGTGAGAAGTTGATCTTATAATATTTAATATATCTTTGAAAAAGAGTTTGAATTGAGGAGGCTTGATTAATACAACACATTACATCACCCTCTTTAAAAATGTACAGTGTACATCAGCTTTGTGTTCTGAGAGGTCCTGCTGAACATTGTTTAACCAGTAAACCCATTTTCTAAACTGACTAAGCGATTGTCTTGTTTGTTGGCTCATAACAACTTTATCACCCTGGGGCCCACTTTCTCTTTGCCTTCAGGAGAAGACATTTAAGAGCCACTTTGGATATGACTTGTTCTCTACCAACAGTTGATTAGACTAGAAAGTTGTACTTCGCCCAAACTCTGCTGATCAACTATAGGAGTGTGTCTTTGACCTTTGACTCCCATGTTGATGGAAACAGCAACGAATTATCAGTCTGTGGTGGAAGCAAGAAGATCTGAGCAGATGAATAGCCAAGAGTATCAGGAGTGATGTTTGTGGCCGCCCCAGTACAATTTGTTCTTTGACTCAGCTGCCCATGTATTCCTGCTGTGTGAAATGTATATCTATCTGTATGTGTATATGTGTTTGCCTGTGTTTGGGTACCCATATATGAATATGCATGTATATGGAGGCCCAGAGCTTGATACCAGGGTCCAGCCTCCACTGCTCTTGCACATTATTCATTGAGACTAACTGAACCCTCAGAGATATGAGTAGTTCACTAGCCAGCTTGCCCTGGATATCCCTTCTTTCTGCCGTCTAAAGCTGAAATTGTAAGTGGGATAATATGTTTACTTTACATTTATATATATTATGGGGATCCAAACTCTGGTTCTCAAATTTGTGTGGTAGGCACATAACCAGGAACCATGTTTCAAGTCCTCCTAGAACACCTTTTCCTTCCCCATTAATTTATTTATTCACTTTACATCCCAATTGAACACCCCTCTTTCCCCACCATTCCCAGTCTCTCTTATCTCATGCAACACCTCCCCTTCCTCTCTCCTCCCCCTCCCCTTCTCTTCTGAGAACAAGAAGGTCCCCTTTGGGTACCAACCCATCTTGGCATGTCAAGTTACTGTGGGACTAGGCATATTCTCTCCCATTGAGGCCAGACAAGGCAGCCAAGTTCGGGGAGCCGGACTGGAACACCTTTTCAGCCTTATAGTAAATTCTCCTTTTCTGCTTGAGCTGCTGTGAGTGGTTTCTGTAATTCACAATGGAAAAAAATCTAATTTACTTTTTATTTTTTAAGGGAATTCCTAATAGCATTTCCTTGAATCTGCAAAGTAGTACATAGTAATTTCTTGTAGAGCACCCTGGAGGCTGGCATTAGGCTGAGCCAGGAAGACCTCTAACCGTAAAGGCAGTGGCACAGCATGTCTGGGCACTTAGCTTGCTGGTTTGTTGGAAAACAGGTGGGGATAGTGTTCTAGTTTCATTTCTGTTGCTGTGGTAAAATACTCTGTCAAAAACCAATTTAGGGGGAGAGAGTGGTTTATTTCAGCCTACAATTCTAAGTTTTGCCCATCATTTGGGGAAATCAAGGCAGTGACATCAAACACACACAGATAAGAGGAGAGCAAATAAATGTGTACACTGCCTGCTTGCTTATGCTCAGCTGCATTTCTCCAGTCTATATTGTTGCGACTTCTTACCTAGGGAATGGTGCTGCCCACAGCTGGGAGGGTCTTCCTTAAGACAATTTCTCACACCGCCCCTACACCAACCCAGTGTAGACAATCTCTCATTAAAGCTCTCACCTAGGTGATGCTAGGTTGTATTGAATTGGCAAAGCTAACCATCATGGGTAATGTGTTGGTAAACTTCCAACTATTATAACAAGCATTCCATAAACTGAACTTATAAAATTTAGTTTTCCTTCAACTCATAGTTTTAGAGGTCCTTATTGTTGTGAGGAATTGGTAGAGTAAAACCCATTTATATCATGAGCCAGGAAATAAAAAGAGGAGGGGGTGAGTCCTAAAATCTGCTGCAAGGAAAGCTCCCAGTGATCTATATATCATTGGCTCCTACCTATCAATAGTTTCCATCTCTTCTCATTAGCCCAAGGACCAAGCCTTTATCTGCCCCCTTGCCTCTCTGCCTACCCAACTTTAGGACCCAAATCATAGCAGGTGGTTTGGGTACAAGTCCTGTCTGAAGGCAAGTGCTCTAGCAGACATATAACTGTAGCAGAAGCAGGAAAGCCATACTTTGATGTGTAGTTTTACTCTTCTGAAAGATGGCAGGAGCTCAAGAGGAAAATGGTCATGTTTATAAATTTTGGATAGGATATCTCTCAGGAGCCTTACTGAGCAGGGAGCAATTTCCCTTTCCAGAGTTCACTAATTCCTAGAGATAATAAACAATTTGAATGTTATTATGTCTTTCATATATGGACCAAGCAACCCCTAACCCCAATCCCCACCATCTCCTTTATCTCACCTTTGTATGTAAAGCCAGCATACAAAGCTTAGCCTATACGAACTTTGGATAAGATACCAGGTAACCTAGGACAGACTGGATTTCCCAAACCTGCTGGAATTTATTCAAGCCAGGCTTGCTGCTTACTGGATTCAGTCCCCTTTTCCTGAAACCTAAGACCTCCTGGTATAGTCTGGGTTTATTTTAAATGTTTTGTTGTTGTTGTTGTTGCTATTGTTTTTGTTTTGTTGGTTTTGGTGATATTAGGCAGATCTACCCTTTCCTACTCTTGGATTGGTCAACTTAAACAGAGAAAGGGGAGGTGATAGGCCTACAGCTTCATGTAAATATATTCAGGACCAGCCTTGAACAGTCAGTCAGCTAGAAAGCATGGATCTGCTGATAGAAGGGAAAAAAAAAAAAAAAAAACTCCAGGTTTTTGCCTCAGGTCAGAAGGGTGAGGAAGAAGCTGGAATTTGCTATCTTTATTTTTTTATCTGTGGCCACTTTCTGTCTGCTTGGTTGCCTGTTGGAGATCTCTCTAGCTCCTTGTGGACAGGTGGTCCTGCACTGTGCTGTTAGTCTCTGTGGAGAACAGTGGGTTACATTTAACTTTTCCCCTGTTAAGATTGTTGTCTCCATCTTGTCCAATAACTGTCTTTATAAATTAAGATCAGAGTCTGTATTAACAAGCATGGAAGAAAATATCAAACTATGCATTATTTCATAATAATATATAAGATTAGGGAAATATCTTCTTTACAGACAGAGAAACAAAAGCTCAAAAAAGTTGAGCAACTTACCCCAAAGCCAGAGAGACAATTCCTCATCATCCTCCACACCTCACCTATGGAGTCAGGATTGAAACAGTGTGATGCACATACTGTTAACTGTAAGGAAGAGAAAATAGCTTTGGTTCACATGGTGAAGGGCTCAGAACTCAGAGTCAATATGACCGACAGCATTCTTATTCCAATCAACTTTGTGTTTATTTTAGTGAGGTTATAAACATGGCTAAAAAAAATTCTGAAAATAAATGGATTTTAAAATCAAGAAAGTCCTGGAAGCCCAGGGTAGTTATAGAATAAAACAGGCCTAACTAAGGCTCATATATGGAATGCTTAGCCCATAGTTGATGGGACTCCTGGAGAAGGATTAGGACATCAGTTCTCAACCCGTGTATCTCAGCTCCTTTAGAGGTTGCCAGAGCCTTTCACAGGGTTTGCATATCAGACATTCAGCATATCAGATATTTTCATTATGATTCCTAACAGTAGCATAATTATGCTTATGAAACAGAACAACTTTATGGTGGGGATAACCACCACATGAGGAACAGGACTAAAAGGTCACAGTTTCAGAAAGGTTGAGAAGCACTGGATTAGGAAATGTGGTCTCCTTGGAGGAGGTGTGTCACTGGGGGCAGGTTTTGAGGTTTCAAAAGCCCAAACCACTCCAGGGTTAGCTCTCTCTGCCTTTCTTTCTGCCTTGTGTTTGTGGACCAGAGATGTAAGCTCTCAGCTACTGCTCTAGCACTATACCTGACTGCCTGTTGTCATGATCACAATGATCATGGACTGTAAAACTCTCTGGAAGTGTAAGCAAGCCCTAAATAAATGTTTTCTTGTATAAGTTACCTTGGCCATAGAAAAGTAAGTAAGACAATTATTCATGGTGCTGTTGTGTGTCTGCGTGTGTGTGGCACTTGGGAATAAACCCAGGGCATGAGCATCCTAGGTAAGCTCCCAGTCACTAAGACTTCAGCTATAAGATTTTTACCCCCAATGTTTTGTGCTTTCACTGTAATGTTCCTGAAATGTTCACACTTTCCTGCTCATGATTCAGCTGTTCAAAGAGCTGCATCTTTTTAGAATTGGGAATAGCCTCTACTGTTTTTACTTCTTCTTTTTCCAAATATCTATTTCAAGAAGATATCAGCTATTTTGACCTTCCCACTCCAGCCTCATCACTTTCACTTTGTAATTTTGATTTCATCATTTCTCATCATGATATCAGGAGTATTTCTGTAGCATTTTCTTCTGGCTTCTCTTCTCTCATCAACAGGATCTAATTTGCTTCCTATATGTGTCAAGATTTTAATTTCAAAGAGTTAAGCTTTTCATTTCTAAAATGCCTCTTAAGTCTCCCTTAAATTGTCTTTAGAAAGAAAATAAAATATCTTTTAGGGGATTCTCACTTACATCCGGAGAAATGGCTCAGTGGGTAGGGAGGCTTGCTGCTAAGACTGATGGCTGAGTTTGATCACTGGGACCAACATGGTAGAAGGAATGTTGATCCTGCAAGTGATCTTTGGACCTCCACAGTGCTCTGTGGTATGTGTACCCACATACATACAAAGTAAAAATAATAATATACAATAGATTAAAAATTACTTGTGACCTAGGGAACTGAGGAGATAGTTAAGTTAGTAAGCAAGCCCCTACCTTGCAAGGATGAGGACCTGAATCTGGTCTGGAATATACTATTTCTGGAGAAGGTTGAGTGGAGATGGTGCGGCACCCACAGATCACTAGTCAGGTAGTCTAACTAGTCAGTTAGTTCTGGGTTCTGTGAGAGACCCCCCCCCCAAAAAAAAAAGAGAAGGTAGAGAGTAGTCCAGAAAGACAGCAATCCCGTGTGCCTTTACACATACACACAGAGTCTTGGCCTGTTCTTTAGCTTTTGTGACATCTGTCTTCTCTGTGACTCTGTGACAATTTTCACAGTCTGCAATCAATTCCACTCATGTATCCTTCTGCTTTATTTTCCCATTGGGTTTTTGATGCCCAGTGGGGATAGATGCATGCTGGGTTGAGGAAGTGGCCCTGTGGTAGGATTTTAGCTTTGTATTTGAGAGCACTTCTTTTCTTGGTTGTGGAGTAACTTAGGTACTCTCTCCATTTGGGAGTTTTCCAGTGAGTTTGCTAACTTTCAGCCATGCATTCAGAGATTCTGAGATCAGATCATACTTTCCGAATTTTGTTTTTCTTCCCAACCCCTAGTCTCCTATTACAAAAAGTTAGCGTTTTCTTTTCCCAAGCCATGAGCAATTTTATTGTCTTGGTTTGAAGAATGGAGAGACTCTCTGTGGCCCCAGGTTTTATGAAGGACTTAGAAAATATATATAGGCATCATCGCTGTATACATTTAAGAAGCACAGAATGATGACTTGCTTCTTTTGTTACAGCATGGGATGATTTGGCAATGAAAGGCCATGAGGCCTTAGTCAGGAGAATTTGGGAAACAGTCTGGTAGATGAAGTGGTTGACTGTTGTACCCTTCGTTGTTTCTGAGAGGATGACCCTCAAATGCCCTTATCAGGGAACATGGAGGAGCCTTATAGGAAGCTCCTTGATGCCTCTGTGTGATGCTACATTTTGGTGTCCTGACCTTTGGTACTCACTAACCATAAGAGCCACTGACAGTGAACTTCCCTTTATTTTAGCCACCTGGCGGCCATTTGCTATTAGTGCTTAGGGTTCTTCTTTCTTCGTTCCTAAGTGAAATTTCCTGACATTTGGATGTCTCCCCCCTTTTCCTAAATTTCTGGGGAGTCCTGTGTCTGTGTGTCCCACCTGTCTCCATCTTCCATACATCATTTTTATAGTTTAAATAAGATGTAAGAGCTATCTTTATTCCATTGTCTCCATATGCTTCTCATTTTTTTTTTTGCAGTAGCTTAAACAGTCTTTTAAATGTAACCATTGTTGAAACAAAACATTTTTATAATCATGTTATTGCGTAGTTTGTGACAAACCTAAAAAGAAAATCATTTGTATGCTTTTCCTCTCAGGGTAGAAGGGAAAATGAGGCTGAGTATGGCTTAGAATCAGATAGGGTCTATCTATGCCTTAGCTGAATTTCTGGTTTGAAACATAAGCACAATTGGAAGGGATGCTTTGCTCTGTTGATCCCCATTAAATGAAGCTGGCACAAAGTAAATCAACAATAAATATTCACTAATGGAGCCTAAGGCAGGAGCTGCAGGCACTGAGTTTGAAGCCAGACTGAGCTATAGAGTAAATTCCAGAACAGCCTAGGCTACAGAATGAGACCTTGTCTCAAACGAACAAGCAAACTAACAAAGACTGGGATATTATTCAGTGATGAGAGAACTTGATATGCAAGCATTAATACTTGCACTCAGATCCCCAGTACCCACACAAAAGGCCTTACATTGCTTATAAATATAGTGCTGGGAGCAGGGTAGTAGGGAGTTGTTGGACAGCCTACCTAGCTCATGATCAACAAATTCCAGGTTCAGTGAAAGACCATATCTTAAAGGAATAAACCAGAGAGTGATAGAGAAAGGGACCCAACATGGGTGTACACATATATGCACACATGGCACCCTTTTGGTAGCAATATCCCCCCAGAGATAAAACTATTCATCTTGGAGGAACTCTCATTAAGACACAGGAAGAAACAATTCAAACATTTCAGGAAGTCCCTGAAACTGACCAGATTTACTAGGCCTTTCTTTTCTTTAAACATCACAAACAGGGCCTGCTAAGAGATACTCTCAGATAAGCTGAACTGTCTAGAAGAGTTGTAGACCAGCTGAGCTCCCTGGCAGAAGCAGAGGCCAGTTCAACTGTATGGAAGCTCAGACCAATTAAGCTACCTACAAAGGATTCTCTTCACCCTGTTTGATGCCTCCAGTGTATGCAGTGTGACCTGGATTTCCAGGTCTCATAAACTGTCACCCATGCTGGGGAAGGCTTTGGTGATATAGCTGCCTTTGAGTCATTTTTCCTCATGTGAATAACTCTGGCCCATATTCATATAAGTAGTCCCTCAAAAAAAAATCCTCATTGGCTCACTAAGTTGTTGTGTTTGTTGTTGGTTCCCTCTCTGGGGTGAATAGATATTTGTTTATATCTTCCAGGAATAGCATCACACACAACCACCACCACCAATAACAATAACAATGACCATACCCCCCCCATACACACAGAGAGAGAGGAGAGAGAGAAAGAGAGAGAGAGAGAAGAGAAAGAGAGAGAGAGAGAGAGAGAGAGAGAGAGAGAGAGAGAGAGAGAGAGAGAGAGAGAGAGAGAGAGAGAATGTTCTCAGGGATTTTCCATTCTCGCCTGTAAAACAAGGGTAACATTGTTACTGTCCTTCAGTTGTCACTCAGTATGGAAGCAGTCTGTTATGTCCCTGACACCTCACATGCAATAAAAATACTGTGGGTGGTTCCAGAATGGGGAAGATTCTATTTTGTTAGTGAGGCTCGTGAGAGGCTCTTTTTTTATGACTCTTTAGATGCTTTATGCATTTCTAATCATGATGCTGTTGTACCTGCTCTGCGCATTTTCTGTTATCTGCACGACTTGGCTAAGGCTACGAAGGCTGCCAGAATGGAATGTAGCTCTTGTGGCCCCTCGTATGGTGTTTTTGTCTCCTGTCCTTCACAATGCCCTTTCCAGAGACTCACCTCACAATCAGTGCTTGTTTTCTTGTCACCATTTCACTTTAGATGGTGGCACCTTACTTGCTGCTGCTGTCATCTTTAGCGTGGGCTCAGCATCCTTCCAGTGCTTTGTAAAGGTCAATTTGGAATTAAGCTTTCCTTCTCCCTTACTTGCTCCTGTGACTGCATTGTTTCTGTAGCACAAGACTCTCACTGAAATACTGTTTGCCTTTCAGAGACTTATTCTTTTATTACACTGCTTTTCATCATTTACATCTACGTATAATTTAGGAGATTTTTATGAATGGATTTCATTTGGTTTGGTCATATATAAATGTATATATATATATATATATATATATGTACACACACACACACACACACACACACACACACACTTTCATCTTTATAGTAATCCAATTCAATTTTTATTGATTGTTTATCCTGTGTCTAAGGCAATATTGCAGGGGCACAACAAAGTAGAAGTTTCAGTCTTTGATTCTCAAAACTGTATAGTTTGTTTAGGTGAGGTATAAAAATAATGGAGTTTCTATGACTCTGACCTTCAATTCCATGTGAACTTGGAGAGGAAAGAGATCATTGTGGCCTGGAGTTAACTTTGAAGCTCTTTGGGTTGCAATGTCTTTTCATGATCTGTGACAGAGAGGAAAGATTGGAACAGGTAGGAGGTTATCACAAATAACTTCAGTATGCTGCCCCTAAGGATCAGAGAGGAAACTTCCTATTCCAGAACAGAATCTATGTTGGCTTGTCAAGAAGAGCCACTATTAAGGTAGATGTTCTCTTTCCAGAAGAATCATAGAAAGAAACAAATTTGAAAGAAAATGTGTGTATGCCAGTTTGAGTGACTTCTAGTCTCCTGGGTCTTCTACCAGTAACAAACCACATACATTTCAGCCACACACTAGCCATTCTGGCTTGAGCAGTGCCCATTGGAAAGAGCTCTCCATTAAAGATGTCCATCCACAAATTTCAAGGGCTGGGTATGGTCGGAATATGTTCCCAAAGGGTTCATACATCGAAATTTAGTCCTCATTGAGAGCTATGTGCAATCTGGCAACTTATTCAACAATACTATTCAGAGGTGGGAGCCATGGGAAGGAATTAAGATTGGATAAGGTCATCAACGTATGGCTTCTAAAACTGAATAGTAGTGACCCTATAAGGAGAGATACATTATATCCACTTCCTGTCTCTTGCCATGTAATACCTTACATTGCATCAAGACTGATAGCGAAAAGGCTATCAAGAGATAAATAAATCAGAGGTTATTCAGGTTCAGTCATTCCAATGTAGTATTGCAATACTGACTAATCCATTGAACTGTATTAGTCATGAAACTCCTTTTGAGAGGTTCACACCATTTCTTCACCCTCTCTGGCTGTGCCTGCTAATCATACACAACAATGAGAAGGCCTTCTGCTCTTAAGCTTTGGTCTGTGTCTCTTTAATCAATTATGTGCTAGGAGAAATTAAACTATTTGTCATTTGAACAACCATGTAATCATTTAATTGAAAATAGACCTCACAGGCTCGTAGGGAGCAGCACTGTCAGGCCTTGTTGGAGTGGTGACAAGGTGTGGCCTTGCCAGGAAGTGTGTCATTTGGGGGTTGGTTTTGAGACTTCAGATGCTCAAGCCAGTGTCTCTCTTTTCCTACTGCCCGTGGATCCAGATGTAGAAGTCTCAGATACCTCTCATGCATGGCACCATGCTTCCTGGCATCACAATAAGGGAATAAACCTCTGAACTTCAAGCCAGTCCCAGTTAAGTTTTTTTCCTTTATAAGAGTTGTTGTGGTCATAGCATCTCCTCACAGCAATAGAAAAAAAGCATCCTAACTAAGATAAACCATGTCCATCTACACCCTGTCACAAAAGTAGCTTGAGGGTCTGTTCTCTACTGCCACATGGGCTCCTTAATCCTTGGTTATGAACCAAACACAATGCTGAATTGGTTAAGAATAGAACAGTGACTAAATCTATGTTTCTCATCAGGCCTATCTGCTTAGCGAGAATCTGCTCCTTAGATTATTTCTTGTGTCTTTTTCTGCCTCCACTTTCTTAATGCAGTCTTTCCCTTATGCTCAGGTTCACGTATTATCTTCTACCACAACATGTTAGCAGTTCTTTAAGTGAGATAGAAAGAGTTCCTACATTTCTGTGTGAAGATAATCTCCAGTAGTCTTCATGGCCACTTGTGTCAGCTTAGGTAGGGGTGGGTTGAGATGAATCAGGAATATCATACATTGGGAGTGAATTTGACCTGCTGAATTTTGTTAAATTGCTGTAATAGATGCAGTGAGAAGCAACATATATCTGAGACCAAGACTCCACAGGATCCAAGGCTGCTTAAGGAGCTTTGCATGAACTCCTTTGGGTTTCTTTCATTATAATGTGTTACAAGAACTTTATTTGAAAGCAGAAAATGATGAGCTGGGATGAAATTGCTCTGGAAGACTGGGAAAGGAGCTGTCCCATGTTGAATTGGAGTAGTCCTCAAGGTAGGATGCACAGGGAATTTATGAATTTGGCCTGATGTTGTCTGGTAACCAGAAAATGCCTAGTAATACTAGAAAGGCACTAGGAAGATGACTCTGTGAAAAAAACTAACCTATTAATGAATTAATGGTACTGTGTTACTGATGATGATAATGATGATGGTGGTGATGATGATGGATGGATAGATAGATTATAGATGATAGATATATAGGTAGGTAGATAGGTAGGTAGGTAGATAGACTGATCAATAGATAGACAGATAGATAGGCTGATCAATAGATAGATAATAGATAGATAGATAGATAGATAGACAGACTGATCAATAGATAGATTTCCAGACCTTTATCACTTTGTTCTGCATTTGTAGCCTTAACTCCTTTCCTTGGCTCCACCTACTATGAAAACATCATTGTCACAGGCAGCAGCTACCTTGTTTTGCTATTGTCTAAATCTAGATTCATTAATACTTTCTTCACTACAGTCAAGAAAATGTTGGGAAAGCAGTCTTGTCACTTGCAAAAATGAATTAGAGAAATCAGCCCAAGGGATTGTTGTTGAGAATCCCCCATGCCATCCTAGTTATACAGAAACTGCTTAGACTGACCTGGACAGATCAGTAGATAAAGTATTTGCCCTGCAAGGCCCAAGTTTGAATTCTCAGACGCTACATGCAAGTTAGATGTTGTCATGAACATGTTTGTCATGCCAGTACTCTCATGAGTAGATGGGAAGTAGAGAGAGGAGAATCCTTGAAAACTAGTGGTCCAGCAAGTCTAGTCTACAAGGTGGAAACACAAGGCCCTGACACAAATCTGGTAGCAGGGAATGGCCAAAATGGTTGCAGTCCTCTGCTTTTCATGTGTAAACATTGGCATGTGCCTACCTCCATTCAAATCCATGATACACACATAAGTAATAGAGACTTTTAAAAGTACTTAAGGCTGGTAAGATGGTTTAGTGGGTGAAGGCACTTGCTGCCAAACCTTACAACTTATGTTCATTCCCCATAACCTACAGGGTAGAAGGAGAAAATTGACTCTCATAAGTTGTTCTCTCATTACCAGACATGCATCATGGCATCCAGTGCTCCCCTCCCCATACAGTAAACAAACAAACAAATGAATAAGTAAAGTGTGCTTTTAAAGATTTCTTGGCTCATAAGAACACACCATCAGAATACCACCTGTGAGTTTCCACTCATACATATGCTCTGGGGCTGATGCTTGACCATTCCTATTGGAACAGGAGTACTACCAAAATGGCATGCTCAAGGGGCCTCAGAAATGTTGTCTGGCTTTTTCTTTCTGGGATTTTTTTCCACATATGGCAAGTGACAATTCTCAGGGACAGCAATTTGCCTTTTGATTGAAAGTAAAATTCTCCCTTTTATATAACAGATGTTTTTGACAGTTACTTTTGCTGTTAGCAAATCCCTGAAAGGGAAAATAAGCCCACCAGGTCTGAAGGGGAGAGAAAACGTTGAATAATAAGATCTGAACCCAATTCCTTGGAAACGGAGCAGGGATGAGGAGAGATGACCTATTTATTTTCAAAAATCACTGTTGGTTTTTGTTTGGCTTTGCTCTGTAGAGAGACAACTCTGGGCTTGTTAAAAGGCACTTGAATGAACAGATTTTCATATGTGGCTTTTATGTATTTGAGGTACCTGGTTTCTTCTTAGCCACGTCTGCCTCTCCTACACTCCTGGGCTCTGCAGGCCAAGGCTAGCTGGTGTGTGGGTAGAGTTTAAAAGCTCTCCATCGAGATTGTGCTGTTGGACAGAGGAGGAAAACCTGTTGAAAATTGGAGAAATATTAGGAACAATACCATTCTAAAGCACAGCTGGTTAGACAGTGTCCTCATTTCCTTTCTTTTGCAGTGAGAAAATAGGAAACTAAACAGGCAAACAGAAACTAAAGGGAGAAAATGGTTGCTGTCCGCCATGGAGGGAAGTCAAGGTGTGAACTCGGGCTAGCTAGATGTATCCAACAACAGTCAAAAAGAGAGAGAAATGAGTGCCCCATGCTGCCTGCTTAGCTGTTTAGGTCCAGCTAGCTTACTTTACTCTGACAGAGTTTAGGGGGCCTAGCCCATGAAATGGTGGGACTCACATTCTGGGATAGATCTTCCTACTTCAATCAACAATCAAGACAGTCTCCCACAAGACAATCTGATCTAGATAATTCTTCATTGGCATTCTCCACTCTCTTCCTAGTAGTGAGTTTTGGGGGTGGGCAGGTGGCATGAGTTGGAGAGAAGAAAAGGAGGGGAGAAATGATACAATTTACTTAAAATTTCTAAAATTGTAAGTGAATTTTTTTTGTAACAGACTCTCTTCCAAAGTGATTCTAGGCTTTGTCAAATTGACAGCCCAGAGGATTTGAGAAGGTTTACACACACAGGGGTCCATATGCTCTCTTAATATGTAGAATGAGAACATACACATCTCTTTATATATGGTTCTTGACTTAAATGGTGTTTTGACTTTGCAGAGTAGGAAGCATCATGGTGTTATGCATTCAAATGTGCCTGTGATTATGAATCTTGATCTTTTTCCCACGATAGCCACATGCAGCCCAAGACTCTTTTGGGGAGGTGAGGCAGTGGGGGCAAGTTCCTGGTTGTTCATGTGATTAGGAGGGAACTAGGCAGGCCCCACAAAGTGCTGTATTGTTTGCTTTGATGCTTAGATGGTAAGGTGCAGCAAATGTACTTACTGTGTTGTTGGCTTCTGATGTGTGTGTCAGGAGGCAGCCTTAGAGCCAGTAGGTGAGCTTCTGCATGAAAACTCTCTCTTTGATTTAAATTGACTTATTTACATCCCAAATGTTGCCTCCTCCTATTCCCTGCTCACAGAGTCCCTCCCTCCCTTCTCTTCTAAGAGTGTGCTTCCCCTACAAGCCAGGTATCTCCCCCCTACCCTGGAATATTAAGTCTCTTCCAGATTACGTGCATCCTTTCCCACCGAGGCCAGACTCTATTGGAGAATGGATCCCACCACAGTCAGGCTACAGCTTTAAGGAGAGCCTCCTTTCAGTTGTTGGAGGACCCACATGGGGACTGAGCTATGTGTGGTATATATGTGCTGGGGGCTTCATTCCAACACATGAATGTTCTTTTGCTTGTGGCTCAGTCTCTGAGAGCTACCAAGGGTCCAAGGTTAAATGATACTAATCCACCCACAAAGCTTTCAACCCAAAATTTGTCCTGTCTAAAAGAAATGCAGGGACAAAGATGGAGCAGAGACTAAAGGAATGGCCAATGAATAACTGGCTCAACTTGAAAGCTATCCCATGGGCAAGCATCAATCCCTGACATTATTTTTTTCTTTTCTTTTTTTAATTTTTTTTTATGTATTGAAAAGGGAAGTAAAAGCACTTTATGATAAAGTTAAAGGTTTACATGGAAAATATTTCAGATAAATACATTAAAATTGACAATTTTCATGGAAAATTAAGGAGTGAAGTGGAAGACATGTAAAACATTACTAAATTAATTGACTCAACAGTCAAAGAAAATGCAAAATGCATAAAGCTTTTAACTCAAAATATCCAGGAACTCCAGGACACTATGGGAAAACCAAACCTAAGGATTATAGGTATAGACAAGAGTGAGGATTTATATCTTAAAGGCCCAGCAAATATCTTCAACAAAATTGTAGAAGAAAACTTCCCTAACTTAGAGAAAGAGATGCCCGTGAACATATAAGAAGCATTCAGAATTCCATACAGACTGGACCAGAACAGAAAATCCTCCTGGCACATAATAATCAAAACACCAAATTTACTAAACAAAGAATATTAAAAGCAATTTAAATACAAATTAAAAACAAAGAATATTAAAAAGGGAAAAGGAGCAAGTAACTTATAAAGGCAGACCTATCAGAATCACACCAGACTTCTCACCAGAGATGATGAAAGCTAGAAGATCCTGGGCAGATCTCATACAGACCCTAAGAGAACAAAAATGCCAGCCCAGGCTACTATACCCAGCAAAACTCTCAATCATCATAGATGGAGAAACCAAGATATCCCATGATAAAACCAAATTTGCACAATATCTGTCCACAAATCCAGCCCCACAAAGGTTAATAGATGGAAAATGCCAACACAAGGAGGGAAACTACACCCTAGAAAAATCAAGAAAGTAATTTTCTTCCAACAAACCCAAAAGAGATACCCACTCAAACATAAAAATAACATCAGAAATAATAGGAAGCAACAATCACTATTCCCTAATATCTCTTAACAACAATGGACTCAACTGCCAATAAAAAGACATTGACTAATGAATAATTGACTAATATTTCTCATGTAAATCTTCAATTTTACCAGAAAATGTTTGTAATTCCCCTTTTAATTAATTTAGTAATTTCTTTTATGTCTACCATTTCATCTGCATTATTTTTCATGATAATCTTCAATTTTAATCCCTGACATTATTAATGATACCAGGTTATGCTATCTACCAGGCCTAGCATAACTGTCCTCTGAGAAGCTCCATGCAGCAGCTGACTGAAACAGATACTGAGACTTCTAACCAAACATTGTACCAAGGTCAGGGTCTCTTATAGAAGAGTTGGGGTTGGGGGGAATTGAAGGCCCTGAAGGGGATAGGAACCCTACAGGAAGACCAAGAGAGAACTGTCTCTTAAAGAGACATACCTCTGGGCAAGTCAGTGAAGGGATTTCTTTGAAAGGTTTAACTCAAGATTGAAGACCCACCTTGAATGTGAGGGATACCATCCCATGAGCTGGCGTCCCAGACTATAGAAAAAGGGTCAAAAGAGAAAGCCAGCTGAGGATCAGAATTTGTCTTTCTGCTTTCTAACTGAGGATCCAATGTAACCAGCCTTCTCCAGCTCATCCCCATGCCTTCACTAGCATAAAGGCATGAGTTCAAATACCACTCCCCGTCTTTAGGTTACATCTGTCACATAGGTGCTATCCGCCCATAAGCACAGTAACTGATGCAAAGCATGGGTCTACGATCATTGCAAGAATGCTAAGAACATTCTGTTGGTTCTGATGTGGGAAAGGAACACAGCAACCCAACAACCTTTCAGAGCATGAGATTGCATACCGAGGAAGCCAGAACAAGCCAGAAGGAGACTGGAAGGAGTCATTGTGAAGCTTTCAGACAGACACTGGGCTTCCTACTTCTGAAAATTTTACATCTAAGAAATAAGTGTGCTCAAGAAACCTTTCAAACATACATACAAAATGTGAAGGAACTGCCCAACAAGCACCATCCAGTTTCTATAACTAATACCTCTATACTTGCTCTAAACATACCCATCCATCCACCCTTCTGTCTCCCGTGTACCTGCATTATTTTTGGTACTTATCAAATGTGCATCAGCAATACTACTACTAAACACATCAGCACGTATAACCACTTCCTCCAACTAGACATGGTTAAAGTTCTTTCACGTTTTCCTCTGAGATAGTTCCCAGGAATAGACTGTTCCAACTTTTCAATGATATTTGAACAGATCTGAAAGACCCCTCCCCCCTGTAACCGAATTCCATCATCACTGATAACAATGCTATTGCCCCAAGAAAGTTTGCTCCTCCCATCAAGGATTCCCTTACCTCTGTCCTTTTCCCAGAAGGGACGATTGTTGATTCTTCTTCACTTTTTAACCATCCATTGGTTTTCTCTGTTCTGGAACTTCACATAAATGAAACCATGTTGGAAGCACTCTTTTGTGTTAAGGTTTATTTCACTGAGAAAATGCTTTACGATCAAGTCATGTTGTCACACTTATCAGCAGCCCGTGCTTTGCTCTTGTAAGCAGTATTCTGTTTGTGTGAATATGTGACAGTTTGTTTATCCATTCTGCTGTTGACGGACACCTGGTCTGTTTCCAGTTTCTGCCTATTATAAATACACCCATATGAACACCATTGCACAATTAGTTTAACAGATATTTATTGTCATAGTCTCTTATGGAATTGCTAGGCTCTGTTTATTTGCGTGTGTGTGTGTATGTGTGTGTATGTGTGTGTGTGTGTGTGTGTGTGTGTGCATGTGTGTGTGTGTCCATCAATAGATTTATTCTAAGGAATTCCCTCCTGTTGTGCCTGGTGATGTCAAGTTCAGATCTTCTAAGCACCAGGCAAAACATGTTATAGCTTGGGACCTGGGACTTGAAGGTCCTTCTCCTTCATAGACCCCCAGTCCTTCCTCTGAAGGATTCCAGACTAAAGAGGCCTACCATATGTTGTCAACAGATTTGAAATCTAATTTAATCTAAAACACCTATATTGGTATTTGAACCAAGTCTGTAGCATTGGCCCAGCCAAAGAGGCACATAAAATTCATCATCACAAATAAATATATATTAAGTCTTATAAGAAAACATGCCATTTTCCCCCAAAACATTTCTACTATTTTACATTCTTATCAGATTTTAAATTCTAATTGTTCAATATCCTTGGTATTTGGCTACTTTTTAACCTTAGGCACAGTGTGCTGTGGAGCATAATCTCAGTGAGGTCTCAATTTTTATTTTCCTCATATGGTGTTCCCCATCTTTTTACATATTTATAGGCTAAATGTATATATGTGTTTTACATACATCTTCACCTGTTTTCCCATTTATTCATTTGGTTGCTTTGGCCGATTTAATTTAGTTTATATTGAATTATTGAATCTGCCAGATATTTATTTAGCAACTGCTTTTCTACTTATAACATTCTGAATAATATTCTTTCACTTCTAAAAGTTTTTATTTTATTAAATAAAATAATGCTTTTATAAACGTTTCTTATGAATGGTCATGATCTGTGGCATGGCTGTAAGAAACTTCCTATTCATAGATTATGAAAATATTTTGGTTTCAATAAGAAAGATTATAAACTTCACAATTTACAACCACAATTTACAGTCAGTCTTGAATTCATTTTCATGTATAGCATGAGGTAAGGATCCATTGTATTTCATGTATAGCGTGGGGTAAGGAATCAAGATCTCATGGAGTCCGTGTGGGTATTTAGTTGTGGCAGCCACAGCTAAGATTTCCTTTCCTCATTAGATTGCTTTGGCTGCTTTGTCAGCACTATGACGGCCATAAGCTCTATTGTAGGATGCTTTAGTTGGTCGCATTGATCTATTTGTTGATCCTCATGTCAATATTATGCTCCTTCTGTACTCAAGATTTATGGTCTTCTCTTGAGTTTATGTAATTCAAGTATTTCAACTTTTCCTTTAAAAAAAGGATTTATTTAGATAGTTAAGTTTTATATCAATGTAAACTTTAAAACCAGCTTGTAAATTTTGTTAAATCCTGCTAACATTATGATTGGGATCATGTTGAATTTAAAGCCAAATTTGGGCAGAATTGTCACATTAAAAATATTGAGTATTCAGTCCACAAAATACTCTTTCTGCATCTTTTAGGATTTCTCTCAGCTATGCTCCATAATTCTCAACCCAGAAAGTTTAAATGTACTTTACAATGAAATCCTAAGTACTTTATGTTGTCTGATGCTATTGTAAATTAACTTGCCTTTATTTAATTCCTTCTTCAACATTTGCCAATATAATTGATTCTGTATACTTAGCCTATGTAATCCAATCTTTGTGAGTAAATTTATTAATTTTAGTTGTTTGGAAGATTCCTTGGGATCTTTCTGAGTTACTACTCATGTCATCTTCAAATAAAGGTGAATTCATTAAGCCACTGTGACACTGATACTTTCTGTCACTTGTGTCGGCATTTAATCTTATCTAATCAGGGGAGCATTACAAGTAAACCTGAGCAGAGGTGATGCTGGAGGCTTACAGCAACACTGGGCACCATTTGAAAAATGCTTCCAAAAAAAAAATTCAACAATGGGGGGATTAGTTCAACAAACCCAGGTTCCATAAGCTTATGATGATAAAATATACAGAAAACTTCACATCTTAGTCTTGAAAAGTCTTAAAGTATATGTGAACCTGCTGATGAATTATTTGAAAAACAACAACAACCAAACCCACAGCAAGATACAAATAAGCAAAGTACATCAAGTTACTTTGTGTTAGCACACCATTGCTAGGTCCTAGCATCTTCCTGCAGCCCAAGTTTATGATTGTTATGGTCTACAGTCACTCCAGGTTCTAGATGGTGGTGCCCTCTGGAACTCTGAGTTCTGAGGCACATAGTCTCTAGTTGCTGCCACAGGGCTCATATTTCATTGGGTAAATTTGCCATAGGGCTGTTATCTGCAAGGAGCTAAGTATCATCATCTTCATGATCAGAAGGGGGAAATAACCCAACATTTCTAAACATCATTTAAAGATATGGAGTGCTATTCCAACATTTCATTCTGACATAAAGATTTTTTTCAAGTCTTACAATAGAAACTATGATCATATGTACTCTTCCTCTATACAACCTATAACTTCTGGCGTGAATTTGCACATTTATATCTGAATTTAGTATTCAAGATGAAAAAATTTGAGCACAAACAATTTTTTTAATTATAAATCTTACACAAAAAGGAAAACTCTACAAGGGTTATTGGAAAACCAGGAAGCAGTATGATCCATTACAAAGTTTCCAAAGAGTATGAAGATTGAAGTTGATGGGCATATTTATCAGAGATGGCCAGCTTGCAAGGCAATACCGAAGTATGGTATGTACAGCAGAGAGAATGGATGGATGCTCTTCAGTATGACTCCAAAAACTTCTGGCCTCTCTCTGACAAGGGCTGGCACTTAGGAAAACCAGGAGAACAATGGGAGAACTCTGGAGCCTACAGGTTGGGACTCTTCACTCACCAAAGCACCAAAGTGAATAATAGGACAATGTGCAGTGGAGTCAGAAGATGCACACCAGTGTTATGGAGAGATGGTAGGCCAGGATCTCAGCTGACCTAGGTGCTGCAGTCAGCATAGGAGGGAAAGGTTTTCAGGAGAGTTATGGATTATCAGATGCCCTAAACCACCAAACTAGTACTCTCCTAGTATCATAACAGCCGCTGCTTCCTTTATTCCTGCTGGGGCAGTCATCATGGAATGGATATCAGAGGTCTTGCAAACAACATGGCAAAATGACTAGGCTGGATACAGCCACCTCTGAGACCTCAATTCTATCTCCAAAGAGAAATGTTCCTCATTAGCTACCAAATTCACCACAGATCACCTGCCTACTCTCTTACTGTCAAACCTGTGTGCTCATCAGATCATGATCTGAGCTCCTTCCTAGGTCTTCCTGTGGTGCACATTGGCCTGCTGGTGGTTGATGTGACTTTAGCCCCACAGAGTCCCCTTTGGAGTATTAGTATTATTAATACCCTCATATAGACACTCTCTCCTGAGATTATTCAACATTTTGGAGGATTGGAAGAGAGGGGAGTGAATGTGGGTTTGACAAGTGCTTCTAGCATAGGAGACCCTATGTTTCTTTTCCATAACTAAGTCTACAGTGGTTGAAAGGGCATAAACAGAAAAACAATTATAATAGTTGCTGCAATACCTGTTTTTGTACCCAATAAGGAACCCTGAGGTGATAATTTCCATTTCCCTTTCATTACCTTGTCCATGTTCCCCTCACCTTCTGCCAGAACATTTATGGTAGAGTGATAACACATTTTAATTCTCAAAAGAGGCACATTTATAGAGGCCCTGATTTTTTCTGTCCTTAGTGACTGCTGCAATTGTCTACCAATGACGTGGAACTCTCTCCTCCCAGATGTGGCCCCACAGGCTACTATGACATAGCACTAACCCAGCTTGCCCTTGGTAAAGTTGCCCTTCCTTTATCACCTGTTAGTTTGTTGACCAAGAGTTGAAAATGGTTAGACATATGCCCTAAAGACTCTACATTGTACTACAAATATATGTTCAACCATGATGGTCTAGATGTCCATAGATGGATGGGTAGATAATAAAAGTATGGTTCCTTCACACAATGGAATATTATTCATCTGTTCAGGACGATGAAATTGTCGATTTTCAGGGTTGTGAATAGAGCTGGAAACAGTCACTCTGAGCCACACAAATGTTTCATGTTTTCTCTAATTTGTGGACATGGCTTTGGACCTTCAGATATGTGTGTCTCATTGGAACACCCACAAAGGTCAGGACACTAGTAAGGAGCCATTGGGAGAAAGTTCAGTGAAGGGAGAAAGAATGTGGTCATATAAAGGGGGAAAGGGAACTTATGGAAAAGGAGGAATTAAATGGGGTGAGGGTGGGATGGCAGGATAAAAAGGAGATTGTGGAGAGGGATAACTAACACTAAAGGCCCTCTGAGAAAGCCATATGAAAAAATACTACTATAGGAGATTCCTAAAATAATGATGCATACCTATGTTAAAGGAACTTAAATGGAATTACCTGTAATGGGGGAACAATGCCCGTGCAAGACAGCATACAATGAAAAGTACCATGTCAGGAATGGGTTACCTTTTTTGGAATTGTTGTCTAGTGAGAGTCTATAGACCCCAAAACATTATAGGCTACTACCATTGCTCTTAGTTATCCTCCAGAACTGGACAGCAAAGTCCTACTGATAAAGACATCATATACTTGAATTGGAGAATGTGGAGAAATCAAGCTGGTATGAATCTGGAATTTCATCTCTGTTGTCTAGCTTAATAATACTGCTAGAAGGTACTATGTATATTACTGAAGAAGAAAATCACCCATCAATTTTATCTACCTGTGAACCTGAAAGCTACAATACTGGCCTTCCTGGTTGGATATCCCCACTGATGGATGCATTAGTGGCATGCATAGCATGGAAGTAAGCAACCAACCACTGTCTACTTGGATTTAAGGCCCACTTCACATGATGAGACTTGTACCTGATATAGTTATCATGGTTAAGAACCTGTGGCTAGACAGGTTATAGGCCCTAGGAGAGAATATACTATTACTCTTCTTAAAGGATGTAGTAGTATACCAAATTCCAATACCCCTAGTGTGTCTTTCAACTTTCATCAGCGCTCCTCCTCCTTCCTCCTCCTCCTCTTCTTTTTCTTTTCTCCTCCTCCTCCCTTTCTCCCTTCCCCCTCCTCCTTCTCAATAGATGGTTATTAATACAGAGACTCACAACTGGCCAAGCTGCAGTGATTTGTGCAGTGACTCAGCCCTAAATGGGACTTCTTGATTCCCCCTTCCCCTGAAGGTTTAGTGATCACTTCAGAAGTGGGAAAGACAATATATGAGCCAGAGGTGGTGTGTGCCTAGAAGGAAACAGTATTTTCTCTACACAAAAGGGAAGCTGCAAATATGAACTTACAGTGGTTGTGACACTGTGCACAAGACTCATTCAAATTCTATCATGGAGTTGAGGGCAGGAAGTAGGTACAAAGACCTATCACTAGCTGAGGAGCTGTGGGCAATTGGTAGCTGCTGGGAAAAGGAGAGTTAATTTTTTATAGGGTATAGCCCCATGTAGCCCATACATCCCAGTGGGTGGCCACATATTTAAGGGCATATAGACAGCAGTAGTGGGACTCTGTTTTTTTTTTTTTTTAATAGAACACACAAAGTTGAGTGGACATGGAATGGGACCGAGTTGGGAGAGGGGGATAAGTATAACCAAAATATAACATATGAAACTCTCAAGTAATTAATAAAATATTTTTAAATAGGTATGTTTCATGTCAGAATACATGCCACTGAAATATCACTGTAATTCCTGGGGGAAGTTTTCTTACCTTTAGTCCAAGGAATTCCAATTCCATCCAAGCCCTAAGTCACAGCACAGGAAAGTGAAGTTTCTTTGGAGATTTGTTTGAAAAAACAGGGAGAGAGTCAGTAGCCACTTCCACCCTTTAATACACAAACTGAAGACTTCTGGCAATTGGAGTAACTCCATGTAGGCTGTTGATTGAAAGAATGTACTCCATTTAATAGGAACAACTCCTCTGCATGTGGTCTCCGAGT
Source organism: Apodemus sylvaticus (assembly GCF_947179515.1). NCBI lineage: Eukaryota > Metazoa > Chordata > Mammalia > Rodentia > Muridae > Apodemus > Apodemus sylvaticus. Next base: position 134,338,405 of record NC_067472.1, on the reverse strand, counting down.
TGTATATGTAGATAAACATTTACCACTGTGTTAATCCAGCTGCCTTTGGGTGGTGGTGCTCATAGCAAATTCACAGCCAAGAGCCTATTTCTATACTTCCTGTTGGAAATGATGCTGTTTGGGATAACATGGTATTGGATAAGGCTAAACTCATATTACTGGCAGAAGGACTATAGACAAGAGAAAAATCCATCAACAGAATATACGTTCATCCTAGTAAGATCAAGTTATTGCTTTTTCCATAAATGAAGGGGCAAAATGAGATCAACTTGCTGAAAGTGGTCATTGGCATACCCAGCAGTCAGAGCATTATTAGGTACCAATGGCAGCAGGAGTGAATGAGTCTCTCTGAGGGGAAATCAATGCTTTCTGACTCCAGTCATGCCTCTATGGGCCCTCTGGATATGAGCCTATTAAGTAAACACACTGGATTCACTGAACTAAGAGGCTGGGTTCCATCACAGTGGACATAATTAAGATGAGCATGTATAATAGCAGATACTATAGAGCTAATCGATACCAACCTAATGAATTCATATCCACCTTTTTTTCTGGTCATTTCTTCCATATGACGTGGGCAGTCAGATATGCTACCCAAAGGGTGCTCAGGGTTCTTTCATTCTTTTCCTTCCAGGCTACCCTACATCCCTCAAGTGGAGCTATAGCTGCCAAAGCCTCATCTGTGCTCTGTGCTCACATCTTGCCTTCTCTGCTAACTGATATTCAGGAGCACACATACGAGGTCATCAGAGAGAATAGAGGGGTATGCAGCCCTGTCAGGTAGAGGTGCCTTATGGGACTGAGCGACATGCTCACACCATCTGCTTACCTTCTGGATCTGCTCAAGTTCAGTCTCGCTGAGATCATTTGTACTTAACACTGGATGTTGTGCCCAACTCTGTGAACTTGGTGATACTATCCAGCACACAGTGAACAGTTTTCCTCCCCACGTACAGCTGGCACACGATCACTGGGGTAATGGCTTATCATAGTGCTCTATAGGAGGCCAATATGGTTAGGGTCCTTTGAGATTATATTATGACAAAGAAGCAGGAGTATTACAATGATCTTGAGGCAAAGTTCTTCTGATGATTTTCACTAATAGAGAATGGAAAAATTGTTCTTGCTAGGTTAGTAGCTACATATCCACAAGCAGTGAATATATTGATAGGTGGGTTTTTTTAAGTTGCTACATATGGGATAAAATCTACCAGAGGTATCATAGTCATATCTGATTAAACTTTGAAAAATGCAGAATTATTTGCAAAACCCATATAGACCTTATTCAGCTCAAATAAGCTGGTTATATGGAGCACATGGTAAGGAGCACCTTTCCTATCCTTATTACATATGGACATAGATGCTTGCTTTTTATATGTTAGGACTAGAGGATAAACCATCATGGGTCCCATTAGTCTCAAGATATAAGAGATGGATTGGGCCCAAACTCCATCTGTCGTCTACATACCTCTACAGTTGACATGTGGCCTGAAAATGACCTCAGTTCAGAGGCAGAGTCATATAAACTTTGAAGGTCTGGGTGCAACTTCCTTCTTGGTAGGTAGATACCCTATATAGATGGGTGCAGGTCACTCTATGAATAGTGTTTTGGTTTGTATATGAAATGCTTTGCCCAGACCCATGTGTAGGGGGCCCTTAGTCCCCAAGTGGTGTTATACTTTCAAAACATCATAGAAATTTTAGATTTGGGGTTTAGCTGGAGGAATTATGCCATGGGTACCTCTGAAGGCTCCCAGCATCTTCCTCAGTTTCTGCTTTCTGCACACCATGAGGTAGAAACCCTCCTCCACTCCCATTTTATGACATTCTGCCTCTCCATGGCCTCAGAGTCAACAGATCCAAGGACTACAGGCTAGAGGACTTGAAACCAGGCACTAAAAGAAACCCTTTTCCCCTTTGGTTGTATCTGACAAATATTTTGTCACAGCAACAAGAAAACTAAGTATAGCAGAAGGTCTAGAAATAATTCATGGTATTATTACCTCTGGGTGCCTAATTGTGTCTTTTCTCAAAATACTGGTATTTCTCTTGGACAATGACTTGCCTTGATTGGGAAATAGATTAGAGGACATGGGCTGTATCTCCACTCACCCACATACATACATACATACATACATACATACATACATACATACATATATAAACACTAAAAGCTAGGGTCCACATAGGAAAGAAACCACATAATACCTATCTATCTAAGTGCAAGTTATCTCCCTTAATATAATAATTTTCACATTCATCCATTTTCCTGCACATTTCATAATTTCATTTTTTACAGCTGGGTAAAACTCCATTATATTTAGGTACCACATTTCCATTATCTGCTCATTGGTTGATACTTTTTCCAAGTTCCATTTAGTCTTAATTATTCTGTTTGGATTAGCATCAGTCATTTGTTTTAATTTAAAAGCATGGATGAAATGTCTAGTGTTCAGAAGACATCATAGATATTGCAGGGGTTTAAGGCTTCAGTGTCAGAGCCCCATGAAAAAGACAGAGAGAAGAAAGGTTCCAGGACTGATAGGAGAGCTTCACATGTGTGTGTGTGTGTGTGTGTGTGTGTGTGTGTGTGTGTGTGCATGTTTATGCAGGTACACCTGTGCATGCATGTAATAACCTAAAGTCACCTGAAGAGTCGACTTTGGGAATCCTCCATCTTGCTTTCTAGAACAGGCTACCTTATCAGTGTGGAGTTCCCTGATTAGGCTAGACTGACTGGACAGCAAGCACCAGATATCTGTCTGTCCCTACTTCCTTTGTGCTGGGATTAAAGTGCACATGGCCACGCCTTTTAATATGCGGGTTTACCACAGTCAAGCTTGCTACAATGAATCCATCTTCTCCAAGCCCTCTTGGACTTTTCTGCAGGTACAGTTGAAACCTGCCAGTGATTCTGATGTGGAATCTGTTCAGCCCTCCACTTGCTATTAGATTCCACTGGTTAAACTTTTAAAGGGAGTGCTTCCTTACCACTTACATTGAAGATTTGATTGGTGAACGTGTGTTTCTTCCTAGTATCACCCTGTGGGGATGACAGTTATATAATAGCCATGTGTCATTTTATTCAAGGTTTATCATGTGTATTTAACAAGGCATTCAATTGGAAATATACCTTTTTATTTTAATTGTCAATCACCACCTCTGGTAAGTAGGCCTTCCTCTTGCTAAAGCAATACAGACATAAAAAAGGCTCAATAAAGGGGCAGATACAATGGCCATCAATTGAGCATGCTTCAGGGTAAGGAAGAAAGGGAGACTTCTGAGCATTTGCTAAGTGTATGCATAGGATGGCTGGTGGCCACAGGATAGTTAGGATGTAAGAGCAATAAAAAAACCAGGGACACAGACACATGATGGGATGAAAGGCAACTGGGAAAAACAATACATTGCTATTTCTAGTTCATGGGAAGCTCACTTTGGATACATGTCTCGTCCTATGGAAGGGGGATGTGAGGAGGGAGTAGAATTGAAGCAGGAGCTGCTATTCCCTGACACACAGCCTGCCTTGATGAACCATCTCAGGGCTGTCTTTGCTGCATATCTGCAAGCCACATGGCATTCTGGATTGGGGTCATATCTTTTGATGCTACCTGGCACATGACCATCTTGGCTAGTGTGATATCAGTTGTCTAGAATGTGATATGAGAAGAGGCCAGGTGTGCAGCTATCAGGTACCGGGACAGTGGCTTTGCTCCTTACTTGCAGCTGGTAGACACTTCATCATTACATTATTCATCATTACATCCTAAGCCCATGGCCATAAGTGTCCTCTCTCATCCATGTTCATTGATTTCATCTGTGAACCCCTAAATCACACAGGTGTCCTTAGGGGCAAACTAATGCACCTTTAAACTGTTCTTCCCTTTGCTTAAAGAATGTTTGGGGGGGGGGCAGGAAAGGGAGCTAAGAAAGCTCAGAAGAATTCCTGAACATATGCCCACTAGTGTTCCTGGCTACTGGTTTAACCTTGGAACATACACCCTATTGCCTTGAGCTAAGCAGGCCCAGGAATATCTTATCTTCTTGAACCATGGCTTTATGCTAAGCATGCTCAATGAGAATGTATCTCTTAAATGTGCATGTTAAGGAATGTGTCTCCTTCCAACACTTACCTACACGAATCTGTATAAGCTCCTTGAGTCCAATTCTTAAAAATAAGTTATATTCACTGGATGCTGCAAGTAATAACCCTATATATCCCAGGTTTGGACTGTAGAATTGTCAGGATGTGAATGTGTTGCCAGTTCTACTGCAGTGCTCACAGTTAAGTACTTCTCTTATACATTATATCCCAACTACAGCCTTCCCTTCCTCCACTGCTACCAGTGCCTCCTATACTCCCCCCCCCCCCCCACCAAGGTTCACTGCTCCTCTGTTTCACTTTAGAGAAGAGTAGGCCTCTCAGGAATATTAACTGAACACAGCATAACAAGATTCAATAAGACTAAGCACAGACCCTGGGATGACGCAACCCTGTAGGAGGAAAAGGGTCCCAAGAGCAGGAAAAAAGAGTCAGAGACACCCATACTCACACTATTAGGAGTCCCACAAAACCCTCAAGCTAAACAACTACAGCATGTTTGCAGAGGACCTAGCACAGGTGCATGCAGGCTCTGTGACTGTTGGTTCAGTCTCTGTGAGCCCCTATGAGCTCTGTTTAGTTGATTCTGTGGGCCACGTTCTCCCGGTGTCCTTGGTTCCGCTGGCTCTTAAATCCTTCCTTCCTCTCTTCCACAGGAAAGCCCCTCCTTCCCAGTTCCATGAAGCCTTTTAGAGTTTTCCTAACCAAATGGAGGGGCTGCATCCTCAGGTAATTTTCTTATATATCTTGCCTCTTTATATGTGTATATTCCCAGTGGCCATTTCATCTAGGTGGAAGCCCTTCATAATAGGACAGTTTCTCACCAACAAATGATTCCCGTGTTTTTCTTTCCTTGCATGTCCCTTGAAGAAGAGGTCTTACACATGTGTTCTTCTTAAGTGATTTTAAACCCATAAATCTCTTTAGCACTGCTCTCTACTGTTGAATGTAAATAACTTCTACAACTGAATCGTTAACTTGGCCTATGTTTGGGCATCTCAGAATTCAAATAGTTATTCACGGAAGGGAAGAAGAATGAATTAACTGAGCCCTGCTCATTGACGTATACCCACTCATAAGGTCTGAACTACCCAACGCTTCCGTCTATATGTCCACTTTTACACATTGCCTGATGAACAAGCACTGGGAGCTGGCAGATGAAGAGACGGCCACCAGCCTCAGGATCCTGAGCCAAGGGCACACCAGTCTAAGGTCCTTAATGTTGCCACCTCCTTTTGTCTAGGTTTCACCCCAATTCACACTCAGCCTCAACAAAGCCAGAGCTTTTTGGAGTGAAAGATAGCTACCAAGACACCAGATACTACCAGAAGAAAAGGAACAAAGAAAAGAAAGCAGATTGCAAAGAAAAGGCTGAGGGAAAGAACGCAAATAATTCAGCCAAAGAGAACTCAGGAATGGGCTGGCTTTTCGCAAGCTCATTGCATTTAAAGGAAAGGCTTCACAGCCACTAACTAGGCAGGCCTTTCCTTTCCCTCCCCAACGTTAGCAGGTGGAGGAGGCTATCAAGACACCATGGTCTATAAAGTTTCTCATGAGGCATCTTAACCCTGCATTTGAACTGTATGTTGCAATGCTATCCTCCTTAAGAGTCCCACAAGCATATTCTCTCCCCTCTTGCCCCGCCTATTTTGAAACAGGCTTTCTCTATGTGCCCCTGGCTGTCCTGGAACTCACTATATAGGCCAGGAAGCCTTGAACTCACAGAGATCCTCCTGCCCCTGCCTCCCGTGTGCTAGCATTAAAGGCATGTACCACCACACTTGGCCCCTCTCCTGGCCCTTTTAAAAGTTAAAATATATTCATCACACAAACTGCTGGAGTTCAGTGAAACATTTCAGCCCTTGACACAGTGTACACTAATCCAGCCTTTGTTTGTTGTGGACATTCCTAAAGGTGTGTCTCCTAGCAGGGGAGTTGCTTACTGGAATTTATTGTCACACTGAGGCATACCAGCAGAATTCTAGGACTTTGGGACTCAAGGTAAATAACAACCAAAACAAATACACAACTTGTTTTTGAGTAATGTTCTGTCATTTCGTAAAGATCCTGACTGTGAACCAATGGTTTTACTATGGCATGACCATGTAATAGCAAAGCCTCCTACTACCTCCTGCGCCACAGGTAGGTGATGACACTTGTGGTTGGCATGTTGACAGCAGCTGAACACAAAGCCATGTCCAATGGGAGCCACAGATGTAATGCTGCCAAGGGACAGGATTTAGGTTTGCAGTTGCTTGGGCCTACTCTGGGACTGAGTCCTACTTTAAAAAAATGTTTTGGGAAATATTAAAAACGATCCTGCCAACTCTCCTGGCCTGCCAGGCCTCAGTACCATGTCCCAGTGGGGGTCCTGCTTGGTGCCAATCTTGCTGCCGAGCCCTTCTCTCCTAGCTAGCTCCCACAGCATCTCAGCTGTGCTCCCTCTCTGACATTGGCAGACCTACACTCTAGTAACCTAGTAAAGCAAAACTCTTAAAGCTTAATTAATCAATTAGATTTATGTATCAGTAACATCACAATTTACAAGATGCCAATACAATAATTTAAGAGCCAATTGATAATGATAAAAGCTTTATCCCAATATTTCTAACCATATATATATATATATATATATATATATAAACTTATGTATATATAAACTTAGCTATTTTAGCTAGTAGATGTCACACAGGTCCATGTCCAGAGCCATTTTCTTTTCTACTACTGTGACCTCTGTGACTCCCCGACATCTAGCTCCACCTCCCTTTCTTGTCCAATCACAGGCCTTCCACTGCCCTAATATGATTAGACATGGAAAATCCTGCCCCCCCCAAAAAAACATTTATTTTTATTTCTTGTAGCTATGTGTATATGTGGTGCTAATATATGCCCTTGTCAGAAGAGGATGTCGGATCTCCTGGAGCTGGAGTTATGGGCTGTTAGGAGTCACCAGATCAGGGTGCTAAGCCCTGAAGAACTCAGGTCTCCTGCAAGTGCTCTTAACCATTGAGCCAGAGGCCGTCAGCCCAGTTCCTTTAGTGGAGACCCCATTTAAGGATGCCCACTCTTGTTGTTGTTTTGTTTGTTTGTTTTTTGAGACAGGGTTTCTCTGTGTAGCCCTGGCTGTCCTGGAACTCACTCTGTAGACCAGGCTGGCCTTGAACTCAGAAATCCGCCTGGCTCTGCCTCCCAGAGTGCTGGGATTACAAGTGTGCGCCACCACCGCCCGGCTAAGGATGCCCACTCTTAGACCCACTTACTCCCAAGTGAGAAAAGCTGTTAGCCTCATCTGTATTGGCCATTGGTGGAAGCTCTAATTCCAGGAGAGGATGCCTGCAGAGGCCAGGCTGGAGAGTGCCTTAACCCAAGAATGTTCTATCTTAGTTAAAGGCTAACCCTCCAAGTCTCAGGTACTGCTTTTTGAAGGCTCCCAGGCATATGAACTTCAAGTATACTCCCACCACCAATGATGTTCCTAATCTGCGTCTATACTTCATTCTTAAACCATAGTAAATAAAGTCGTCAACTCCCCTCCAGTTCTCCCAAGTCCCCACAAAAGCAACGCAATGGCTCCCAAAACATTCCCTTCTATTTTCAAAATGTGGATGCCTGTGCATCACTGTAATTATAGAGTAATGATTTCTTATCTTCCCTTTCACTCTCAGCATGGTTAGCATTAAAATAACGTAATTTACAAAACCATAATTTAAAAAAGTGTTTATTTTTCATTATAGATTTAATGCACACTTATTAAGCAAACATTTTTGGAAGGAACAAAAAAGCAAAATTTGAAGGGGAACTGCACTGTAAACATGAGTTTATGCCTGCCTTTTGCAATGCCTTCTTTCAGGTGTGCCTGGGCATGGGTTTTAAAACTGCAGCTGAAATCAAGTCTTAAAGGAGGTTTTTGTATTACTTTTTCAAACTTAGCCCAGAAAATCCTTTCTGTCATAATACTATAATTATAGCTTGGCCTCCACAGGCATAACTTATAAAAGATTATTTATTTTTATGTGTGCATCTATGTGCATGCTGGTGTGAGTTTATGTATACCACATGCACGCAGGTGCCCAAATTGGTCAGAAGCGTCAGGTCCCCTGAAAGTCATGTGGCCAGCAGTTAAGAAATACTTGATGTGAGTGCTGGGAACTAAAAGGTTGGATCCTTTACAAAATCAGTGCTCTTAACTGTTAGGCTTCTTCCCAGCTCCCCACAGGTCTAACTTTTAAAGACCATGTGATGTTCTTTGGGTGCTTAGAATTAGGTTGCTGAGAACCGTTCACCTGCCTTTGAATAGTCATATGAATATCACCATTCTTCATTTTCTTAGGATGGATCCAGTATAGTGAATTTTTAATAAGTGAATAGTGAATAATTTTTAATAAGGAGAATGAGATGATGATGATGATGATCATGATTGGGATAAGAGGAGGAGGAGTTTCTTTTGTCTGGATCTCCAGGCTTTTCTCTGGGGAAAGGGCTAGCTGTGTACTCTGTACCAGAGTTCTTGGAAACATGCCCTGGGTGTTAGAGCACTACTCAATCACAGTGGAGGACTTAGAGGGATTGCTCAATGGTTAAGAGCACCTCCTACTCTTTGAAAGAACCTGGGTTCAGTTCCAAGCACTGACACATTGGCTCACAGCCACCTATAATTCTAGCTCCAGGGACATCTGGCTCTCTTTTCTGGTCTCTGTGGGTACCAAGCATACACGTCATACACAAACACACACGCAGACCATCACACACAAAATAAAAAATAAACAAATATTTAAAAATAAATAGATAAATATGTCTGGGGCAAGTTTGCATTGAAGAGCTGAGGTCCTTGTGGCTGGGCCTTGAACAACCTTTTACCAATTGAGAGACATTGGTCTTAGTGCAGGACTGTGTCTGTCCTGTAAGCCCACAGATGACAGAGGATTAAGAGGATGACTCTCAGTAGTGCATTGCCTGATAATCAACATTTGCTGCCTGTAGTTCTTGTCTAGAACATATTCTAAAGCATTTTCAAGCCTTTTAGGAAAACAAGAGGATAGAACTAACAAGCCAACATGTGTGTCTGTCTGTGGACCCGCCTCCGTGTTGATCTGTGAAGACAACTCCATTTAACTGACTTACCCTCTCCTCACAATGCACACTCATGTGGCCAGCACCTTGCCCGTGCTTCTGAGTCTCTTTCCCAAGCAGAAGCCCTCCATTTTTTTCTCTTACTTGAAAGTGGGCAAGGTCAGAGCTCAGGAGATCTGCTGCTTTTAGAGCTACAGCCAAGGAAGGGGGTAGTGATACAGTAGAAAGTGACTTTTACACAGATTAGACTCGAAAATCAGAGACCATAACCCCAAAATTCATAAACCAATCTCAGGTACACATTTTAGGGATACATGTGCATGCGGTCCTGAGGAATCAAACCTATGGCCACATGCATGCTAAAACATTCTCTACTACTGAGGCACACTCGTCATCTCTGTTTTGAACATGTATCTTACATAATCAAAAATCACATTGTGTTAACGTTGTGTTTTTGTTTTAGTCTACTATAACCACCTCTGTCTCTCTCTGTCTCTCTAGTGCTCTCTCTTTCTTCACTCTAGTCCATAGACTGCTGATTCTCAAATGTGACCCCTGGGCCAGCCACAACAGTATCACTTGGAAGCGTATTAGAGACACAAATTGCTAGTCTCAGCCCAGATCTATTGAGCTAGAACCAAAAGTTTAATCAGCCTGTAGGCTACCTCATGCACCAAGTTTGAGAAGGCTGTTGTATGAGACAGCTCTAGTGTGCAGGCTTTCTGAATCCTGCCACCCAAAGCACGGGCCTCAGAACAGCAGTAGCAGAGTCACACGGGAGCTTGTTAAAATGGCTGAACCTCACGCCTGTCCCCAGACCAGTTGAGTCAGAACTGCTCGTATCTTGCTCTCTATAAACTCTGAATAGGCAGGCTTGGAACGTGCCTCCTTCATTCCTCAGTCACATGGACTTCCAGGCAGGTTACACTTGAAAAAAAAAAAAACCAAAGCTCTATTTGAAATCAGTGCTTTAGAAGTATATGTTAAAAAAAAAATCCACATCATTCTGTAAACCGAACATAAGCCAAGCATCAATCATAGCTTTCATTTATTGGTTGGGGAAAAAAAAAAAAAACCAAAGAGGAGACAGATGAGGTGATTTGCAGGAGAGTGACCTGATAGTTCTTGTAGAAGCCAGGATGTGGCTCTTTGGTGTCCTACCCACTTCGCCTGACGAATACACCCAGAGCACATTCCAAACTTACGAACTTTAGGTAACTGAAGAGCACACTGAAATCCAATCTGGGCACAATCCTTAACATATGTAGATTTGTCTCCCTAGCTGTTTTTTGGAGCTTGGCTAATATTTTATCATATAATTACCACTTTCTTCTTAAATATGTGACTCTAAAACTATTAGCTGCCTTATGAGGTGTGACTTCATCTAGAATGTGGAATTTTTTTTTTTCCTGGGCCATTACGTTTCCAGCTTTGCCCAACACCACTGAGTTTTCACATTACACCCCTTGAGAACTGTCAAACACACCTGGAGCTGTTAATGTCTTAGGTGTTATTTGATCGGAATCAGCTGCTGTTTCTCAGCCAAGGAAGTTAAGCATGCCATTCTTTAATGGGGAAGCAGGGGAGAGAAGGAAAGAAAATGCCTTTGAGCTGCTGCTTGGGTGTCTTTTCTTTTTCTTTTTCTTTTTCTTTTTTTAAGCCTAATCTGCATGTGAACTTGGCTTCAATCTTCCGCTGTGAAGATAGCTCTGTGTCAAATCGAGGCTGATAAATCCCTACCTGTTAGGAGCTGATCTGTCAGCACAGCCCCATGTCCTGACTCTTCTGTTCAGTCTTTTTGGCTGACATTGGTTTTCTGGAAGGAGCAGGTTTCATTCTGTACCTGTTACTAACATGTCAGTCAGCTTAGCTGCATGCAGTCTCTGAAGCTATTACCAAAAGAGGAAAAGAGGGGGGGGGAAAAAGGCACGTTGCACTTTTAAATTACATTTCAGGCTAAACGATCTCGTTACTTCCAAAGTAAGATGAAATACAATATAATTTTGGCATATGCCTTGGCAGCCTCTTCCATTTCAAAAGAGTTCTGTTGGTACTTGGGGGATGATGGATAAGCGGTGGGAAAAGAGACTCAGCTTGTTCAGTACCACCAAGATCTCCAGTCAATATGTGCACTGATAAGCAAAGGTAGATCGTAGATAGCTCACCCTGCCACAGTAAGGCCGGTAGACACATCAATCCGCACTGACAGCCAGGGAGGTTTGCAATACAGACACTAGAAAGGATCAGCTGAAGGAATGCACAGGACCACGCCACTGGCCATGGTCAGCACCACTGACCATCTATACAAAACAGTAACTCACTGTCCATCTATACAAAAGGGCAACCCTAATTCTTCCTCAGAGTTTCTTGCCCAGATGAGGCAAATTCATGGTTTAATGACCACAGTACTCTGATTCACACACCACACAAATCTCTGTGGTCTGAACTTTTAAAATGGTGTCTGTGGGGCTTGTGGACACAGAGCTCATTGTGTCCCTGTGCAATGGGATGTGCATTTTCTCAGATTCCCTAATGATAGGCTCTCTTGAACATTATAGCACCCGGTTGCCACCGGTTCGATTTATAGTGTGCTGAGCAAGGCAAAACTGGACTATTTGCTGTTGTGCTTTAATTTGGACAGTTCTTGTAGTTAGTCATACTGATTCCAATCAAACTGGCAAACCACAAACTACAGACCTGCTTCAGGGAAGCTGGCTTGCTGCATTAACTCTGAACCCTTGATTTTGTTCTTTAACTCCACTGGGCTATGGGCCACTGAAACAGGAGGCACGTGTCTCTGGCTTTCTTTTTTTTCCTCCTTCTAACCCAGACTATATATGTAAGCATTCAGTGTCCCCAGTCAGGACCCAAGAGCAACTAGGACACTCCAGTCACATCAATAGTTACTCAGACAACTGGATAACATATATAAGGATATACATTATTTTTTAATAATTATGTTTTTATTTTAATCATCTGTGTGTGCAGGCACCTGAGGAGGCCAGAAGACGGTGTCTGATCGCCTGGAGCTGGAGTTACAGGCAATTAGGAGCTGTCATGTGTGGATTTTTGCAAGAGCAGTGAGGGCTCTTAACCATTGAGCTACGTCTCTGGCTCCAGGACCTAACTTTTTAATACGACATTTTAATTCCATTAAATGTTAGCACTTACTTCTCAACCAGTCAAGCTAAAAGGCTCGGTGTTCCAAAGGAGGGGTAATCTCTCTCTGCTATGGCAGTCATGTTTATTTTCCCATCAATCAAAATCCCAGCTGCTTTTCAAAGCCCACTCCTTACACTGCCTTCCGCTTGAAGACCTTCAAGAACTCCAGCTGCAATCACTGTCTCCTTGTTGTGTATAGAGAACTGTCTCACAGTTGCTAAGAGAGATTCCAGCACCTGCTTCTTGTCCCTTGCACTCAACGCAGCTTTCGCTTGTGCTGTTTTGGTTGATTTAAAACCACTGAGAGAGTTAGTTGGAAGGTAGAAAATGTGGTTTTAGGAGAGAAAGGGAAGGCAAACTGAAGAGGGGATTACTTTCCACAGAGCCGGGGGTGAGGTGGTAGGACCTGAGGCTGTCAGGGTTTAGAATACCAAAGAAGAGACCATAGAGGTAGGGAATCGGGTAGGAAAGCCAGGTCTCCTTTAGGATCTGCTGTGCAGGGTCCCCACACATTGTAAAGTCCTCAAGAATAGGATGGGACAAGGGAAGCTGTTGATCTCTTCAGATCTCAATTGTTTACAATGACAAAATCAATCCCTCTACTAACATAAATGATGAAGCCCAATCGTAGAACAGATGTATGTACTCTACTGCCAACCTTAGAATACAGAGCTTTGCAAGCATGCTCACACCAGCTCCGGGTTCTCTCCCAGTCCCCTTGTCTCTCCAGCATGAGTTCTCTCCCAATCCCCTTGTCTCTCCGGCACGAGTTACTCCCATCAGACACTCTGCTTTACCAATCAAAGTAGGCATCATTCTTAAAACTTTTATCATCATGCTTTTCCCCTTATGTGCATGTCACAGAAATGTATGCATTTAAATAGGGACTTCATTCCATTTCTCATTTTGCAACAAGGAAGAATGAAGTCAGTGTGATAAAACCTCATACTCACTCCCTTGTTTGGTGTGATTCATTTGCTTCTCTGAATGGCACTTCCTCATATCTTCTTTGTGATGTATATGTCACTTACTTCCATCTTATTATTATGAGCAATACTGCCTCTAACTATTCATTGACACCTCTACATGGGCATAAATGCAAGGGTTAAGCCTATACCTGGATTTGATTACTTTGTACAAGGTGAGAGGCAGGGACAAAATCAGTGTTTTCTCAGACAGAAAATACATCCCAACACCATTAAATAATTCACCTTTCTCCCAGAGAGGTGTCAAATTTCCATATCTATATCTATCTATCTATATATATCATGTTTCTTATTGTCTTTTAAAGATTGGCTTTTTATGTTATGTGTATGAATTCTGCCTGTATGTATATGTGCATACTGCATGTACATTTGCTATTACAGACCACTATCTTCCAGAAGAGGGAGGCCATTGGAACTCTGAAACCAGAGTTATAATCGAAGTGCACATGCAGAAACCTGAACCCAGGTCCATTGTAAGAGCAGCAAGTGCTCCTAATTTCTGAGCCATCTTTCCAGTCTTTATGTCTGTTTTTAATTTATCCTGTTTTCATCCACTCACCAAAACTGGATTGTCTTTCTTACTTATTCATAATAGATCTTTGTTTTGTGTATTTGTATATTATGTATTTATTAGCACATATTAACACAAAGCAATGAGCTTTATAAGGGCGTTCCACACATGGACGCCACTGTGGAGTTCCTTCCTGGGCTCTTGCCCCTTGCACGGTCCTCCTCCCACTGACTACTGGCCATTTGCTTTTCCGTGCCAATCTAAAATTTGGAGACCACTGTATGTTATAAATTATAGTGTTTTTACTGTATGTCTTATTCAGCGTTCTATAGAGTAACAGAATTTAAAGACTGAAACTCTAAATATAGGGGATCCATTAGAATGACTGTTATAGGCTGTGGCCCAAAGTCTAAGAACCCAGTAGGTGCTCAGTCCACAGGACTTGATATCTCAGCTTTTCTTCTGTACATTCGGGAATCCTGATGAAATTACTGGCTCTAATGCTAGTAAGGAATGAACTTGTTAGCAAGGCAAGGGCAAGCAGGCAAAGAGAAAAAGCCTTCTTCTTTCATGCCCTTACATAGGTTTCCAGCAGAAGATGTGGCCCAGATAGAGGTGGGCTTTCCCGGCTCCTATGATCTGGATTAATTCCTTCACCTCATTTGCAGTATGAAACCTTACACAGAGTTCTATTAACACACCTAAGATGTGTGCTCCTACCTTATAAATTCAGATTAGAAAAGTAGATTTTCCTACTTCAAATAAGCAAAAATTCCTCACAGATGTGTCCTCCATTTTAGGGCTTTAGTTAATTATGGATATGGTCAAGTTGACAGCCAAGAGTAGCCATCACACCAGACATAGAGGGTTTTCTACAATTACACTCACATAATAGTTGGATTGCAGAAAATAAAGACTTCTAATATTTGTTACCATTAACCCCGAGCATGTCTCAAGCAGTACATCTTTGGATTATTTGTATTAGATTGATTTTAATTGAAAAAAATCAGAGTTTCTGACTTGTGTATTAAACAGTTGCTCAGTGAGGGGGTTGAAGAAGGCTCACTCAGTGGAGAACTTGTTGGGCAGGTGTGAAGACCTGAGCTTCACACCCAAACCCACATTAGAGGAAGCTGGGCACAGCAGGGTCACATGTAATACCAGAACTGAGGAAGTGAAGACAACCAAGTCTTACACAATAGAAGCAGACCAAGAGAGTCACTGATGGTAAAATTAACAGACAATGCATCCAAGCTACAATTAGAAATGGGCTTCCAATACTACAGAAGATAGAGAAGGGTTATGTTAGAGATGGGAATAAATGGACCCCCCCCCCGAGGGTGGGAGTTAGAACATTAAAATTAAAGATGATCCCTCACAGGAGTAATAGAAATTAGATGGGAGAAGAAGGATGGTGGAGTCCAGCAATAGAGACTATTCCGAAAGGACCAAAACAAACAAACAAACAAACAAATGCAAAACAAAATAACAGCCTGAAAACACCAAAACTGGAAGAGGTCTCTAATAAGGACAGGCAGCTAGACAACAGGCAATTTGGTCACAGGAAATGTGTAGGGGGAGAAAAATATTTGAAACAAACATTATCCTTGAATTTCAAATTAAGTGCACATTAAGAATGGACCCAGATTGCTCAAGAGACATCGAGAACAGAGAAAATGAAGAGAATACTATGACAACCCACAATGGAAGAATGAGAACAGGAAAATGTTTAAAGCATTCAGGAAAAAGGACACAAGTGACGGCCAATGAAGAACAACAGCAGATTTACTGCCAGAGACGACGAAAGCCAGGCTGCACTAGAGTGACATTTGAAAGGACTGGAATAAAAATTTTAAACTCCACCTAGAATTTTATGGTCAAGGGGAAAAAAAAAAAAACCTCAACTCTTGTCAGAAATGAAAGCAAATAAAGACCTTTGTAGACATAAAAAGAAAAAGCTAAAAAGACTTTATTGCCAGCAGAATCACACCAAAAAAAGAAATCTGTTAAAGAAAACCCTTCGGACAGAAGGAATGTGATGCATCTGGATCTACACAAATGAGGAGAGTAGAGGCAGGACCCAAGGGAGAGTCAGGAGGCTAGACCTGGTACTTGGGGAGAGACAGGAAGGTAGATATGGTAATGGCAAAAGGCAGCAACTTTCCTTTTGTAATTTTTAAAACTAAAAAAAAAATGATAATGTGCACTTTGAGGCAGGATAATGAGACTATGACTATATTATATCTTCTAAAGCTTATGTAAAAATTCACATGTTCGCCAGCAGCAGCAGAAAGGCCAAGAGGGAAGCGGCTGGATCTCTTTTTAAAGTTTCATACTACATATGAGGGGCAGTAACGGTATGGTTAAGAAAACTGTTAAGTTTAAGGAGGCATGTTGTAAGTCCATGTGACCATGAAAAATCCAGCCAACAAATCTGTGATGGAAACAGAAACATAAAAGTGCTAGGTTTCTAGGAAGAAAGTCAAAAAAGGGGTCAGTAAATAAATAAATGTAGTGAGTTATAAGTTATAAATACAAAGGGGATCTATTGCTTAATGAGTTTAACTTCATCTTTATATTTTAAAACTATTAAAATTATTTGTGCCTCTCTCTTTCTTCTCTCCTTTTCTTCTTCTTCTTCTTCTTCTTCTTCTTCTTCTTCTTCTTCTTCTTCTTCTTCTTCTTCTTCTTCTTCTTCTTCTTCTTCTTCTTCTTCTTCTTTCTCTCTCTCTCTCTCTCTCTCTCTCTCTCTCTCTCTCTCTCTCTCTCTCTCTCTCTCTCTGTTTCTCTCTGTCTCTCTCATGTGCCATAGTGGTAGTATATGTGGAAGGTGACTCTGAGGGAGTCAGGGAGTCGTTTCTGTCCTTGTACCTCCATGTGGGATGTGGGCTTAGGGATCGGTCCTAGGTCACGAGGCTTGGTGGCAATCACCTTTAACTCTTCTCACTGGCCCATGGTCTTACTTTTAATTATGATAAAATTAAACATACATACTCCTAACTTTATCATCATAACCATTTGAACCAGGTATTCAATTCATCTGAAGTTCATTGCATTTTGTGCAGTTAGCCTCCAGAACGCTTTGCCTTCTACTCAATAAACAAGGACTCCCATTCTTCCTCTCTATCCTCCCCCGGACCCCAGTGGGACCACCAGTCTACTTCGTACTTCACATAATTGAAAGACACAGGTGTTTTTCCTTTGATGACTACTAATTTTATTCAGTATAATCAGGATTCATCCTTGTTTATCTTGTCAGAATTTACCTCCTTTTAAATTCTGAATAATCTTAGATTATCCACATGTACCATATTTATCCAGTTGTGTGTCAATGTTTATATATTTTGGTTTTGTGAACATAATAGTGGTTTGGTTATTATGTGAAATTTGCCTTAATTCTGCTTATATAGTTTTAATTTCCTTCTATTTTTTTCTTCTTTCTGTTTTGTTTTGTTTTGTTTTGTTGAGATTGGGTTTCTCTGTGTAACCCTGGCTGTCCTGAAACTCACTCTGTAGATCAGGCTGGCCTTGAACTCAGAGATCCACCCTGCCTCAGCTTCCTGACTGCTGGGATTAAAGATGTATGCCACCACACCTAAGGTTTTCTTATTTTTTAAGATAGACTTTGAATGACTAATCTGAGATTTAAAAAAAAATCAGCATGTAATGCTCTGAATTTCTAAATTTTCTATTTTTGATGAACCCACCATTTTTAATAATTGGTATTTTCATTTTCATTTTGTTCATAAAATCTCCTAGTTCCTATGGTGGTTTTCTTCTTTGTCTAATGAATACCTTAAAAATGATGCTCATAGTAAAAGTATTTGGACTATCTGTTATTAATCTCTTAATTTCTTTGGGAATCATAAAACATGATGTGCATTTAAATATGTTTGTGTCAATATATGCTCTGTGAGGTCATGTAAATTCTTTTCCCTGTGCTGTCTGGGAACTCTGGTACCAGTTGCTTTATTCATTGCTGTGACAAGATACCTACACAAACAGCCTATGGAAGGAAGGATTTGCTCTGGCACACAGTTTCCTGGAGCACAGTCATCGTGACAGGGAAACCATGGCAACAGGAACAGGAAGCAGCTGGTCATAGTACATCTGCACTCAGGAAGCAGGGCCTTGAATGCTGGTGCTTAGCTACTTTTTCCTTTTTATACAGTTGGGGATCCCAGCTAATAGAAGGGTGCGACTTACGTTGGCGGGTGGGTCTTTCATCCCTAATCAACCCAGCCTAGAAACTCTGTCACAGATATGATCAGAGGTCTGAGATCCTGTCAAGTTGATACTCGAGTTCAACTATCTTTTTTTTTTAATTCGATATATTTTTTATTTACATTTCAAATGATTTCCCCTTTTCTGTCTCCCCACTCCCCGAAAGTCCCCTAAGCCCTCTTCCCTCCCTCTATTCCCCCATCCACCCCTTTCCACTTCCCTGTTCTGGTATTCCCCTATACTGCTGCACTGAGTCTTTCCAGAACCAGGGGCCACTCCTCCATTCTTCTTGGACATCATTTAATATGTGGATTATATCTTGGGTATTCCAGTTTTCTAGTTTAATATCCACTAATATCCACCATGATTGATCTTTTGAGACGGGGTTATCTCACTTAGGATGATGTTCTCCAGCTCCATCCATTTGTCTAAGAATTTCATGAATTCATTATTTCTAATGGCTGAATAG
Organism: Apodemus sylvaticus; assembly: GCF_947179515.1. Lineage (NCBI taxonomy): Eukaryota > Metazoa > Chordata > Mammalia > Rodentia > Muridae > Apodemus > Apodemus sylvaticus. The sequence continues at coordinate 134,319,881 of NC_067472.1, read as the reverse complement.
TACTCCATTGTGTAAATATACCAATTTTTTGTATCCATTCCTCTGTTGAGGGATACCTGGGTTCTTTCTAGCTTCTGGCTATTACAAATAGGGCTGCTATTAACATAGTGGAGCATGTGTCCTTATTGCATGCCAGGGAATCCTCTGGGTATATGCCCAGGAGTAGTATAACAGGGTCCTCCAGAAGTGTCATGCCCAGATTTCTGAAGAACCGCCAGACTGATTTCCAAAGTGGTTGTACCATCTTGCAATCCCACCAGCAGTGGAGGAGTGTTCCTCTTTCTCCACATCCTCACCAACACCTGCTGTTTCCTGAGTTTTTAACCTTAGCCATTCTGACTGGTGTGAGGTGAAATCTCAGGGTTGTTTTGATTTGCATTTCCCTAATGATTAATGATGTTGAACATTTCTTAAGGTGCTTCTCAGTCATCTGAAGTTCTTCAAGTGAAAATTCTTTGTTTAGCTCTGTACCCCACTTTTTAATAGGGTTATTTGGTTCTCTGGGGTCTACCTTCTTGTGTTCTTTGTATATATTAGATATTAGCCCTCTGTCAGATGTAGGGTTGGTGAAGATCCTTTCCCAATCTGTTGGTTGACACTTTGTCCTTGTGACAGTGTCCTTTGCCTTACAGAAACTTTGTAATTTTATGAGGTTCCATTTGTCAATTCTTGATCTTAGAATGTAAGCTATTGGTGTTCTGTTCTGGAAATTTCCCCCTGTGCCCATGAGCTCAATGCTCTTCCTCAGTTTCTTTTCTATTAGTTTCAGTGTGTCAGGTTTTATGTGGAGGTCCTTGATCTACTTGGAGTTGAGCTTAGTACAAGGAGATAAGAATGGATCAATTCACATTCTTCTGCATGCTGATCTCCAATTGAACCAGCACCATTTGTTGAAAAGGCTATCTTTCATCCATTGGATGTTTTCATCTCCTTTGTCGAAGATCAAGTGACCATAGGTGTGTGGGTTCATTTCTGGGTCTTCAATCCTATTCCATTGATCCACTTGCTTGACATTGTACCAATAACATGCAGTTTTTATCACTATTGCTCTGTAGTAATGTTTGAGGACTGGGATACTGATTCCCCCAGAAGTTCTTTTACTGTTGAGAATAATTTTAGCTATCCTGGCTTTTTTTCTTATTCCAGATGAATTTGAGAATTGCTCTTTCTAACTCTATAAAGAACTGAGTTGGGATTTTGGTGGGGATTGCGCTGAATCTGTAGATTGCTTTTGGCAAGATGGTCATTTTAACTATATTAATCCTGCCAATCCACGAGCATGGAAGATTTTTTCCATTTTCTGAGGTCTTCTTCGATTTCCTTCTTCAGAGATCTGAAGTTCTTGTCGTATAGGTCTTTCACTTGTTTGGTTAGAGTCACCCCACATTCTTCAGGATGCTTTGAACATCAAGGCACAGCTACAAGCTAAGAACACAATCCTAATCATATATCATGCAAATCCCAACAATGAACCAAGATAGATCATTTATCTAAGTGTAATGTTAGCAGTATAAAATTCTAGAAGAAAAAATTTATAAACACAGAGTGAGTGAGCAAACATTTCTCAGCCCGAACTGTAAAGGTACAAAATGCGGGAAAAATATCACAGAAGACAGCATTGAAATGGAAAACTTTTGCTTGCAGAAGAGGATGTTAAGGAAATGAAAGGACAAGTGACAGTCTGCAAGAGAAGACTTTGCAGCATTTCTGTTTCCTCACAGTTGGATCTAACTGGTTGTCTGGAAGCAAAGGAGCTGTGATCACCCACAGAGATCAGGCCAATTAACACACCTACATGGGGAGGAGGGGGACTCCCTCCTCAGGAGGCCCTGCCTCTCCCCAGGTTCTGTAAGAAGTAATCAACTAGCTGGGATGGGACTCTAGTGGAATTAACAGGAGGGAAACAGTTAGCAAGTGTGCACTCCAGTGTTGTAGGTGTGTAGGCATGACTTTTTTTTTAATTTTAGCTACTTTATTGAATTCTTATATTTATCACCCTTCAACCCATATACCTCCCTAATCCTTTCTAACCCTGCCCAACACTAGGTAGGGGAGAAAGAAGGTTAGAGGCGAAAGGGGGCATAGAGCTCTTTAGATAATTTTCCTCTGACTAGGGGTGTCTAGTTCTCTGGGGGCAAGTCCAATCATTGTGGTCAGGATTTCTCCAACCAGCAACCCAGAATCCCAGCAACCCAGGCAATAAGGACCCCAGCACAACCCAGCATCTCAGCATCCCAGAATCCCAGCATCTCAGCAACCCAGTAACCCAGCAACCCAAACACCCAGCAACCCAGCATCCTAGCAACCCAACCACCCAGCCACCTGGCAACCCAGCAACCCAGCAACCCGCAAGAGCAAAGCAGGCGCAGGGACCAGGAGCTATAGGTGGAGCAGCAGCTACTACAGGCCCTTTTGGGGCTCTCCCCTTTATACCCTCTCCAGAACCTCCAAAATCAAGCTATTCGCAGCTGGCAAAAATCATACCTCTCCAAGAGCACGAAACAATCGTAATCAGCATCTGTGGACAATCTGAAGCAGCCAACAAAAACATATTCATATTAATATGAATATGAAAAAGTGTTCACTGTATTTATAAATCACATAACTGGTAAGACATTTGTATCCCAAATCGATGTCGTATTAGATCTATGTGGCAGAACCCATAAAGTCAAACCATACTACAGATCTCATGTGGGAGGCTTATTCAGGGAGGGGGAAGGCTGCGGAAATGCCTGATAGCTAACATTCCTCCCTTTTGTTTATTAGAAAGAGAAGGGATAGACAGGGAAGGACAGGGAGGCAGGGTTAGGGTATCACCCTAGTTAGGTTGCTTCCTGTTGCCTGAAGGCGCTGTCATTTCTAGGGTACAGTTGATCCTCACCATCAAAGCTTGGTCAGTTGGTTGATAGTTATTAGCCTCAGGCTCTGCGGCTAGCGACTGGTAGTCTTGTAAAAGTAACCGATTAATCATTTGGTTGAAAATCTTTGTATTTGTGTTCGGAGAAATGTAGAGAAAAGATCATTAAAGCAGCGTACAAATAGTGAACACTGAAAATACAGAAGAAAAGCACTCAGGAAGGGCCTATCCACTTCCATGTGGGGTTTTCAAAGGCCCGGGGGTTGGAGACATTGAGTTGGTCCTTGCGCTTCTGGATGTCTCTCTGGAGTTGCTGGAGTTTGCTTTTCATTATACCCAACTGGTTGACATAGAAACAGCATTCCTCTTGGAGAAAGAGGCAAAGACCATCTTTTTCCACTGTAAGAAAGTCTAATCCCCTTTGGTTTTGAAGTACCACTGCAGCCTGGGAGTCCATCTGTCTTTGAAGAGTATGGTTTGGGCCAACTGCTGCAGATCCTGGATTAACTGGGAAGAAAACTGATGATACAGGGTTAGGGAACTGGCCAGTCCTGCTGTCCTGGTGGTGACACCTATGGTTATTCCTGTGACAGCCACGAGGGGCAATATTTGAACTGGCTTTCCATTATGTGGGCGGCTATAGAGTTCATGACTGGTAGAGGCTCCTCTCTGTGTCACACCTCTAATTTAGGGCAGAGAAACAACAGTGTGCAAATCCCTGATCAGCTAGCTGGGAGGTGATGGTAGACCTGAGTACCACAAAGAATAGAGGTCCTATGGACTGTAAGGCACTGGAGCAGAGATGCAGTATTGAGAGTCATGGTTTTGTTGCAGTCTAAGAAACTTAAAACCCCTAGAGAACATGCCCCAGATGCTTTATAAACAGTTTTCCATGCCAAAAAATAGCGACATAAAAAAGGTAGGGAGTTGTAGCAACACCAGGGTCAGAGCAGTTGTTGAATGGCAAAGCAATTATTCAACAGGTTCACTGGAGAAACTATCTGTAAGTGACAGTTTTGAGCTAGTCCCACAGGCACACACAGCCAGAAATCCCCTAAGCAGTCAGGTTGGGTGACATTAAGGAGCTGATAGGCTAAGGTCAGAGTCTGAAGCAGGAGATGAAATGGCAGGTTTGTATTATTTAGGAGAAGGGATGTCAAAGACGCAGTGACCTTGTAGTAGTGTTTAATTACCTCTTCTACTTCCCCTATCTCCAGGGGTTGGATAAGTGGGAAATATTTTCTCTGGATATTAATCATGCTTCTGAGGAGTCCAGGGTTGTAGTGGTGGTAGAGTTTCCCACCTGGGATTCCATGGGTCTGGGATATAGAAGAAGAGGGTCTTGAGTTGTAGGTAGAGGAGGTAATTTTTCCTTATGATCAGCAAATGGTATTGGCAAGACCAGAATGGGCAGCCTCCATGTCTGTCTGGACAAAGAGGAGGCAAACAAGAAGGACACAGACGGAGAGATGGATATGAGGGTGATGGGTATTTCAATCCGTTCCTGGCATTGGCTATAGAGCAATTTTCTGACCCTCTTCAAAGTGACTGTTTGTTATGAGTTTCTTGAATGAATGGGAGTTTGAACAAGAGCTTCTTGAACTTTGAATTTCTGTATGTAAGGGTTACCCTGGACAGAAAAACAAGAAGGAGAGGAAAAAAAAATGGGTAAGAGCTACTAGTTCAGCCTGTTGATTAGTGGTGTGGGCAGGGAGGGCCTGTGTGTCTCCACCTCCTCAGTATTGACACTGTGGAATGGACAGCTCTTCGGGCTCTTTCACGTATAAAGGAGCTGCCATCTGGGCACCAGGCATAGATGGCTTGAGGCAATGTGCCCTGCTGTACGTGTGAGGGGTGGCGCAGTCATTCCTCTAAAGTTTCAGGGCAAGAATGAGATGGGGAGTGGTCAGCACCTCAGACCCAATCAGGTGTGCTGCCTTGGTCTGGTGTATTGCAGCTGCATGTGCTCTAGCCTAGTCCCAGACTCATCTGTGCTCTTCAGGGACCGTATGAATGTGTGTGTGTGTGTGTGTGTGTGTGTGTATTAATTATTGAGATTCTTTAATGAAAGTGGAAGAGTTAGAGGTATAGGATCCCAGGAGTTTTTATATTTGAGAAGGTTCCATTTAATGAAAAGCTAACATGTACACTGCCCAGGCCATTCACCCTAGCAACCTCATGCAGAATTTGGCTGGGTGGGGAAAAGGAGTAGATTTGACCACAATGAAAGTAGGTGCCAGTGTTAGAAGGGTTGAGTGCCCTGTAACTGGAGAGGAAGAAGATGAAGCTGAAGAAGCCAGAGGAGGTGAGGGAGCTACCAGTTGGGGACAGTAAGGCGGAGGCTCATTAGCAGGATCAAGGATGGATAGTGGAGTTTTCATCTGGTTGAGAATTCATAGCTAGAAGGAGCTGAGTGGGAGAACAGGAAGAACAGAGAGAAGGTTTGGAGTGAAGATAAGAGAAAACCTGAACAAGGGACCCTCCATTCATTTATCAGATTGCTGGCAATAGCTGTAAAGGTCCTGTATAATAATGAGATCAAAAGTATCATTAGGTAGCCATTTAGATTCATTATCTAAGAAATATAGAGGCCAAGTCTTGCTGCAAAGGAGTAGGGGTTTAGAAGCCTTTAAATCCGACTTGAGGTGTAGCATCTGAGGTTCTCAGAGAGGCATCCCAGTAGGGAGCTTGGAGCTATAGACTCAGATTCAGATCCCATGGGTAAAAAGAGTCACAGACTTGAGGACACAGTGTCCAAAGAACATAGTGTCGTGCCAGGGAAATGTTAGTGATCCCCCCAAAACCAGACAGGAGCCTATCTGATGCAACTCACAGCAGGGTCTTTATTCTATTTAAGCTAGCTCAGCCCCTCCCCACCCCCACAGTGCACCACCATCACACAGGAAGATTTTGGTGGTGGGGGAGCCCTGAATGTCTATGGGGTAAGGCTTTATAGTAAGCAGCAAGAGAAGTTAAGTGCAAGTGCAAGCATCTAATTGGAAGGCTACTGTGGCTTTTAACATAATTGACTGGTGCTGGGAGTCATATCATAAATGTAATTTCTGCTCCCTTCTGCATTGGTGGTCGTTAGGCAGGGGGTAGGCTTGTAACCTGTGGGTGCACATTTGTTGGGGGAAATAACCTGGAGACTTACTGATAACTTCAAATCTGCTTTAGTTCTTAACACCACTCCCCAAGACCTTTTGGTTTAGGATAAACTCTAGTATTTTCAATACTTTTACCTCAATCGTTTTTCTCTATATTAGAAATTTCTTCATCAATGTATACTGAAATTCCTAAAATCAAGCGAGAAAAATCAGTAAATTTCCCCATGATTTTTTATTAGTTGCTGTGATTCAGACCCTGGGGCAAACAGCTGAGGTGCATACCAAAGCAAACTTGGCCTCCAGGTTGTCCCAGCATCCCTCAGTCCCTCCAGGTTACTCTGCTCTTTGCCACGAACTTTCCAGCCTGGGGGAGGGGCTGGCCTTCCCCTCCCCCAGAGGCTCTTCTTCATAGAGTGCAGACAGTTTGGTCTCCCCTTCCTTGTATTCTCTCTGGCCTATTGTCTCTCTCCTCTTGCACTCTCCTGTCTCCCTCCTACTGTGACTTCCCTGGCCTCATTCCTTGGGACCAGTGAGCCTGCAGGAGAGCAGCTTCCCAATAATCATGGCTTTAGATGGATTCATCTGGATCGAATGGACTCATTTCACTGGCGGAAGGAGTCTAATTTACTGTGTGTTAATTGTATACAGTCCCGGAGCTATTGCTGCAGCATTTTCACGTGTACGTTGTAACGTACGTTGATGGTGTTCAGCCCCATTACCTTCTCCCCTCCCTCCTTCCTTTGACCCCCTCCTTTCCTAACAGGGGCCACTTCTACCTTCACACCAGTTTTATTTTAACCTAGATCTTACACATGCCAGAAAGCACAGTTTTGTATTCCTGACTTGTTTTCCACGGGACTCGCCACCTCTGTTCTTTCTCCTGGAAACGATAGGATTACGTTCTTTGTGGCAGAATGGGATTTCATTGTATGTATATCCCAATCTTTCTGTATATATTCATGTGCTGATTGGCACCTGTAACCTGGCTCTGGTGTGAGGTGCTGTAGAGCACATGTGGGGAGCAGGGCTTTCTACTACAAAATCAAACACACAACAGCCTCCACATTCTTCCCATTTCCTGGGATGACTCGCTTGCTTTGCCCTATTTAGACTATCACTTGACTCTGCTCTCCGTCTCTCATGCCTTTCCAATCTGCTTCTGTGTGGCTTTCCCTTATTAATAAATTATATGGTTTCCTCATTCCACTTTTTTTTTTAACCTTACAGTATTTTTGGAAGCTCTTTTTCTATTTTCTTCTTTTAGTGGTTATCCTTAAAAGTCTAATCCTCTCAGTTAGTATAAATTAATCAACATATTTATCCCTGTCCTGGCCAATGCGTGAGCCTTAGAATATGTTGCATCAACTCTCAGCCTGGCAGCTGACGCCCTCAAGGATTGCTCTCCATCTTGCTAGTGTTCTTAACTTTGTTATTTCTCAGACTGCTTAGATAGCTTTATATTAATTCTTTTGTTTTGTAGCATTTTAAATATAATTCTTTATATTTTCCTTTAATGAGGAATTATAGCCCTTAAACTTCTTTCTTCTTTGTGTAGAAAAATTTTCGCTTTAATAATATTCTTTGTATAGACAACTATTTTTCACAATAAACACTTAAAATAAGGAATGATTAAGAGAACACAAAGAATAATACATCTATATGTACATTTAAAAAATAAATTCATCTTTGAATCCCTCTGAAAGCAAGGTGCAAATGTCCTGGCATATCTCTCTTAACTGAATTGTGGGCATCTCTTAAAGTAGGAACACACTAGAAAGCGGAGGAATCACAGAATGCTGAAGTCACACACAGTTCCAATCAGCCGATATCAGTCTACATTTAATTTTTCCAAACTGTCTTCAAAACCCCTTGACAGTTCATGTCTCCCCTAACTTTATTGCTCTGTGATAAGGTTTCCATTACTTAGCTATTAAATCTATTTAAGTTCATGCACCTTACACTGGTGCTCCTTTTCTGTTAAATGTTGGCTTTTTATATGGAACTGTTATCAAATGCCTCTGGTCTGGGTTTGTCTGGCTTCCTCCTGATGTCAAGCCTGCTGAATGTCAGCTTTACCCTTGAAAGCTGTTGTTGGTAGTTATGAAATTCTAGGCGGAAGCTAGACATGGTGGCACATGCCTAAAATCTAAAGGCTTGAGAGAGTTCAAGGCCAGCTGGGATTACACAGTGAGAACCCCTTTAAAAACAAAGAAGAGAAAAACAGTGGCCCAGTGGCTTTTCCAAAGGACCTACATATGGCTTCCTGCACTAACTTTGGTCAACCCTCAATGCCTTCTTACAGCCTCTTCTGGCTTCCACAGGTGCCAGTACATACGTGACATACACCCACCCAGTCACACATACGTAAAATAAATATTTGTTTTTAAAAAGAACTCTAGCTGATTTTACTACCTTTCCTTCTGTTAGGCCTTGCCCATTTATGCCATGACAAGGTGTACCATGCCCATGTGTGCAATGCCCAGGTGTACCATGCCTAGGTATGCCATGCCCAGGTGTGCTGTGTTCAGGTGTGCCATATCCAGGTGTGCTGTGTTCAGGTATGCCAGGCCCAGGTGTGCTGTGTTCAGGTGTGCCATATCCAGGTGTGCTGTGTTCAGGTATGCCAGGCCCAGGTGTGCTGTGTTCAGGTGTGCCAGGCCCAGGTGTGCCGTGTTCAGGTATGCCATGCCCAGGTATGCCATGTCCAGGTGTGCTGTGTTCAGGTATGCCAGGCCCAGGTGTGCCGTGTCCAGGTGTGCCCTGCCCAGGTGTGTTGTGTTCAGGTGTGCATGCCCAGGTATGCCATGTCCAGGTCTGCTGTGTTCAGGTGTGTCAGACCCAGGTGTGCCATGCCCAAGTATGCCATGTACAGGCGTGCTGTGTCAAGGTGTGCTGTGTTCAGGTGTGCCAGGCTCAGGTGTACCAGGCTCAGGTATGCTGTGGGCAGGCATGCGCAGCATGCTTGTTGGATTTCTTGTGTGTTGCAGTTAATCATCTCCTTCCTGTGGAACACTGATAATGTGGCACAACAGTATCAGTTACTAATGGTTTGGTCACATTCACAGTTACTCTGGAACTCATGAAGCGCCCATGTTTTAGGTTGAACACACCTAACTCATCCAGTTATTGCTTCTCCTTGGTTCCCTTCCAGTTTCTCAATGTTATCTGGGCTTTTGTTTGATTCTCTAACTCAATCTTTCATGACCTAAAATCCCATATTTTCTATCAGCCCAGATGAATGCTAAAATTCTTTAAAGATCCAAATTACCTTTTTATTTTCAGAGGCTCTACTTTCCTACTCCAATATGCTTGTTCATTGTAATAAAGCCTGTTGATCTGAACTAGACCACTGGAGACCACATGGAGAAAGGCAGAGCCAATTCCTAAAAGTTATTCTCTGACCTCCACATTTGTGCTACTGAATGCTGTGTCCACACATATAAACACCATTAAATAAACATAAAAATATTATTTAAAGACTGTGTACGTCCGACCTAGGCTTTGAAAGTATTTGTCCACCTCTACACCTCCACATGTGTGCTATTGAATGCTGTGTCCATACATATAAACACCATTAAATAAACATAAAAATATTATTTAAAGACTGTGTACATCAGACCTAGGCTTTGAAAGTATTTGTCCACCTCTACATCTCCACATGTGTGCTATTGAATGCTGTGTCCACACATATAAACACCATTAAATAAACATAACAATATTATTTAAAGACTGTGTACATCAGACCTAGGCTTTGAAAGTATTTGTCCACCTCTACATCTCCACATGTGTGCTATTGAATGCTGTGTCCACACATATAAACACCATTAAATAAACATAAAAATATTATTTAAAGACTGTGTATGTCAGACCTAGGCTTTGAAAGTATTTGTCCACCTCTACACCTCCACATGTGTGCTATTGAATGCTGTGTCCACACATATAAACACCATTAAATAAACATAAAAATATTATTTAAAGACTGTGTACGTCAGACCTAGGCTTTGAAAGTATTTGTCCACCTCTACACCTCCACATGTGTGCTATTGAATGCTGTGTCCACACATATAAACACCATTAAATAAACATAAAAATATTATTTAAAGACTGTGTATGTCAGACCTAGGCTTTGAAAGTATTTGTCCACCTCTACACCTCCACATGTGTGCTATTGAATGCTGTGTCCACACATATAAACACCATTAAATAAACATAAAAATATTATTTAAAGACTGTGTACATCAGACCTAGGCTTTGGAAGTATTTGTCCACCTCTACATCTCCACATGTGTGCTATTGAATGCTGTGTCCACACATATAAACACCATTAAATAAACATAAAAATATTATTTAAAGACTGTGTATGTCAGACCTAGGCTTTGAAAGTATTTGTCTCTGGAATGCTGAGACAAAGACCAACTGCCTGCCCGCCTCAGCCGGGACTCCTTTCCCAAACTCCCTTGGAGCTTTACCTCAAGGGATTTCTTTCTTTCTTAATTTATTCTTCCTTTTAAAAGCATGGCAGTGGGGTCTGGTTAATGGCTCAGTGTTTGAGAACTTTTGTTCCATTGTCATCGCCCACGTGATGGCTCACAGCTATCTCTAACTCCAACTCCAGGGGACCCCATGCCCTCTTCTGAACTTTATAGACATCAGGCATGGGCACAAACATCCATGCTCCAAGGCATGCACACACTTAAAACATTCTAAAAACAGTTAAAGAAAGCATATGCAGTGGGAAATAAAATATAAAAAGTATGACAATATTATACAGAACTCTGCATGGATTTCAATCTTATTTCTTCATGTTGTCAGAAATGTTTGTGAAGCATTGTTTAATCTCATGGGTTGTTCTGTTTGTAGCACATTTCAAAGGTTTGTTTTTATTTATATGTATGTATTTATTTATATGATTGTTTGTATGTATGTATGTTTGTATGTATGTATGATACATGCCTTCAGCGGTCAGAAGAGAGTGTTAGATCATATCCCCTGGAGTTAGAGTTACAGGCAGTGATAAGCCACCCAGTGTGGGAGTTGGGAACTGAACTCAGATCCTCTGCAGGGAGAGAAGCACCTTGCTTTCTCTTCTCTTTTCTCTTCTCTTCTCTTCTCTTCTCTTCTCTTCTCTTCTCGCCTCGCCTCGCCTCGCCTCGCCTCTCCTCTCCTCTCCTCTCCTTTTCTTCCCTCTCTCCCTTCCTCCCTCTCTCCCTTCCTCCCTTTCTCTCTCTCTCTTTCTCTCTATCTCTTTCTCTCTCTCTCTCTCTCTCTCTCTCTCTCTCTCTCTTTCTTTCTTTCTTTCTTTCTTTCTTTCTTTCTTTCTTTCTTTCTTTCTTTCTCTCTTATTCTTCTCTCATATATTACACCTTGACTGCAGTTTCCTTCCCTTCCCCCAGCTTCCCCTCCCCCACCTCTCCTTTTTCCTGGATCCACATCTCCTGCCTTCCTCCAGAAAAGAGCAGGCTTCCCAGGGACATTAACCAAATGCGTCAAAACAGCCTACAATAAGAACAGGTACATACCATCACATCTTTTCAGTAGGAGGAAAGTAGGCAAAAGGGTCAGAGACAGACTCTGCCCCACTCTTAGGATTCCCACAAGAACTCCAAGGTACTCAGCTACAACATATGCAGAGAACTTAGATCAGACCCCACATGCTCCCTGATTTCTGCAAGCCTCCAGGAGTCCTGGTCAGTTGATTCTGAGGGTCATGTTCTAGTGTTCTTCTGGAATCTAAGAATAATCCTAGCAGAGACTCCAAGTAATTGGAGAGAATGAGCCTGAACCAGCTATTTTCTGTAATCTGGCAAGGCCTCAAATGGTGGGATTGGGACACCTAACTACAAAACCTTCCACGTAGTTTGTTCTGATTGCACAGTGTTCTGAGACCTGAGCCTAGCAGAATTGTTATCGAAGAGACCAGAGAGACTTCATTCAGTAACTGATGGGAACATAGTCCCACAACCAAATATTTGTCAGGGCTCAGGGAGTCCTGTGGAGGAGGGGGAGGAGAGGGATCAGAAGAACCAGAGGGAGGGGACTGAAAGACCACAAGGATCAAGCATTTTTAACCATGAGCCATCTCCAGCCTGAACGCATGGGTTTGAAGCTTTATATATGCTGATGCATAGGCAGCACCTTAAGCATGGTGGTGCTTAAGGCGTTTTATGTCTATGTTATTGTATTAGTCAGTGTTCTCTGAAGGAACAGAACAGACAGAATGAATAAACACAGTTAAACATGGATTTATTAGATTGTCTTACAGGATGCGGTCCCGGCAGTTCAACAACAGCTAATCTTTCATGGGAGAGACAGAGAACCCAGTAGTCGCTCAGTCCATGAGTCTGGGTCCCTGAGCAGTTCTAATATACCACTGAGGGCCTGAGGGATTCCTGGAGAGCTGGTCTTCAGAATATGTTGGAGGTCCAAAGATATTAGTTCTAGTATCAGTGAAGGAATGCTTCAGAGCAGCAGAGTAGATGAACTTGCCAATGAGAGTGAGGACAAGCAGGCGAATCAGTTCCTTTTTCCATGTCCCTTTATTTGCTCTGTCACCAGAAAGTACCACCCACCTTTACGGTAGATCTTCCCGCTTCAGATTGTCTGATCAATAAAAATCTCTCACAGGAGTTCCCAGCAGCTTGGATTTTCGTTGATTCCAGATGTAGTAAAGTGTATAACTAAAATAAACCACTGGTTACTGTTCTCATTGCTGTAACAGAATACCTGAGCAGAAGCAACTTAAGGAAGGGAGGGTTTATTTTGGCTCATGGTTCTGGGGAGCACAGTCCACTGTGGCAGCAGGAGCAGGAGACAGCTGGTCCCACTGAACTCATAGTTGGGAAGCAGAGAGATGAGTACTCGTACTCAGTTCATTTTCTCTGTTTTGTTTGTTCCAGGACTCTGTTTTATTTGTTCCGCCACTCCAAGGGATGGTACTGCTTCCAGTTAGGATAGTGTGGTGGTTTGGTTTGGCCCCCCATAGATTCATGTGTTTGAATATTTGTCTCACAGGAAGTGAAACTAATAGGAGGCATATTCTTGTTGGAATAGGTGTGGCTTTGTTGGAGGAAATGTGTCACTGTGGGGGTGGGCTTTGAGGTCCTATGTTAAAGTTCTCTACCCAGTGTGGAAGAAACAGTCTCTCTCCTGGCTGCAGTCTAGTCAAGATGCAGAATACGCAGATCCTTCTCCAGCACCATGCCTGTCTGGATGCTGCCATGCTTCTTGCCCTGATGATAACTGACTGAGCCTCTGACGCCATAAGCCAGCCCCAATTAAAAGTTGTCCTTTATAAAAATTGCCTTGGTCATGGTGTTTCTTTATAACAATGAGCCTAATCTAGACAGTCTCTCTAGACAGGTATATCTAGAGATTAGTTTCCACAATATAGACAGACTGTCCCAGTCTCCTAAATTAATGTGCAGACTCTCCTGTGCTGCCTGTGCTCTGCCTATCGCCACCCCAGTCTTGCTGCTTCTACCAACGAATGCTTCTATTGCTTCTTCCAAAGTAAACACATTTTCCTCATGACTGTGCTGCCAGTCTTGGCTGTGCTTACTCCCTGAGAGGGAGACATCCTCATTTGTAGAGTCTGCTGGGTTTCCCCAAGATAGATGCTGTCACCTTGGCCAATGGCAAGCTACTAATGATCTAACAACTAGCTTGAAAACTCCCTGAGTTTGAAGCCCTGTTCTTGTCTGCCCGTAGAGTCAGTTCAGCACCGCAGGCCTCAGCTTGTCACAGGGAGCATCCTCGACAGAATTAAAGTGCAAACTGACTTCTCAGTACCTCAGCGACACCAAGAATAGCAGTGAGCGATTCCTATTATTTCCCAAAGTTTCTGATGTGGCAACTCAAGCAACATTGCCTCTGTCTCCTGCCCGTTGTTTATCATTTCCCATTAAGGATGCGGAACGAGGAGATGCTTTGTGCTATAATACCTGCTTCTAGACAAAATGCCGAGGATGAATGTGACTGTGTCTCATTGAAAGGCATCATCAGCAGGTTGCAAGGATTTGTTTAGCTGCTTCATGATGCCCATGAAGAAGACTGCTGCTAGGCCAGAAGTAAACAAAACCCCAAGTCAGCATGCGCTAGCTCCAGAAGAGGGGTAACTGGCTCTGCGGATATGCTATGTGTGCATGTTCCTGGCTTATTGGATGAACCCAGAGAGAGCAGCCATGGGCACAGACTCTGTGATGGTTACTGCCTCCCAACTGTCTGAGAGACAAGAACTAGACTGACCTAGGAGGATGCTGCTGTGCGAAGTTCTGGGGTATTTTATAGATTAAGGTTAGCCTGTAAGAATGTCTGCAATGGCTTGACTTGATTATGCTAATTGATCTAGGAAGACTCTTCTTAATTGTGGGTGGAACCATGCCCTAAACAGGGGATCCTGGCCTTAAAACAGAGAGGGCAAGCTGAGACTAATGTACGTATGCATACATCCATTCATCGCTCTCTGTTCTGATTATGGATGAGACATGACCAACTCCTTTGAACCTCTGCTGCTGTGACTTCCCTGCTACAGTGGGCTACAATCTGAAATGATGAGCCAAAATGAACCCTGTGTCCCCTATGTTGCTTTTGTTGGGTATCTTGTTACAGCAACCAGAAAGGAAACAATATACAACATCCAATACAGGCTTAGATGGACGCACACCTGCACCAGGCAGAAGCACACCTGCACCAGGCAGAGGCACACCTGCACCAGGCAGAGACACACCTGGAACAGGCAGAGACACACCTGGAACAGGCAGAGACACACCTGGAGCAGGCAGAGGAACACCTGGAGCAGGCAGAGGCACACCTGGAGCAGGCAGAGGCACACCTGCACCAGGCAGAGACACACCTGGAACAGGCAGAGACACACCTGGAGCAGGCAGAGGAACACCTGGAGCAGGCAGAGGCACACCTGCAGCGGGCAGAGGCACACCTGGAGCAGGCAGAGACACACATGCTGCAGGCAGACTCGCTTCCAGCTTTAGTGGTTGTGACCAAGAGGGAACAATGAACTGGATTTCAGGTAGCTTGCCCATGCAAGGCTTGGTTCGGATACACAAAGATGGGTGCAGTTCCGAGAATCTCAGAAATATTGGTGCCCCCTAAGTCCCACTGCTTCCCTGAAGGGCTTCAAATGTTTCAAGCACTGAGAGACTGATGTGCTGAAGATGGCCCAGCTATCAGAGGACACAGTCTCCCCTTAACAGTGCGGGTGGGTAGGAATGAGACTAAAACACTGGCCACTTCTTCCCCTTTCCAGTTAAGTTTTACTTAGAAGGGACTCAGAATTCAGGGCAGGAATTCCACCATGGAATTTTTCAGAGCACACTCAAATTTTAAGGAAAATAGCTAAAAGGATTTTCCTTTGAAGTTTAAGGCTTTTATACTTCAAAGGGTCTGGCTATGCTTTTTGATGAGTCTGATTCTAAAGTTTGCTGGGAACCTTCTGTGTAGTTGGTGACATATTTTGTTGGAAGCACAGGTGAGGAATGAACACTGATTCCAGTGTGGGTTTTCAGGTTGTCTTAAGTTTCAGTGTCAAGCATTTTGTTGTAAACCTGTCTATTAACTTGTCTAAACAACAACAACATGAAACTCCAATCTGCCCCAGTCACCTGCTTCTGCTCTGTCACCAGCCATATTGGTCACTCCTAAGACTTCTCAAGGCCTTCCTCTCTAGCCAGACCCCTTACTACTGAGTTGAGGCTATACCTGTCCTCATCCAGAAGCCTGAATATCTCTGTATTTCACTGAGCTTTTACCTAAACGTTTATAATGAGCTACTGCTGTCTGTACCTGTGCTGGACAGTTTTTATGTCAACTTGATACAAGCTGAAGTTATTTAAGAGGAGGGAACCTTGATTAAGAAAGTGTACACCTAAGATTGGGCTGTGGGTGAGCCAATATAAGGAATTTTCTTAATTAGTGATTGATAGGGGTGGGCCCAGTCCATTGTGGGTAATCCTGGGTTCTATAATAGAGCAGGCTGAAGAAGCCATAAAGAGTAAGCCAGTAAGCAGCATCCACCCATGGCCTCTTTATCAGCTCCTGCCTCCAGGTTCCTGCCCTGTTTGAGTTCCTGACCTGACTTCCTTTGATGATGAACAGTAATGAGGAAGTGTAAACTAATAAAATCATTCCCCACCAAGTTGCTTTTGGTCTCAGTGTTCCCTGTAAGCAATAGCAATCACCCCCCCACACACACACACAAAGGGCTGATAGATGACTGCTGATCACTCAGTAAAGTGCAGTAGAAACGTAAGGACCCACATTTGATAAGAGAACTCGTGTGAACAGCTGGGCATGATGATGTGTGCTTGCAATCCCAGGGCTGGGAAGATAGGCAGGTAGATCCCTGGAACTCCGTGGCCAGAGAGCACAGCATAATTGGTGAGTTTCAGCACAGTGAGAGATCCTGCCTTAAGAAGTGGATAGTTCCACATGTAGGCACAAGTGCCTAACTCACCATAGTTTTGACAAAACATACATTTGTTTTTCTCTCTCAAAAAGAAGAGGAGGAGGGGGGGAACAGAGGACGCGGGTTTCTGGAACTGGGATGCTATCCCCGCAGTCGGGAGGACTGCCTGTGTTTCTTTGCTACTCCAAGCGTGTGGCTTTCATCCTCAAGGCTGCCGACGATAGCACACGAATGCTATGCCTAGTGCCATCCCATTTGTATTCCAGGAAGCACCGAGAGGGAGAATAAGAAATGCCAAAGAGTGTGCCATCCGACCAGTGCCCTCTTAAAGAGAAGCCTGTTCCAATCAACTTGGTGCGAACATCACAGAGCACCCTAATCGTAAACACTGCTTTTAAATGAGAAATACTGCTGTTCCCTATCAGCATAGCTTCTGGAGTCAGCAGCGCGCGTCTCAGGCCACAGGAGCCGATCTTGTGACAGGCAACCTGGTCTAAAATGCAGGAGCTCATGCCAACCATGCAAGAAAAAGCTTTTTCCTGACCTGTGTTACGTCTCATCTCACAAGGCTCTGCATCACTTGCCTCCACGGCTCATTTTTGGCCCCGCCCCCGCCCCGCCCTGCAGCTGTTGCTGCTTGTCTTCCACAGCCTGTTTTCTGTGCTTCTCTGAACGTACAAGTTATTCAACTTGTTGCTCCCCCCTTTTCCCTCCGATCAGATCATAAATTCAAGGAGGTCAGGGAAACCCCATTATTAGCATCTGCTGACCTCTTTACCTAGAGGAGGAGGAGCTGTCGGCACAGTGACCACTTTTGTTAAGTGAATACACATACAGACCTGGGACTGCTGACAACTTTGGTTGTCAACTTGACTGCGTCTGGAATCTGCGTGCCCCTGAGTACACCTGGGAGGGACTTTCCCTGACCAAGTTCTTTGAAGCAGAAAGAAGACACTCCCCTCCCTCCAATTCTAAGTGCCTAGCTAAAAGGACACGGAAGAAGGAAACTTTGCTTTTTGTCTGCTTGCCCTCTCTCTCAATTGCAAGTTAATCGGCCCTGTTGCTATGGCATGCCGTTGCTGGTGTTACAACCATCTTCACCCGGGTGGGTTCCGATGTAGATCAGCAACTCTCCAGGAACCACTCAGCCCTTCAGTTTGGGTTATTTGGCCATTCAGGTTGGGTCAGTTGAGACATCTAGTCATGAGATCTGAGCACCAACCAGGATTCTGAGCTTCCTCGGCAGGAGGCAGCCATTGTTGAACCACTACCCACCACACTGTGTAAGCCACTCTAGTGACCTCCTTTTTCTGAGTGCGCTCCTCTTCCCAGTTCCATTCCTCTAGAGAACTCTAATACAAGAATGATGAAAAAGGCATTTATTTTAGTTGCTGTTCCATTGCTGGGATAAAACACCATGACCAAGGAAACTTACAAAGGAAGGCATTTAATTCGGGGCTTGCTCGTAGTTTCAGAGGGTGATTCCGTGGCCATTACTGTGGAGAGGATGGACGGCAGCAGGCACACAAGGCAAGCACTGGAGCGCTAGCTGAGAGCTTAGATCCATAAGCAGGAGGCAGAGAGAAAGGCTGTCATGAGCTTTCGAAACCTCAAGGCCCACCCCAGTAGTACACCTCCTCCGGCAAGGCCACACCTCCTAATCCTTCTCAGACAGTTCCACCAACTAGGGACCATGCATCCAAATATTTGAGTCTATAGGGATCATGGTTGGTGGTATGCCAGCTCAGGATGAAAAGCAACCAGCACTGTGTTGGGGCTCGTGGTATAAACATTGGAAGCATGAAGAGATTAGTGATTGATACCCATCAGAATAGACCACTGCTAGCTCCAGATCTTGTGGTTTATATACAGGGTTTAGACAAACCAGAGAGACTTTTTTTTTCTCTATAGCCATTATTAAAAGATGAATCTATGTCAAGCATTATTTAAATAGAGTTGAAGTTCAGTAGTGGCTCATGAGGAATCTCAGGATTCCTGTGGATTGCTCTCTTATCTTTTATGTAGTTTTTATGTGATAATTCTTGCTAATAGTGTAAAACTTGAAATTTATCTAGTTGCTATTTCATGGAAACACCACTCCCCTATTAATGCTGCACAGGAATACAGAAGGAGTCAGCAGAAGTCAGCGGAGGTCAGCTAACCTCTGAGGTTGGCACACAGGTGGAGGCCTGCGGCTAGTGAATGTGCAGCGCCCCCAGGTGGACTGGGAAAGTACCACACCCTTGTTCATGGGAAAAGCATTACAGGCTTTTTCCCCAGACTCACTTGAAGACTAAGTTGAGAAGAAAATTGTTCTGACAATGAGTTGTGTGGGGTTTATCCAAGAAGCTGGGCACTCCTGCTTTAGAGTCCACTTCTTTGTTTTATGTTAGACACAAAAGAAATGGGAAAGTGTTTATCAAATGAAAGGAATGACTGGGTTTGTTGTGCCAATTAGGCGTCTGAAAGAAGTAATTATAGAAGTTATTTTCTCCTGAAGGGGTCCCCACTCCAGGAAGTTTGAGAACCCTGGACCTTCTGAGACTCAGCTGGCTCAGGCTTTGTACTTTTTTGTTCATTTTTGAAAAATACATGTGAAATCCCAAGTTGACTGTGGTCTGGTATCTTTAGTTTCAGTTGTTTTGTTTCACCGTCGTACCTCAGAGGTTCAATTTGTTGTTTTGCAATGTGGCTAAATCAAACTATTACATTTCCAATGAAGAAGTTCCATTTTCCCAGGGGCAGGAGGCCTACAGCTTACCAAGAACAAGAATTAGAAGGGAATTGGGACAAGTGAGAATATTCATCATGCTTCTGGGGTGTGGATGGTATCATCCACCCCAGTAATGGGAGGGGCAGGCATCCATACAGAAACAATCAAGTGTAAGCAAAAAGTCTTTCTAATGCAAGTGGACTGAGCTAACCTGAGTCAGACTGATAATTTCTGATCATTCCACTTGAGGCCAAACACTTTAGTGTCTATGGAATTCTAAATTTTAAATATGCTATTTCAGAAGTCTTTTTAAAAAGTTTATGTTGCTCATGCACGCATGCATGCATGCACGCGCGAGCGCGTGTACACACACACACAAAC
This sequence comes from Apodemus sylvaticus, assembly GCF_947179515.1. Taxonomy (NCBI): domain Eukaryota; kingdom Metazoa; phylum Chordata; class Mammalia; order Rodentia; family Muridae; genus Apodemus; species Apodemus sylvaticus. Next base: position 134,300,403 of record NC_067472.1, on the reverse strand, counting down.
ACACACACACATGTGTATGCATCTGTGTATGTGCCTACAGTGTAGAGGCTTGGAGTTGGGATTAGGAATCTTACAAAATCCCTCCCTCCCTTATCTTTTTAGACAGTGTCTCCTCACTGAACGCAGAGCTCTCTCATTGGCTAGACTTACTGGCTCAGTGTGTTTGGGGGATCCACCTGTCTACCTCCCACCAGCATTAAGCTTACAGATGTGTTTGACATGCTTGGATATTACGAGGGTGCCCAGGGCCAGAACTCAGGTCCTCGTTCTTGTGTGGCAGGTATTACACTGACTGAGCCACCACCTCCCCAGTTCTTCAAGGAATCTTCGTACAGATGTATTCAGCTTGAAGCTCCACAGTTGATAGATATTCCCATTATATGCTTGGGAAACCATGAAGCCCATTTCTTGAAACATGGTGTATCACTCTGATGAAACTCTTTCATAATTGCTCTGGATTAATAAGGGTTTCTCACACCTTGGAAAACACAATGGGATTTTCTGAAGAAATAGATTAATGGTCCACATTTTCACGGCTTTTAAGTGATTTGACCTTTCCTGAGTGTGACAGATGACTTGTGCAGGAGATGCTAAGAATGTCATTATTGATAATAGGTCCCACCCTTTTAAAAAACTGTTCTTGGCGTCTAAAATTTCAGAGCAGTATCAAGCCACAGTGTGATTCACAGGACAACCTCTCATCTTAATGGCACAACCTGCCTAATTAAGAAAAAGAAATCTGGATCTGTCTATGGTAAGACTAAATTCCTGATAAGGGTCTCTTAAGACTTCAGAGAAACCTCTTAGATGGGGCTGACAGAGGGTGAGTTCAGAGCCTTGCTTTTCTAAATGTGGAATCCAACCAGTTCCCTGCTTCCTTAACTCAACTGCTGCAAGGAGCCACTGTACAAAAAAAAAAAAAAAATCCTCCCAAGCGACGTATCACACCCAGGGTGATGTGACTGGTGGAGGTGAGAATTTAGGATGCTAGAATTCCAGAGTGGTTTGCTCTGGTACACTGATCATCAACATCTCAAACATGGAGCCATCAGGCCTGGCTGTGAGCTGGGCAACTGGTTGAATTGTTTGAAGGCAGTGGTACACAACTAAGGTTGGTCAGTCCCTAAAAGGATATCTGGCCTAGAGATAGGCCTAAATACAAGGGCTTCTGGTAAACATTGTACAGTGGCCAGAACAGCTAATCATGGAGAATGACCTGGTTTCAAACTCTAGTATGGAAGGTAGAAGGCCCTTGTGTGATTGTTGCCAGAAGAGATGATCAAGCATCTATTCATGTCAGATAGGTCAACTAGGACAGGACAAAGAAACAATCCCACTCAAGTCCATCTTGATGAGCCAGTGATTTTAAGTAGGATTAGTTACAGGAGCATGGGTGAGGAGCTACTTCTAAGAGGATGTCCACATACTGAAAAAAAAAATGTCTTGCCTTTTTCCAACAATGGTTAACTGCTTACATAAATCCCTAGAGACAAGTGGGGCCATTTGAGTCCTCCGCTTGATCCATGATGGGACCTTGTGGGCCTACTCTTGTGCAGGTTTTATACAGATAATCACAGCTGCCAGGGTTTCAAGAGAGCAAGAGCTGTTATGCTTAGAGGACAGCATTCCACCCCAGTCTTTCTTTACTTCTGAGTTTCCTCTTGAGTAATTGTAGACTGGCAGTCCTACCTCACAGCTGCTGAAAGTTGCCTACAGGTCCTAGGTGACCATTCAATAACAGACAGCCATTTGACATTCTGGGGTGGGGGTATGGCTGCCATTGTCATACAAGTCATTTGCCACTGTCTGGCATGGTTTAGGCTAGGCTGTATTTGTAGTCCACATACATTCTTCATGCTCTTTGCCTTTTATATATGACACCCTTGCTTTAGTGTAGATTTTAATTCAGAACATGGCTGCTCTGGCAATAGATCACATCCAAAGACCTTCTAGGTCTATGTGAGCTGGCTGGAAGATAGACACACTTTTAATCTTAGAAGACAGAGGCAAACAGGTCTCTGAGTTCAAGGCCAACCTGGTATAGAACAACTTTCAGGTAAGGCAAAGCTTAGGTCCAGGCCTTTAATCCCAGCATCTAGAAGACAAAGGCATGCAGATCCCCGAGTCAGTTCTGTTCAGTCAATTCATGGAATTCTGAGGCAGTTTTACTGTGTGAGTTTTACAGAGAGAGATCAACAAGGTAAACAAGCTAAACAAGGCAGAGGCAGAAGGACCCAGAGAATGAGAAGGAGCCAGAATGTTAGAACAGATTGTTAGAGTTAGTTTGAAGCCAATTCAGTGAGGAGCAGAAAGAAGACAGTTTGAACCAATCAGCTTGGAGAGGAGTTTTTAGCTATTTCAGAATAGCTGGCTGAATCAGCCAACAAGAACTCAAAAAGAACCAGAAAGGGTGAGCTTATTCATCAATAAGTCTCATAGGTTAAAAACTTTCTAGGCCTAGGTTAGATTGTATGGAGGCTAGAAGTTCCAGGACTAGGCCTAGATTAGCAGACAGAGGCAGTAAACCTCCAACACTACAATTACATCAGGCAAATAAAAGAAACTTTTAAACTTTAGGTTTGAATTTTTGTTGTTCTCTGACACATAAAATAATTCATCATGTATGTGGGTTTGTGTAGGAATGCTTTCCTGTGCTTGACACTAGACCCCTTGGGTCCCTTAGCTTTGGGTCTGAGGTTTGTAGGGCTTGTCTCTCTGAGGTTTAGAATTAGGAGAGAAGCTGATGTCCACATTCACGTTCCTCTATAGTGGTCTTCACTTTTGCCTGCCTCTGCGAGAGGTTTACTTCTGACTTGAAATCTTAGAATCATCAGGGCATATCTTCCCACTTTCCCACTTATTAATGATTGAGGAACTTGTTAGGACCTTGAAACCTAAGAATATATTTTGCTACCATAGTGTTTTTTGAAATTAGAAATATAAATCACACACCACAAGATTTACTTGCCAAAGAGCTCGGTTCATGTGTTTTTAAAGATAGCCACAATAATGTTACTATTAATATTTTAGAAAAATTCCACCCCTCTTCCTCATAAAATCCACGCACATTAACATGCCTTGACATTCACTGATCTACTTACATCAGCCCATTTCCTTTACCACAGACGTTAACTAATCTGTCTTTTTCTGTAGGTGGTCTATTCTAGTGACTTCAAACAATGGATGTAGGAAGTGGAGATAGCCCTAAGTGATTGCAGTCCTGTGTGGACACGTGCTTTTGATATGGGAATGGCCATGTCAAGGGCCCTATAGTTTTGGGTCAGAGGGATGCCAAAGCCTTCCTGGGGACCAAGTATGTGCAGTGTGGTGACAGTGTGTGCAGAAAATGCCCACCATGGGTTTCTTTCTGAAGGATGTTAATGCCCTGAAGACTCTTCCCCCAGAGACTGCTCTTAGTGAGATTAGCTACAGTTCTCTCTTTGTTCTGGCTCTATACCATAAAGCCTGCATCTCTGTTTATGTGTTTGTAAGAATCCCACCTACTTGTTCAGCTGCATGATATAACCCTGCCTCTCTATTCAACTCTATATGATAAAACGTCCAACTTTCTGGGTGCTGAATTTTCTCCAGCAAAGAGTACAGACCATCTGACCCCAGATCTTCTGTCTCTACATGTGTTTATCATTTCTTTATTCCCTCACTGTCCTTATGTAAGTCAAGGTCCTGGACCATGCCCGGATGCAGTCAATGGAATCATTAGAAAATGTAGTCTTTTTGATGGGTTCCCTTAATGAAAGCTTAGCATAATGCTTTCATTTCTCTTCCATCCATTAGTATTACATTTCTTCTTTATGGCCAAGTAATAGTCTGTAGTAAGATTACATCATGTGTGATTTGTTGGTTGCTTGGTTGGCTATTGAGATTATTTCTTCTTTGTGACTATTTTGAATAAAGTTGCTATAAATATTCATATACAATTTTTGTGTATTTGTGTGTGAATATACACATATATTCGTTCTCTTAAGTACATGGTTAGAAATAAAATTGCTAGGTTAGAGATATGTGGGGTTTGTTTTGAGAATTTTGTGGAACCGAAAGGCTATTTTCAAAATGGGCTGCATGCCTTCACATCCATCTCAGCTGGGTGTGTGAGCTCCAGAGTCTTCACAGCTTTGCACACTCTTCTGTTATCACCTTTTCAATCACAGGCACACTAGTAGGCAAGTAGGTATGCTGTGACAAGGGAATTAAAAATATCCCAAGCTTTTTATTATAGCTTTTTTCTACTTGCTTTTTTTGAGTTTTAAATCATTTTATGTTTATAAAATAATTTCTTATCCTTTATCTCTAAGTCCTGCGAAACTTCTCAGATTAAATCTTGTGGGCCATTTTGTAATATCTCACTAATTATTTCTTATAGAACCATTATACATGTTCTCATCCTCAGCCCAAATTAGCAGTTTGGGATCTGCTTATCAGAACCATACAGAACTGTTTAATGATGAAGCCGTAGTCATTTTGTACTGCTCAGCTGGTGTCTTATTGTTTCTTTCAAATTCTCTCTCTCTCTCTCTCTCTCTCTCTCTCTCTCTCTCTCTCTCTCTCTGTATGTGTATATATATAGTCTGCCACACAGAGACATACACACAGACACACACACAGACACACACAGACACACACAGACACACACACACACACACACACACACACACCACTCCACCTCCCAACACAGTGTCCTCTGGTATAATTTGGAGAAGTGAATGTAGAAACTTCTTGCAGAGTCCTCTAGCTCCTTGAAGGATTTTTTTATTTTATTGAGCTGTGCCATAGAAAATGTAGTCATAGAAACGGAGTCATAGAAAATGTTATCTTTGTGATGGACTCTGATTTGCTCTTCTTGGATCTTGAGTTAAGTTGGGATCAGGAGGTGACGCTCATTCTTCTGAAGGTGGATCTTTTGCATTTGGGACAGCTTTCCCTGAGACCTTACCGTGTCCTGCTTAAATGCTTTTATCCTTGTCGAAGAGAAATGGTGCAAACACATTTCTTGTACCTTCTGTTTTGCTTGATCTGGTCTTTACCTGGGCTTCTGTGTTATGTATAAGGTTGAGGGTATGTGAAGATGTACTTCACAGCTTTGTGAAAACTTTTTTCCTTCATCAACTTGTATTTGGGCTGATGTTCATCCTAAGGAGGCTCAGAGCTCACTGCAAATCTGAGCTGTGCCCTTGCTTCCTGGCTTGGGGTCATAGCTATACCTAGGCCTGACCAGAGTTGTTCCTTGAAAGGTTGTTAGGAAGGATCCAATAAAATGGCCGTGGAGTCTGGAGACATGGCTCCTCCTGTCCATTCTCCTGTAATGGCACAGAGTCTCTCAGCATCTTCTAGGGAGATGGCCCAGCCTCTCCAGAATCACAATAATGAGGAGTCCTCTAAACAAGCTTTTTTCAAACCTACTGCCTACCTTTGGGTTCATCATTATGCTAAAGGTGTTTTCCTGGGGAGATACGACACAAACATCTACTCTCTCCAGAAGAGGAGCCCACGGAAGACCATCAAAGTCTATCTTGGTGAGCCAATGAGTTTTATGGGGTTACCTACAAAAATCTGGGTGAAAGGTTACTTACAAGAGCATAAATGACCTAAAGACGCTTGTATCACCAAGGCCCACCCCAGCATGAGTGACAATTCACAGAAGCTCGGAAACCTGGAGCTCACTGCACAGCCCTCAGCTCCACAGGTTGGAGAGTGAGCTTTCCAAGTGACTCTGGTCTAAACCTCTTCCAGAAAGCTTGGCTTCTGTTTCTTCCAGGCAGCTGGTCTGGTCTCAGAGTCTTCTCTGAGAAGCGTTAGCTTCCTCCCATCTGAAAGCCACCCTCGGCTGTTGCTGCTTGCCCTGTCACTAGGAGGGACCTAGTGAACCTGGTCACTTTCAGGGATTTTTTTTTTCTGAAGCTATTTGAGTTGTATATCACCCTAAGGAGCTTCCTGCAGGATGGAATGTTTTAATCTAGGGGGAAACTGTTACCTGACAAGGTCTTAAAGGGAAGAAGAAAGGCTGATAATGCACAGTGGTATTCTGATTCAGCTCTGGCAAGTCAGCCTGGGCATCAGGATGGCTGACCTTCATCAACAGCTTGACTGGTTTTAGAGTCACCCAGGAGATACTGAGTACATGAGAGCAATAGCTTCAAAGGAGGAATTCTAAGTTTTAGGGCCCAGTGCATCCCGGCGGGTAGTACACGGGAGAGTAGAGGAGTGTGAAAAGAACTGATATGGGTATCTCCATTTCCTATCTCCATTGCTGGGTCCCTTGGCAGACAGGAAGTGTGGAGGTGAGGGTGGGACAAAGGGGCCAGATGGAGGGATGAAAGGCAAATGAAGAAACTGGTCGAAGGGGTCTACTTAGTTGATAGTTGTTATTTGTTTCTTTGGAGATGGGGTCTCTGTATAGAACTCAGGCTGGGGAACTCACTGTCCCCTGCCTCAACCTGTGAGTCCGTGGATTGCAGATATGTGGTATCCTGTCGGCTTCATACTTTCTATTTTTAAATGAAGCACACAAATAAAACCTCTATGCTAGACATGTGGCCATAGCCACAAACTGTATCCCAGCTTTCGAGATCTTCTGTCTGGGCTCTGCCACTGCCTATGCCGTATCTCCTCTTAGCCACTGTATCAGAACTACAGATTATTTGGTATTTTCTTCCAGGGCCTGTGAGATGATGCTTCCTTGAAAAAGACTCCATACTCCAAGTTGTATTTGGTTGTAGCCATGTGCTAGTCATGAGACACTGGCCCTCTCTCCTTTTCTTTTTCCCTTTCCTTCTTTTCTCCTTTTTTTTTAAATAAAAAGATTTATTTTATTTTATGTGTATATGTATATGCACGTGCACCACATGTGTGCCTGGAGTCTGGAAAAGGAGGGTCAGATCCCCTAAAACTGGAGTTACAGGGAGTTGTAAATCACTATGTGGATACTCAGAACCTACCCTTGGTCCTTGGCAAGAACACCACGTACCCTGAACCATTGTTTCATTTCATTGTTAAAAAAATTCTCATCTGTTTTGTCATGGTTGATTTGATGTACCAACTCGACTGAGGCTCAGGATGCCCAGCTATTAGTCAGATATCCTGAGTGCATCATTGAGGGTACTCCTAGATGACATTGTATTTAAAGCAGTGTTGGGGGGAAGAAGAGCCAATTTCCTTGCCTGGGAGGGGAGGGCCACATCTAATCAGTTGAAGGCCTCAATAGAACAAAAAGGCCAAGGAGAAGAGAATCCCTCCTTCCTGGTTGTACTTGAACTTGGACTTACTTTTCCTGTGCCCAGAAATATCAGTAGCCTCTGGATCTTGAGCGTTCTGGTGTTGGCAGAGGATCTATACCGTTGACTATGCGCCATTTATTGGGTTTCCAACTTCCTGATGTAACCTTCAGATCTTTGAACTAGGGCTGGGGAGATGGCTCAGTCAGTAAAACACAAGTTTTACTGTGAGCATGGGCACCTGAATTCCGATGCTGAGCACCCTTGTGAAAAGCCAGGGGCAGTGTTACACAGCTGTACTACTAGTACTTCAGTGGAGTCGGGAGGATCCTTGAAGTTCACTGGCCAGCCTAGCCAAATCAGTGAGCTCCAGGTTCAGCAAAAGTGTAGTCTTAAAAAAAAAAGGTAGAGAGTGATTGAAGAAGATAACCAATGTTGACCTCATCTCACATGTGCACACGTATCTGAGCACATGTCTACATACACCTACATTAAGTCATGAATCACACACACACACACACACACACACACACACACATCTAAATAGCTCATCAGTCTGCCAGACTGTGTGAGCCCATTCCTTATAATAAGCAGATATTGTATGCCTCTTTTTGACGGGCTTCTGCTTTTCTGTAGATCCTGGGGCTTAGCCTGTCCTTGCTTGCTGGAAACGTTCTGGAAGGTTTGCTGTTCCTAGTGTTTCCTGGGTCTTACTTTTCAGAGATTCCCTAGATCCTTTTGTTATAAATGAGTTTCTAGGAAGGAAGAGAAACACCCCAGCGTTGCACATCTTTATCCCCAAAGTCCAGGAAGGTTTCCAAAGCAGTGAAGAGCTGTCCTGTTCCGCCCCCTCTACTCTTCCCACAAGCCTTTCCCTTCCTTCCCGCCATTACTCCCAGCCTCTCTCCCATGTCTCTTTCTCTCTCCTTTCTCTATAGTCGCTACTCTGGGTCTCTTAGAAAGCTCGCTCCATTTCTGTGCGTCTGGGTAGTTAAATGCCAGCGGCGTCTCCCCTCATAGCCTGTCATTTTCCGTTTTGTCCCATTCACTGACCCTGTAAATGGCATTTGATGCACAAGATCTGGGACAGTCATTAGCTTAAAATGACTTTAAAAAAAATCGTTCATAGCTCTGAATCATGTCTTTGAGGGGGAAAAGGCACCCTACAGTAAATTCCCTGAGACCCTTGCCTGCCCAGCTGGAGTCTGATTGCAGGAGAAAGCAGGCTCTGAATGACAGGCTGTGTGTCCCTAGGTGAGAGGCAGAGCCGCCCGCTGCCCTGGAGGCAGGCTCCCAGGACCCACGTGGTTTCCTCTTGTTTCTCTAAAAATGACTTTAACCTTTCCTTAGAAATTTCCAAAACAAAGATTCCATGAATTTCCTGTTGCAGTGGTGGCAAAAGCAAAATCTGCAGAGGAAGACCGCACACAGGAATGTCTAATTAAGCCGCGGCGTACACAGAGTGAACCGCGTTGTATCTTGGAATTGTCAGGGACTGAATTCTGTGAAGAGACCCTGTGAGGAGAACAGGGGCCTTTGTCTCGCCCCTCCCCCACCCCCTGCTGGTTCTTCCATTCTATGTGAAAATCTGAGACACTCTGGAGCCCCTTTTCATTATTTTCTCCTTTGATTTAGGAATGTTGGCTTCTTGAAGTGAAAAGGGCACATGAAAGACTATTGCCCATTTGAGAAGGGAACACCCACATTAAGCCATCCTTAATATGAGGGGCACATTGCCCCCTCATTTTCCGTGATGCCCAGTTCTTATATGGCCATGTTAGATACTAACCGCCTCAATGTGGTTGCTGCCTCAGAGACATGAGTCCCTTCGGTTTTTATTATTATTATTATTATTGAATATTTTTTATTTACATTTCAAATGTTGTCCCCTTTCCTGATTCACCCTCCCCCGAAAATCCCATGAGCCATCTCCCCTTCCCCAGTCAACCCACCCCCACTTCCCTGTCCTGGTATTCCTCTACACTACAGCATCAAGTCTTTCCAGGACCAAGGGCCTCTCCCCCATTTGGTGTCTAACAAGATCATCCTCTGCTGCCGATGTGTCTGGGGCCATGGGTAACTCCATGTGTACTCTTTGGTTGATGGTTTTGTCCCCGGGAGCTCTGGGAGTACTTGGTGACTCATATTGTTGTTCCAAAGGAAGAGCCTTGAACACATAGGCACAGAGGAAAATTTCCTGAACAGAACCCCAATAGCCTGTGCCCTAAGATCAAGAATCGACAAATGGGACCTCATAAAATCACAAAGTTTCTGTAAAGCAGAGGTTACTATCAAGAGGACAAAACAGCAACTAACAAATTGGGAAAAGATCTTTACCAACCCTACATCTGACAGAGGGCTAATATCCAGTCTATACAAAGAACTCAAGAAGTTCGACTCCAGAGCCCCTTTGTTTCTGTTTGCACTTTCTTTTGATCCATCTCCCAAGTCTGTCTGTCTGCCCCTTTCTCTCTCTCTCTCTCTCTCTCTCTGTCATCTCTCTCTCCCTCACTTTCTCATCTCTCTCTCTCTCTCTATGCTGTTCTGATTCTCCTTTCAGTCTTATGTTTGTTGTTTTAGTTTCTGTTTTTTTCTTTTTCATTCTTTCCAAAAGTTTCCTACTGACTGCTGAAGTAAACTCTGATCAGGTGAGTTGTCCACTTTTCCTGCTAAGTCATTGCTCCCACTAATCATATTATTTTATGTTTGTAGAGTCAACATCTGTGTCATGTCTAAGTGCACCATTGGTTGGTTCATCTCTTTATAGTGAGTTTTTCCCCTGTCCCCTCCTCTTTTGCAATACTACATTCTATTGTTGAAAGTGAGATTATTTTGTGAAAGATGGGCCAGTGTTTGCTTCTGGGAAACATTTCCTAGTTAGGGGTTGAGGCAACTGGATCATGGGTTTAGCTAATCTGATTTGCTGCTAAGTTGATGATGTTAGTTTGACTTTAAAATATCTCTCAGGGGTCATGGTGTGAAGACATGGATCCCAGCGGATAGCACTGGTTTGGAGGTTGGGGGTATGATTTAGGAGTCCAGGCTTCTCTGGAGAAAGTGTGCTGCTTGGGGTGTCCCTTGAAGGATTACAGCCAGACTCCACAACTCCTCTTCCTTCCTGAACTCTGCTTCCTGTGAGATAAGGTAACCTGATCAGTTGCTAAGTTCCTGACCCATGCCTTCCCTGCTATGGACGGTACACGTTGAAGTCCTTCTTGCCAGGTGTTTGGTCACAGTGGGGAAAAATATCGTGAATATGGTTGCTCATCACCTAGTAGATCCTCCACTCACCCACTACAAATAGAAGCATTACTTTTAAATAATGTGATTTTTTTCTAGCTGTAAGTCATATATATAGCTTATTTTTTTAAATATCAACAAATCCATAAAATTTAAAAATAATTGAACTAATATTTTTAAAGTAGCATAACAAAAATTAGTCAGATAGTATTATTGGCTGTATTATTTTGTGGTCTGTGTGCAAGTTATTGCCTGTATTTGGATGTATATGCATGTGTGTATACATACATATATATGTATACATATATATATACACACAATGATATACATATATACAATGATAAACATATATACAATTATATATTATATATTCATATATCCAATGAATATATGTAATATATATTCATTCCTAGCCTTCTAAAACTCATCACATATTTATGACCACAGTGTCAGTATCATACTATATATTTTTCTGTCCTGCTCTTTAAATACCAATGTATCACAAGCATTTTCCCATGTCATCAAAACTCATTATATTTTTAACAGCAGGATAACATTCTACTTTATAGCTGTGCCTTAATTGGATGTAAACCTTTTGTAGACTTGGGTTGTTTCCTGCGTCCCCGTATTGACAATATCATGATGAACTGCTTTGTGTATAAATCTTTGTGTTTGTTTTTGATGACTTTCTTAGGGCCCATTCATGGAAGTGAAAATTACTGATTCGGAGAGGATGAAAGTTTTTATGGCTCATGACAGATATTTACAAATCATGTTCTTTAACAAACAATGCTGCCACCAGCAGTTATGATAACATATGTGTTTCTCCACCTCACAGCATTGATACTGATACTTCTGAAAACCCTTGTTGCTGGAGAATCCTAGAACATGTTTCTCCATTTCTTTGTTTAATGCTGGCCCTGGGCCTTTCTCATTTCTCTCCACGCCATCCTCATTCATTTTCATGGAGCACTGCTTGGTGGGATTTGGCCATTACTTATTTCACCTGTACGAGTCTGCAAGCATGCCTGTGTACCACATATCTGACTGTAGCCTCGGAGGCTAGAAGAGTGTGCTAGATCCACTGGAGCTAGAATTATGGACAGTTGTGAGTCACCATGTGGGTGCAGGGAATCAAATTCAGATCCTCTGGAAGAGCAGCCGGTGCTCTTAACCACTGAGCCATCATCCATCAGCCCCAGTTTCTCCGGCTGTATAATAAATATTTGATGCTGATCCTCTTCCTTCTGTTTGATTTTTTTCAGGCGTGTTTTCCCCTCACTGTGACTCTTCTCTTTTGTATTCCCATAGGGTTCCAGTTGTTTCCCCTTGAAGTTTATGGACACTTGCGGTCGTAGATATAATTTTGTTGTGGAGATTCAGAGGGATGTAATACTACCCTCTGGTTGTGATTTAACTCTGTATTGCTGATCTGGCTAATTTTCTGTTAGCTAGAGTTATCTGAAAGGAGGAAGCCTTAATTGAGACAATGTCTCTATAAGATCCTGCTGTAGAATATGTTTGTAATTAGTGATTGATGGGGCAGGGCTCAGCTCATTGTGGGCGGGGTCATCCTTGGGCTGGTGGTCCTTGATTCTAAAAGAAAACAGGCTGAGCAAGTCATAGACAGCATGCCACTAAGCAATACCCCCTTATGGACTCTGCAGCAGCTCCTGCCTCTAGGTTCCCTCCTTGTTTGAGCTCCTGTCCTTACACCCTTCAATGATGGAGTACAGTATATAGGGTAAGCTGTATAAATGCCCCACTCTCCCAGCTTGCTTTTGGTCATGGTGTCTCATCACAGCAATAGAAACCCTAAGACAATTGCCCCAATGACAACTACTGCTTAATATGCTCAGCCGTTTATTTTTCTATCTGCATCTTCTTTGTTGAAATGCCTTAGAATTATTTGTTCATTTCTATTGGATTTCTTACTTGCTTATTATGTTTTGAGAGGTTATTTATTCTTAATACAGTCCTCTCTGCTATGTGTGTGTGTTGCAAATGCTTTCTTGAAGTTTGTGCCTATATTTGCATCCCGTAGACTATTTTTGCAGCACTGCTCTAGTGTTGGAGAGGTGTGATTTATTGTGTTCTTACTTAACGGACTCTGCCTTTGGGGTTGTACCTAGGAACTCCCCGATGCAGGATCACAATAATGATCTCATTTGTTTTCATCTGGAAGTTTTGTGCTCTTAGGCTGTTCGTTTAAGCCTATAATCCATTTGGAGTAAAAATTTATATAATATGAAATACATTTGAAAGTCAACTTCCTTGCTTGTGGATATCCAGAAGTATTCGAAATGTTATCCTTTTTCCTAAGCCTTTGTGACTTTGTAAAAGATGATTCGAATGCATTTGCATGGATCTACTTCTGAACTCGTCTATTTCCTTGACTATGTATCTACACATTTGTCCTTATTACTCAGTTCTTAGTTGTGCATTTCAAGTAATCTTAAATCTGGGTAATAGGACTCTTCTAATTTCATATTAAAACTTGTTTTGACTATTCTGTTGCCTTTTCTTTTCCATATAAAGGAAGTACTTTGTGACATTCTCAGAAGCATGTTATTAGATGTTCACAGACACAGCATTTGTTTCATGACCAGTTTGGGATTGTGTCTTTCTTTTGATCTCTCTCTCTCTCTCTCTCTCTCTCTCTCTCTCTCTCTCTCTCTCTCTCTCTCTCTCTCATGTGTGTATGTGTGTGTGTGTGTGTGTGTGTGTGTGTGTGTACTAGAGAGGGCATCAGATACTGTGCAACCTGAGTAATAAATGCTTGAGAGTCACCTGATGTGTATAGTGGAACTGAAACTTGGTTCTTTGGAAAAGTAGCAAGTACTCTTAACTGCCGAGCCATTTTTCTAGATTCTAATATTTTGTATATTTAGTTTGTAAAAAGGGATATATATCAGTTTATTTGGGTCCTGTTTGACTTAATTCTTCAGAATTTTGTTATATTCTACATTCCAAACCTACATAGTTTTAGATTTATACCTACAAATCTCAAACATTTTTTAATAAACAGTGTTTTTTATTTCCAGCTGCTCATTGCTACTATATAGAAACATGATTGATAGTTGCATATTGATCCGACATCCTAGGGCTTTGTTTAACTAATTTGCCTTTAGCATCTTGTATAAAGACTATCATCTCTGAATGAAGACAATTGCATTTCTTTCTTTCTAATCTATACTCCTTTCATTTATTCTCTTGTTTCAATATGCTATGAATTTTCACAGTGTTCAATAGGAAGCCAGGAGTGAACATCCTTTCTTTGTTCCTTGTCTTGGGAGAAGGCATTAAATCTTCCACTGTTAAGTATGTTTGCTGCGGGTGTTTCATAGACACAGTTTATCAGATTAAAGAAGTGCCCTTCTGTTCCTAGTTTGTTGCCAACTTTTGTCAAATATTGGCTTTGAGCTTTGCCTAACTCTTTCACTGCATCTATTGATATTAGCATATGGGTTTACTTAACCTGTGAAGCTGATGAATGACGCTGATTGATTTGTGCATTACGAGTACATCCTGCACTCTCAGAATAAGCTACATTTGACTGCATTCTACTTAGAACATACTGTTAGAGTTGATTTCTTAACTGTTGAAAATTCTTTTATTTTCTTCTTTTCTGGTGTCTTAAAATATTTCCGTTAAAAACCCACATATATACATATATATTGTATTTTGAACATATATCTCCTACCTTATTCCTCACCACCTCTCTCCATTTCCCCCATATTGCCTCCCATTAGTGTCCTTTGTTCCCCTAGACATTTTCATTTACTATATTCATTATGACTTTATGTGGCTATATGGAGTCTAGGACCCACAAATGAGAGAAAACACTGTATTTGTCCATCTGAGGCTGACCAAACTTATCTAATAAGATTCCCTCCAGTTGTGTCCATTTTATGCACACATCAAAGCTTCATCATTACTTATGGCTGAAACAATGGAAACAATTCCATTGTGTATGGACACCACCTTTCCCTCATCCATCTCTCTGTTGTAGGGTACTCAGGTTGGTTGCTGTTGTGAATGATGGGGCTGTGAATGTTGAGGAACATGGCAAATGTCTGTGTGGTATGTTGCTGAAGTAGTTTTCTCATTGCTGGGACAATATACCTAACATGAACCAAATAAAGGCAAGAAGGAGCTGTTTTGCTTTACAGTTGTAAACTACATGGGCCATCGTGGCAGAGAAAGCGTTATAGCCTTTTGTGGTTTTCTATAAAGGTCTCTGCTTGCTTTAATGAAACCTTCATGATATAAGAGGTAGGAGCTACACTTATCTGTGCTCATGAGAATATGTTTTAAGAATGCAGGCATGAATTATAGTAGTCTAGTAAAATGGCCGTAGTAGGTTATCTTCTAATATGTGTAATCTCACCCAGGTAGTTTTATAGGTTTCTAGTACCAGGCAGAGTTTCCCTCCTATTGACTGGACCTTATGTAAAATTAGCTGTTGATTACTGTCAAAATATGAATGTCACTATTGTACCTTTAGGGATATCTTGTCACGATGCTGATCATTGTTATAAATCATCAACATCACAGCTGGAGGATTATTAAAGTTATGCCACTTGGGGTTTCAATGCTGTCTACAAGAGCCATAGATTGTCTAATGAACCCCCCCAGTACCAGGCATGAGAACCCTCCTTCCAGTTGTGGGCAGAGTAATCCAAGTGATTCAATTTGCAAGTATTTTATTCAGAGTTTTTGTGTTTATGTTTTTCAGAAAGATACTGGTTTCATGAAAAGGGGTTTGGTAGTACTTTCTTCCATTATAGAATAGTTTAAAAGGCATTACTATTGATTCTTTAAAGGGCTGTCAGAATTAAGCAGTGATTCTATCTGGACCTGGACTTTTTATCTAAGGGGTTAAATTTTTCTTTGCTTCAATCTTGCTTATTATATAAATTATCTCATTTGGGTTTAGTTTTGGTAGATTATCGTATCTGTCCTAATGCACCCCTTTTCATCTCTAATTTTATTAATTTGGGTATTTTCACTCTAATTTGGGTAGGTTGCCTCCAATTTTGTCAGTCTTGATTTTCAAAATACTAACACAGGTTTCATTGATTCTTCATATTATTTTTGTTTTCATTTAACTGGTTTTTTTTGTCCTAACCATAGCTATTATTTCTAATGATTTGGGATTTGTCTTGTTATTGTTTGTCTAAGGCCCTAAGGTACATCATTAAGTTACTTATTTGGGTTTTCTTTCATCTTTTTTAATTTAGGCACTTAGAACTATCAACTTCCCTCTTAGGATAGTTTTCATTGTATTTTTTAGATTTTAGTATGCTGTTTTAATTTTCATTTGAGTCTGTGAATTTTTTATTTGACTTTAAACGTTTCCCCTCAATGGCCTGTTTAATAGTGTGCTATTACATCTCCATGAGTTCATATGGAAAGTTTCTCTTGTTCTTGACTTGTAGGTTTACTCTACAAGTAAAGAATCTATTTTAAAATCAAATAGATTGCAAAAAATTATTTCAGCTTTTCTATATTTGTAAGACTTGCCTTGTGTCCTGATTTCATTTTAGAGAACATTCCAAAATAAACAATGTTTATTTTTTAGTGTTTGGATAGAATTTTCTAAAGATGTCTATGTTTAATGGAGTTGAATGATGTATTTATTGAAAAAAACAACCAAACCCCAATGAGTCAGTTGAAGAAAACAAAAAAATAAATGGAAAGAGAACCTCTATTCTGGAATTGGAAGGCAATATGCACTCATGTACTACTAAGCTGTCCATTGTACCAAAGTAGGCTACAGATTTAATGCAGTCCTTACAAAAACTCCAGTGTCATTTTACACAAAAGTGGAACAAATTCTCTTAAGTCATAAGGAATAATAATAATAATAATAATAATGATAATGATAATGATAATAAAAACTCAAATAGCTAAAATAATTTTTGATGGAGAACCAATCTGGAAGCACCATGTGTTCTGATTTATCTCTTTTTAAACATTTTTTTTATTTATTGAAAAGGGAAATAAAGGGAAGTAAAAACACTTTATGATAAAATTAAAGATGTACATGGAAAATATTTCAGATAAACACATTAAAATTGTCAATTTTCATGGAAAATTAAGGAGTAAAGCGGTAGACAAGTAAAACATTGCTAAATTAATTGAAATATGGGATAGAAACTTTTTATGATAGAAATGAAAATTTACATGGAAAATATTTCTGATAAAATTATAGAAAAATATAGAAAACATGTTAGAATTGAAGACTATCATGGAAAATTTTATATAGGTATTATAATGGTAGGCATAAAAGTATTCCTAAGTTGATTAAAAGTGGAATTATAAACATTTTCTGATAAACTTGAAGATTTACATGGAAAATATTTCTGATAAAATTGTAGAAATATATAGAAAAACATGTTAAAATTAAAGATTATCATGGAAATTATATAAATAAAATAATAGGCATAAAGATAATTCTAAGTTGATTGAAAATGGAAATATAAACATTTTCAGATAACATTGAAGATTTACATGGAAAATATTTCTGGTAAAATTCAAGAAATATGTTGGATATTAGCCCTCTATCTGATGTAGGGTTGGTTAAGATCTTTTCCCAATTTGTTGGTTGCCAATTTGTCCTTTTGACAGTGTCCTTTGCCTTACAGAAACTTTGTAATTTTATGAGGTCCCATTTGTCTATTCTTGATCTTAGAGCATACGCTATTGGTGTTCTGTTCAGGAACTTTCCCCCTGTACCAATGTCCTCAAGGGTCTTCCCCAGTTTCTTTTCTATTAGCTTCAGAGTGTCTGACTTTATGTGGAGGTCCTTGATCCACTTGGAGTTGAGCTTAGTACAAGGAGATAAGGATGGATCAATTCGCATTCTTCTGCATGCTGACCTCCAGTTGAACCAACACCATTTGTTGAAAAGGCTTTTATCCACTGGATGTTTTCAGCTCCTTTGTCAAGGATCAAGTGGCCATAGGTGTGTGGGTTCATTTCTGGATCTTCAATCCTATCCCATTGATCTACCTGCCTGTCACTGTACCAATACCATGCAGTTTTTAACACTATTGCTCTGTAGTATTGCTTGAGGTCAGGGATACTGATTCCCCCAGATTTTTTTTTTTTTTTTTTTTTTTTTTTTTGTTGTTGAGAATAGTTTTAGCTATCCTGGGTTTTTTGTTTTTCCAGATGAATTTGAGAATTGCTCTTTCTAACTCTATGAAGAACTACCCCAGAAAGCCAAATAACCCTATTAAAAAATGGGGTACAGAGCTAAACAAAGAATTTTCACCCGAAGAACATCGGATGGCTGAGAAGCATCTTAAAAAAATGCTCAGCTTCATTAGTCATTAGGGAAATGCAAACCAAAACAACCCTGAATTTTCACCTTACACCAGTCAGAATGGCTAAGATCTAAAACTCAGGAGACACTCCTCCACAGCTAGTAGGGTTGCAAATTGTTACAACCACTCTGGAAATCAGTCAGGTGGTTCCTCAGAAAATTGGGCACATCACTTTCAGAGGATCCTGCTATACCACTCCTGGGCATATACCCAGAGGATTCCCCAACAGGTAATAAAAATATGTCCTTCACTATGTTCATAGCAGCCCTATTTATAATAGCCAGAACCTGGAAAGAACCCGGGTATCTCTCAACGGAAGAATGGATGCAAAAAATGTGGTATATCTACACAATGGAGTACTATTCAGCCATTAGAAACAATGAATTCATGAAATTCTTAGACAAATG
This sequence comes from Apodemus sylvaticus, assembly GCF_947179515.1. Lineage (NCBI taxonomy): Eukaryota > Metazoa > Chordata > Mammalia > Rodentia > Muridae > Apodemus > Apodemus sylvaticus. The sequence goes on along the minus strand of NC_067472.1, from coordinate 134,282,193 downwards.
GATGGAGCTGGAAAACATTATACTAAGTGAGGTAACCCAGTCTCAAAAGATTAATCATGGTATGCACTCACTAATAAGTGGATATTAGCCTAGAAAATTGGAATACCCAAAACATAATCCACACATCAAATGAGGTATAAGAAGAAAAGACTCAGTGTAGCAGTATAGGGCAAAACCAGAACAGGGAAGTGGGAAGAGGTAGATGGGAGAACAGGGGGAAGGAAGAGGGCTTATGGGACTTTCGGGGAGTGGGGGGCCAGAAAAGGGGAAATCATTTGAAATGTAAATTAAAAATACATCGAATAAAAAATATTAAAAATTCAAGAAATAAATAGACAAACACATTAAAATTGACTATTTCATGGAAATTTTTATATAAAGAATGATTGATGTAAAAACTCTAAATTAATTGAAGGTGGATTTAGAAACATTTGTGATAAAATCAAAGATTTACATTGAAAATATTTTTGATAAAATAGAGGAAGTATATAGAAAGACATTAAAATTGAAGATTATCATGAAAAATAATGCAATAAAATGGTAGACATAAAAGAAATTACTAAATTAATTAAAAGGGGAATTGCATACATTTTCTGATAAAATTGAAGATTTACGTGAGAAATATTTCCTTAGTCTATGTCTTTTTATTGGGGAGTTGACTCCATTGTTATTAAGAGATATTAGGGAATAGTGATTGTTGCTTCCTGTTATTTTTTATGTTATTTTTATGTTTGTGTGGGTATCTTCTTTTGGGTTTGTTAGAAGATTACTTTCTTGCTTTTTCTAGAGTGTAGTTTCCCTCATTGTGTTGGCATTTTCCATCAATTATCCTTTGTAGGGCTGGATTTGTGGACAGATATTGTGCAAATTTGGCTTTATCATGGAATATCTTGGTTTCTCCATTTATGATTATTGTGAGTTTTGCTGGGTATAGTAGCCTGGACTGGTATTTGTGTTCTCTTAGGGTCTGTATGATGTCTGCCCAGGATCATCTAGCTTTCATTGTCTCTGTTGAGAAGTCTGGTGTGATTCTGATAGGTCTGCTTTTATAAGTTACTTGCCCTTTTTCCCTTACTGCTTTTAATATTCTTTCTTTGTTTAGTGAATTTGGTATTTTGATTATTATGTGCCAGGAGGTCCAGTCTGTTTGGGGTTCTGAAGGCTTCTTGTATGTTCACAGGCATTTCTTTCTCTAGGTTAGGGAAGTTTTCTTCTACAATTTTGTTGAAGATGTTTACTGGGCCTTTAAGATGTATATCCTCACTTTAATCTATACCTATAATCCTTTTTTGGTCTTTTCATTGGGTCCTGGAGTCCCTGGATGTTTTGAATTACCAGCTTTATGCATTTTGCATTTTCTTTGACTTTTGAGTCAATGTTTTCTATGGTTTCTTGAGCACCTGAGGTTCTTTCTTCTATCTCTTGTATTTTGTTGTTGATGCTTGCGTCTATGACTCCTGAATTCTTTCCAAGGTTTTCTATCTCCAGAGATGTCTCACTTTGTGATTTCTTTATTGTTTCTACTTTCACTTTTAGATCCTGGATGGTTTTATTCAGTTTCTTCACTCGATTGTGCTTGCCTGTAATTCTTTAAGGGATTTTTGTTTCTTCACTAAGGGCTTCTGCCTGTTGACCCATGATCTTCTGTATTTCTTTAAGGGATTTTTGTGTTTCCTCTTTAAGGGCTTTTACCTGTTGACTGATGTTCTTCTGTGTTTCTTTAAGGGAGTTACTTAAGTCTTTCTTGAAGCCCTCTATCAGCATCATGAGATATGATTTTAAATCTAACTCTTGCTTTTCTAGTATGTTGGGATATCCGGGACTTGCTGTGGTGGGAGAACTGGGTTCTGATGTTGCCATGTGGCCTTGTTTTCTGTTGCTAGGGTTCTTGAGCTTTCCTTTTGCCATCTGGTTATCTCTGGTGCTAGTTGGTATTCTTGTCTCTGGCTGGAGTTTGTTTGTCCTGTGGGCCTGTAAGCCTGTGTCCTTACTCCTCTGAGCTCAAAAGTGAAAGCACTGCTGGGAGATCTCTTTCTCCTGGTGGGCTATGCATAGAATACTGTGGAGTTTCCCAGCTTCCTGGTGCAAATGGTGGTGGGTAGGAAGACTTCCATCCCAGCTGCTCCACTGATCTTAGGCCCTGTGTACTCCTAGCTGTGTCTCTTCAAAGAGAAGGTGGAGATCTCACCTCTGCCCTCAAAAATGAAAGCTTGCTGGGAGATCACTCTCTCCTGGTGGGCTATGCACAGAAGGTTGTGGAGTCTCCTGGCTCCCTGATGCAAATGGCAGGAGGAAGACTTCTGTTCTAGCTGCTTCACCAATCACAGAAGGCTGTGGAGTCTTCTTGCTCCCTGGTGCAAATGGCGGTGGAAAGACTTCCGTCCCAGCTTCTCCACTGACCTTAGGCCCTGTGTGCTCCTAGCTGGGTCCCCTCCAAAGAGAAGGTGGAGATCTCACCTCTGCACTCAAAAGTGAAACCTGTGATTTATCTCTTTTTAAAAATAATTGTGTCATTATTTTCAACAATAAAGTTTTATTTCAAAGCACTTGCAAATGCACTTTAAAACATAAAGGTACTGTAATCAATATAAAACAGTAGTGACATCTGTAATCAATACAACATGGCAGAGACATGCCATTAGATATACCGTGTTACACCATTCAGCTTTTAAAAGGGGGCTGTTTGGCCATTTGAGGCAGCATGTGTAAACCTGGAAGGCACTAAGTGCTAAATGAAAGAAGCCAGGCAGAGAAGGTCACACACCTCTTCAGTGTGAAATCTGAGAGTATAAAACTTACAGAGGGGAGACTAGAACAGCAGTTACCCAAGGCTGGAGCAGGAAGAGAGGGAAAGAATATGGAGTTTATTGTTCAAAGGTTATGCAGTTTCAGCAAGAGAGCAGAAATGAATTTGGTAGTTAGTGGGCAGTAGGTGACTGGTCAATGACAATGTGCATTTCAAACATTTTGGCATTCTAAATTTCAAGTCTCACAAAAATAATACATAAGATGACAGGTTTGCTAATTAGCCTCCGTCATTCTCTCTCTCTGTCTCTCAGTCTCTCTCTCTCTCTCTCTCTCTCTCACACACACACACACACACACACACATACACACACACACATCATGCTATGCATAGGCATGGTCCCTGTAAAAATATTTTAAAAATCGGTATGCCATTGACGCTAATAAAAATATTTGTCATTTTTCCCCAATTCAGATATATGGTGTGCAGAGTTGTTCTTCATTATCCTTTGGGCATCTTAAACTAACTGTCATCATGTCCACTTTTTTCATTTTTAAAATTTGGAGCCTGTATATTTCCATTTCTGTTTACTATGGCTAGGAGATAATGCATTTCATTGATCTTTTCAAAGAATTGGTTTTCATTTATATTGGTTTTGATGCTTTCTGATACTAGCTTCAGCTCTTTTATTTTTATTATTTTTCTCATTTTAATTTCTTTGTTTAAAATGTTCTCTTTTCCATAAACGCTTAAAGCAAATCTTCTCATACTTGTTTAGGGTTGTTTTTTTTCTAATATAATTTTTGTCACAAATTTTGTTTGCCATGGCTCACACACTCTGATATCTTGTAGCTTCATTTTCTTCAGAGCAAGTGTTTATGAGATTCTCCTAAGACTTGCTATTTCGTCTGTGACTTCCTTAGATCTGTGTTGCTTACCTTTGAATTTTTAAAGGTTTTCTAGTTGAACTTCTGTTAGATTCTATGTAGTGACATTTTTGAGAGTTCTGAAATTTTTCTTTCCTTAAAAAACACAGAAATATTGTAAGAATGTGTCTTCATTTTAATTCCAGGTGTAGAGATGCAGGCCTTTTTTGGACTGTCTGCAGCAACTGACTATGATTTGCCACATGCTCTAGCAGAAGCATGTTTTTGCCAGCTGGAGACAATTTCTGCAAATGTGTGACACTTAGAATTCTGGGAACGTTTTAGAGGCTACCTAAATGCTAGGGCCCAGAGAAGGGGGTCAGTGTGTGTTGTTTAGGGGCATTGGTGGTGGTTTGTTAGTACCATGGTCAAAAAAGAAATAGTAGGAAAGAAATTTGATTCAGGGATCTCCTTCCCTCTATCCTATTTAGTGTTAGGGTTGTATACTGGCTGGTTTTGTGTGTCAATTAGACACAAGCTTGAGTTATCACAGAGAAAGTAGCTTTAGTTGAGAAAATGCCTACATGAGATCCAGCTGTAAGGCATTTTCTCAATTAGTGATCAAGGGGGAGATCCCATTGTGGGTGATGCCATCCCTGGGCTGGTAGTCTTGGATGCTATAATAAAACAAGCTGAGCAAGGCAGAGGAAGCAAGCCAGTAAGAAACATCCCCCCTCCCCATGACCTCTGGACCAGCTTCTGCTTCCTGCCCTGTGTGAGTTCCAGTATTGACATCCTTTGGTGATGAACAGCAATGTGAATGTGTAAGCGGAGTAAAAACCCTTTCCTCCCCAACTTGCTTCTTGGTCATGATATTTGTGCAGAAATAGAAACCCTGACTAAGACAGGGTAAAACTGTGGTGGGGTGATAAAGGGTGGAAAAAAGAAGAACCCACAAAGTAGCAAAGATCAGCTACAATTCTAGTATATATATCTATAGTGAGAGGTCCCTTGTGTGGCAGGGTGAAGAGAAGAGTCTAGATTCTAAAGAAGAGTCTTTTCTAAAGAAAGAAAGATAGGAAAAGAGGCAGCAGGTTTGGAAAGTTCTGGGAGGCACCAGTGTGATGGAAGAAGCAGTCTGTAGGGTGATGTCAGGTTTGTCAGTTCCTAGGTTTCAGAAGACTTTGGTCAGGTGCTGCGTTTCAGAGAAAACCCATTGTTTAAGACTGAGCTAATACATTGCTCTGAAAACAAGAAACAGTTACAAACCTGGGAGCCTGTGCTCAACATGCCTTAGCCAAGAGTGGGAGACAGCTGCAGGGAGCAGCTGAAAACAGACAGAGGGTCAAACCTGACACTCTCAGGAAGTTCAGATGGCCAGAGGTCCAACTCAGGTTGTGAACTTGATTCTAGTTGGTAAATTAATCTCAGTTTCTAGAAGCTGAGCCCATCACCTAAGAAGAAGTTCAGGCTCAGAGATCTCCTTAGTTTAAGATCAATGAATGCCTCAACATTTCTTTCTTTGTTTTGGAATGATGTGCTTGTTTTTAAAATTATTTATTCATTTATTCTTTGACAGTTCCATTCATGTATGTAATGAATTTTCATTGTGAAAATTCCTATTGGTTTCTCATTCTCTCTCCTTCCACTGAATCATGGCTTCACAAGAAGGCCCTGCCTACCTCTCTGTCTCTCTCTCTGTCTCTGTCTCTGTCTCTGTCTCTCTCTCTCTCTCTCTCTCTCTCTCTCTCTCTCTGTGTGTGTGTGTGTGTGTGATCCACCACTAGGTGGCTACCTGCTGTGCTGAAGGGTGCTGTGCTGAGAGCCCCAGCAGAGTATTCACAGCCTCATCCATTCAGCAAGGGAATGGGATGCCCAGTGAGTTTGAAAGTGCAGATGTCCATCTGCCTGTGTGATCTCTCTGCATGGTGGATGCCAGTGTGGTGATTGTTTCTCCAATGCCCACCACACTTGGGAGACATCCCATGGCTAAAACCTTCATTAATGTAGGGAGCGTGGACTCAGGAGAATCTGCTCACCCCAAACTTCAAAGCTAAATGTGGCCAGCAGAAGCTCCTGGTTTGCAAAGGCACAATCCTGAAAGGAAGAAGGCTCAGGCAAAAATCCCACACCGTAGAACGGACAGCAGTATCCCAACAGGAACTGCCATGCCCCAAGGTGGCCGACTCCAGTTTAAAGCACCAGATGGTGGTCATTTCAACAGTTGGTCTTTATTTTTTATACCCTTATGCTTCTATTCTTCCTTTTAACTATACTTTTTTTAGTATTTTTAAAAATTCTTTAATTTTTTTACAGTCCAGACTTTATCCCCCTCCCTGGCCACCCTCCAGCTTTTCCACATCCCACACCTCCTCTCCCCTGCCCATCTCCAACAGAATGTTCACATGCACCACTCCATCCTACCTCCAACCCAACTCCACCCCACCAGACCTCCCCACTCCCTGGGGCTCCAAGTCTCTTGAGGATTAATTAGGTGAATCCTCTCTGACTGAGTCAAGATCTGGCAATGTTCTGCTGTATATATGTCAGGGGCCTCATATCAGCTGGTAGATGCTGCCTGGTTGGTGACTCAGGGTCTGAGAAATTTTGGGGTCCAAGTTAGTTGAGACTGCTGGTCTTTCTATAGGGTTGCTCTCCTCAGCTTCTTCCAGCTTTTCCCTAATCAATCACATAATATTTTAACTTTATTATTTAAAACAGGTTTTCTATTCTATATTTAGCAATTGTCTACTTGCATTTATCTAATATCCATTTGACATAAAAGCAGATGATGGTGGGAGACACCTTAGAGGGAGATGTTCTCGAGAAGGAGAGGAATGGGGGAGTAACTATGAAGAAGGCACAATGATATACACATATGGAAAAGCCACAGTGAAGTCCATTACTTCTATACTAACTAAAGAATAAAAATTTAAATTGGAATGTGAAACAGTTTCTGGTTGGCCAGCTACCTCAGTGGGTAAGGGCTTTTTTTTGCCTTTGAGTTCAAGACTGACTCCTATGTGTTGCTCTCTGACTACTAGTCAAACATGTGGACATACACACATACACACAACAGAGGCACATGTGCATGCACAGGCTTGCACATGTATATACACGTGTGCACACACAAAATAAATGAATGTCACAAAAATATTTGGACAGTTTTGGATTTGTATTTTCCTATTAAGGGCATGAAAGAAATGAAAGCTATACCAACATAATAGAAAACATTCAAGAATCTGAAACAGATTCAAGTGTTTTGGATAAAGGGCATACAACCTGACATATTGTTAGGAAGTTTGACTGACTATAGAGTTCTATCTTATTTATCGAAACCCACCTTGCTAAAGAACTATGAGAAAACAGAAATGGCCACTGCCTTGCTCAAGGCTCTTAATCTCTTGGTGATTTATGTGTTAGCTCATATCCTCATAGAGGGCTTTCAAACAGTTAATATCTTAAATATTTTTGCATAAGTTTGAGTCTTAAAGTAGTTAAGCACCTTTTCCAAGGTTATATGTCTATTAAAAGACATAAATAGATTTTAAATATAAATTCTTAAAAGGTGTCCAGAACACTTTGCTTTTAGAGTGAAAAGAATTCATTCTTTGGTATGAACTATTAATACGCTCATGTAAAATATAGTTGGAGAGTGGAGAAAACTTTAACATTCATTTTTTATTTGAAATTATATTTTATTATTAGAAATAGCTACAGCCAAGTAGAAAAGACCTCGTTGGGACATTATACTGCTCAAGGACTGAGTTCTTGTAGCTATTATGAGAGATATGAGCCAAGTCAGGTAAACCATGGTATGAAAATGAGATGGTTGCTTGCAATGTAACATTCCTGGGTAAAAAGCAAAGAAATGCATTTTCTAATATTTTTCTCCTTAGAAGTAGGAACATGGCTGACAGCTATTTCTCAGCAAGTTCTTCACAGTGACTTTCCCATAGGGTTGAATCATGAGGATATCCATGTTGAGTGAAATGAGCAGGTATTTTTGAATATGTGCATGGTGGAAAAATTATCAGCTCAAGTGATAACCCATTTTTAGTTTTTTGTGGAGCCATCAAACTGTTTACTATAGTAGCTGTGTGATATTATATCCCAACCTGGCATCCTGCTCTCCATATCTTCTGTGATTTGGCCATGATTGTTTCTATGGCCAAGAGGTTCATGTGCTGGACTGTTGGCTCATAGTGTGATAGTGTTGGTTGTGGAACCTTATGAGAAGTGCAGCCTAGCGACTGATTAGGTCATCAGGGTTAATATTGGAAGAAAGCAATGTTGAATTGTCTTTATATGTATTAAATGGATAATGTATATTAATTACATATATTTAAAAGTAAGACATGCCCTTCATCACTGTAGGGACGTAGAGGTGGTGGCCTCCATATCATTCACTACCACTCCTACCTCCTGTGCCCTCCTCCGATTCTTTCCTCTCCTCCTTCATTTCATCCTCTTCTTGTTTTTTGTTCTCATTATTTTTCTTATTCCTCGTCCTCCTTCCTTTCCGGGACACGATCTAACCATGTAACTTAGGCTGCCCTCAAACCTACTGTGCTGCTGCAGCCTTAGCCTCCTGAGTGTTGAGTTGTAGAGTTTTATCTCATGCTCATCTCCGGAGTCTTATTTCACAAATAGCACCTCTGCCTTTTATACACAACCTACACAGGATGCTATCTGCTGTGCTGTGAGATGGCCAGGAGGGGACTTGTGAGAGCTGATGCCATACTTCTTGGATTTTTAGCATCTAAAACATAGTTAAGTAAACATATATCAAGGACCTCCACATAAAACCTGACACACTGAAACTAATCGAAAAGAAACTGGGGAAGACCCTGCAGGACATGAGCACAGGGGAAAAGTTCCTGAATAGAACACCAATAGCTTATGCTCTAAGATCAAGAACTGACAAATGGGACCTCATAAAACTACAAAGTTTCTGTAAGGCAAAGGACACCATCAAAAGGACAAAACATCAACCAACAGACTGGGAAAGGATCTTCACCAACCCTAAATCCGACAGAGGGCCAATATCTAATATATACAAAGAACTCAAGAAAGTAGAACCCAGAGAAACAAATAACCCCATTAAAAAGTGGGGTACAGAGCTAAACAAAGAATTTTCACATGAAGAACTTCGGAGAGCTGAGAAACACCTTAAGAAATGTTCAACATCATTAATCATTAGGGAAATGCAAATCAAAACAACTCTGAGATTTCACCTCACACCAGTCAGAATGGCTAAGGTCAAACATTCAGGAGACAGCAGGTGTTGGCAAGGATGTGGAGAAAGAGGAACACTCCTCCACTGCTGGTGGGATTGCAAGATGTTGCAACCACTTTGGAAATCAGTCTGGCGGTTCCTCAGAAAACTGGGCATGTCACTTCCTGAGGACCCTGTTATACCACTCCTGGGCATATATCCAGAGGATTCTTCAGCATGCAAGAAGGACACATGCTCCACTATGTTCATAGCAGCCCTATTTGTAGTAGCCAGAAGCTGGAAAGAACCTAGGTGTCCTTCAACAGAGGAATGGATAAAAAATGTGGTATATTTACACAATGGAGTACTATTCAGCCATTAGAAACAATGAATTCATGAAATTCTTAGACAAATGGATGGAACTGGAGAACATCATACTAAGTGAGGTAACCCAGTCTCAAAAGATCAATCATGGTATGCACTCACTGATAAGTGGATATTAGCCTAGAAACTTTGAATACCCAGGACATAATCCACAAATTAAATGATGTCCAAAAAGAATGGAGGAGTGGCCCCTGGTTCTGGAAAGACTCAGTGCAAGAGTATAGGGGACTTCTAGAACAGGGAAGTGGGAAGGGGTGGATGGAAGTACAGGGGGACGGAAGAGGGCTTATGAGACTTGCGGGAAGTGGGGACCCAGAAAAGGGGAAATCATTTGAAATGTAAATAAAAAATATATCAATAAAAATATTTAACTCTTATAAAATGTGCAAAAATAAAGATGTTCAAATATCCTAAAAACAAAAAAAAGTAACAAATATCAACCTCTGGCTTCCACATATATAAGAATATGTGCACATGTATCTCCCACAACATGTGCCCCGGCATACAAACATTGATATACATTACACATATACATACAAAATCATTTGATAGGATAATCAAGACTTCTACTCCATCGATTCTATTAGCCTACTTGCCAGAACCATACTTATTTGATTATTATAGTTTTGCAGTACACATTTTGAAATCAAATATGAGACCTTTTTTCTTGTTTTTTTATGAGTTCTCATTTTTGCTGCTTAAAGTCTTGTAGATTCTATATACATTTTAATATGCATTTTGATGCCTTTGCAAACATGTTGTTGAGATGGCGGCAGGAATTTTTTGAGTCTCTGGATTGCTTTAGGCATTGAAATAACACTAATTTCCAAAGTTCCTGAACATGGGATAAAAGTCTTCCTGTGAATGTCTTCTTTCCACTCTTTTATCCACATATATGAAATTTTTATAACCATTGCATTTATAATAGTACAAATTGAAAACAACTTAAATGCTTGCCATTCAGTGGGTGAATGGTTAAACAAACCATGCCTATGGAAAGAACATCCCATGACCAATTTGAAAACCTTAAGATACCAAAAGCTGGAGAGGAAGAGGGAGAGAGAGAGGGAAAGGGAGAGCGAGACGGAGAGGGAGAGGGAGAGGGAGAGGGAGAGGGAGAGGGAGAAGAAGGAGAAGGAGAGGGAGAGGAAGGAGGAGAGGGAGAGGGATGTGGAGGGGAAGGGGAGGTGGAGGGAGAGGGATGGGGAGGGGAAGGGGAGGAGGGAAGGGGAGAGGGAGAGGGGAGGGAGAGGGTGAGGAAGAGGGGAGGGAGAGGGGAGGGAGAGGGAGAGGGAGAGGGGGAAGGGAGAGGGTGAGGGGAGAAGAGGAGGGGGAGGGAGAGGGGAGGGAGAGGGAGATGGAGAGGAGGAGGGGGAGGGGGAGGGGGAAGGAGAGGAGAGGAGAGGGAGAGGAGAGGGAGAGGGAGAGCTAGGATCCCACAGAATGGAAATTATTGGGCAATCTACTGATCAGAGCATGGTCCGGGCATCAGTTTGGTTAGGAGGAGAGTCATATACAAATATAGATCTGGACAAAAGTGATTTCACCCTAAATGAAATGTTCTTGCTTTAACAAGTAGTCATGTACATTCTTGTCTTCCTAGTACTAGTGTGAAGTTGTCAATATCACTAAATTCTTTTGTCTGACTCTGGTTGTCTCTCTGTTGTAAACTTCTTATTCAACTCATGATTGGAATTTATGTTGAAACTTGTGGTGAACTTTTGATCATCAGAATGCCATGGGATCACGTGTCCTGGAGAAGTAGTCAAATGATGAGCGATGATAGTAGAAGAGAGCAGGAGAATGGACAGAGAAGGGAGAAGCAAACCAGAGATGGGGGCGCTAGGCAGATGAGGAGAGCAGAGAGCAGGCAGGCTTCTTCTCATCACCAGACGGGGTAGAACAGGCTTCCCTTTAGAGACAAGGACAGGGATTTTTTAACAGACTTGGATTTTTTTTGGGGGGGGGGGTCGGTTTCAAGACAGGATTTCTCTGTGTATCCCTGGCTGTCCTGGAACTCACTCTGTAGACCAGGCTGGCCTCGAACTCAGAAATCCGCCTGCCTCTGCCTCCCAAGTGCTGGGATTAAAGGCGTAGGCCACCACTGCCATCCAGACTTGGATTTAACAATAGAAAGATAGAAGTTTTTTCTTTCACTTTGTGATAAAAGTTGAAGGTTTTTTTTTTTTTTTTCATCCAGAATAAGTGAGTTCTTTCTGCACGGGTCCTCTGGCTTTTGCTCCATAAGCCGTATGTAAGTATGTATGTGTAAGTATGTAAGTGGATGAGACAGGTCATTAGTTCTGACATGAATGTGTGTATGAATGTGTATATGAATGTGTGCGTTTCTATGCATATTGGTATGTGTAAGTGTACTTCATTCTGAGAGCTTAACTTCACTAGCTGATAGGGAATTAGTGAACTCCCAGCCCTCCAGCCAGGGCTGATATGGACCTTCAGGGAAAAGACCAAAGATTCCCTTTACTTAACCCACCTATGTTTAACAGTAGAGTTTGATTTGTCAGAGACCTGTAGGTTCTGGCATTAGAAGTTAAGACACCTGGTATCTTAGAGTTAAGAGAGAGTTAAGGTAAGAGTTAAATTTTCTATCATTTAATCAAGCACAGAGAATTATAACGTGAAAGTTAAGTTTTCTAGCAGTAATCAGGCACAGAGATTTATTAAGTAAATGACAGAGAAAGAGTTAGGTTTCCTCAGTACTTAATGAAGCACAGAACAGTAATAAAGAGTTAAGATTTCAGCACAGAGCAATAAGAGTTAAGTCCCCAGTGCTTAATGAAGCACAGAACAATAAGAGAAAGTTATACTTTTACCACAGAACAGTGAGATAGAGTTAAGTAGTAAATTAAAGCATAGTTATAGAAAAAAGAAGCCAGCTGGTATCAGCCACAGAATAAGCAAGAGAGTGTCAAGTCTCCAGAAGCCACCAGCTTTAGCATCCAGCATTGTTAGAAACTCTGACATTATTATGGATGACAAGAAGTGCACACCGAAAAGAGACCATTATGGTCATCTCCGGAGGGGCCCTGCCAGAGCCCTACACATACAGAGGCAGATGCTAGCAGCCAACCATTGGTCTGAGCGTGGCATCCCCAATGGAGGAGTTGGAGGGTGGACTGGAGGAGCTGAAGGGGTTTACAGCCCTATGGGAAGAACAATAATGTGGGCCACCCAGACGCCCCAGGACTCTCAGAGAGTAAACCGTCAACCAAGGGGTACACATGGTTCCAGCCAAAAGTGTGGCAGAGGAATGCCTTGTTGGGCATCAGTGGGAAGAGAGGTCCTTGGTCATGTGAAGGCTCAATAGATGCCCCAACAAATGGAAATTGGGGGGGGTCCAGTGGAGGGGCATATACTTGGAGGCAGGGGGTGGGAGGAGGGGTTGGGAGTTTTCGGGGAGGGGGGAACCAACCAGGAAAGGTTTTAGCATTTGAAATGTAAATGAAGAATATATTCAATAAAAAAATAAAGTTACAAGGCACAGATCATCATTCCTTTGATCTGTATCCGTCCATCATCTGTCTCCACTTCAGCTTCTGGCAGGAAATAAAAACTGACCAGAGTTCTTGGAGGAAGGTGGGGGGGATGGGAGGGTGGGGGAGTGGGGGGGTGGGGGGGCGGGGCAATCACAATGGTTAAACCATGATCCACCCATACCCTGTAGTCAATGGAGAAAACAAGTGAGCTGTAGATGGACTCAGAGTTCCCGCTGGGTCCCCAGAGAACTCTCCTGAGGCAAGTAAATCCTTAAGTGTCATACACCTACACTGGGAGTGTCACTTTCTTAACCTATGATGATAAAATGATAACGATGAAAGAGTTCTGGTTGCCAGGACCTAAGCGTAGCATGAAAGCAGAAGGAAGAGAGTGGGGTAGAACAAGAGGGACACTTGATACGGACATGTTCCCGGTCTGCGGTGATGATGATGCTGATATCCTGTTGTGACACTCAGCTTTGTAAAATGTAACCACTGGGGACACTAAGTAAGTGCTACAAGGTATTTCTGCTGTTTCCTGCAACCCCATGTGAATGTATAACTCTATCAAAATAAAAGGTATAATTTAAAGAAAAGACGGCACAGAAGTGCACATTATCGTTTAGAAAGCTCTCCATGAAATACTTACTGCTAACGATAATGAGAGATTTTAGGCTGCTTGGGAAGCGGGTGGCTATTATAACCCAGTTCTCGAGGTCTCTTGAGAACCAAGGGTTTTTGTTTTGGTTTGTCCTAATGATGTTCAGAATCAAAGTGTTTTCTAGCCCAAATAATGCCGGAAATTTTAGGAGTGCAGTTGCTATTAGAAACTAATTGTCACCAGAGAGAAAAAAAAGGAGAATGTGTCAGGAGAGTGTGATGTCCTTGGCTTTGAATTCTAGCCCAGCAGCGTGACCCGACAACCCCCAGCAGGCTGGCACCTTGCAGGTACTCACAGGAAAAGCTCCACCGCACAGCCAGATAGTGAGGTCTGCTTTTCATGTTGCCCAGCCCAGTGCCAGTCCTGTTCCCAGCCATGCGCTCCATACCTAAAGCCATTGCATTCCCCATAGTATATCCAAGAGTGATAGAAACTTAACCCCGTGATTTCCAAAAGGCTGCTAATAGGGTCTGTATGCAGGAGTTTTGGATTAAGCCTTACATGCCCGAGTTTTTCCACTTATTTATATATGTGCACATGTGCACATGTGTCCATGCTGCACTTGTGGAGGTCAGAGGACAGCTTTGCGAAACTGGTTCTCTCCTACCTTCAAGTGGGTTCCAGGGGTTGAATCTGGGCTGTCAGGCTTAGTGGCAAGTGCTCTTGCCCGCTGAGGCATATCACTGGCCCAAGCACTAGACATTTAACCATCAGCACACTTAAACCTCATTACAGTCCTTTAGTGAGCACCTTGTTTTCATGTGATACATTAGGAAACCGTGTATTAGGAATGCAGAGCAGGTTTCCCATGAACACTGCGAGTAGATGGAGACGCTCAGAAGGCGGCAACCAGCCACCTCAGTTTATCCAAGGTTGTGAGGCTTTTGGTGCCAGTTAGTAGAGAGGTCTGGTCACTCCTGATAGACTGTCATCTCAGAGTTCATGTGACTTCAGAGTGTGCATTCTTTCTGCTGTCCCCAATTTCTTAGAGACCAGGAAGAATTGTAAGCATCAGTGAGAGCATGTTAAATTGGGATTTCTAAAGAGGGAAGTAGGAATAAGGATGCTACTAGGAGCAACGAAAGAAAGTGGTAGGCAAGGAAACCTGTATTTATATTCTATTCTGTTCAGTTTCAAAAATAATTGGCGAATAGAAAGAAAGACAGGCAAGCAATTAAGCTTGAAATGTATTCAAATGAGAAAACAAGAGGGAGGAGAATGGAATTTGTGTTTTAAATTGCTTATGAAGTTTTTAATAAATAATGTGTGCCCCTCAAAAATAAATGCTAATGAATGAGATCTGGAGGGTTGGCTTGCTGGAGGATTGGAGATCAACACATGCAGAGCATCAATCCAGAGCCTGGATGAGTTAATGCCTCTGCATGCAAGAACGTGCCTGCCTCTTCAGGATCGCAGCACACACAGATTTAACCCCTCTTCTCTCTGTAGCCTGCTTTCTGAATAGATGTTCACTCTGCTGGAAAAGTGTGATATGATCCTTGGGGAGGAAAGTAACACAGGAGGCAAGATACAGAACCAGCAGTCGCTTGGCAGATGCCAGATCTTGTGACCACTGGAGCAAAGTTGGGTAGCAGATGTTGTGTTACCATAGCAACTGGTGGGCAGCTCCAAATGAAGAAGGGACTCAATTTCCAAGGACCGAGACCTGAGGGAGACTTTGAACCCTGCCTGTCTCTAGAGCTCTCTAGCTTTGGAAATGTTGGGGGCAAAGGAGGAAGCTAGAAGAGACTCTCACAGGCTCTTCCCCCGCCTCTCTCTTCTCATTGCTACTCTGCTGCACATAAAGGAGAAAGAAAAAATGATCTTATTTTAATACCGACCTTTGTTGGGAAGGATGCTCCCAGCTGTGAATTAATGACTTGCCTTGCCTCACCTCCAGGAGAGGAGGTGAGGATCCTCCTCCCAGCCAAACTGGTGCCTCACCCCTCTATTCTCCAGTGTCCTTCACTTCTCAGATTCTGTTGTTGGTGACTGAACAGGCCACGTTACAGAATGACTGCTAGAAGAGCACACACCCTTCCTATTGTTCCCCATTTCTGCACCAGACTGCCTCATTGTGCTTTGAATTAAAATTTTTTAACTAGGAAAACCCTAATTATCATGTGAACACCACAATTACCTTACATTGTGGCTTTTATGTCAAAAGCCTTAATTAAAAAATGCAAACAGCTAAAATATTTCTTGACATATTCACCCCTTCTTGGCATTTCTTATTTTTCCAGTGGATCTTGAGCACCAATAAAGAAACCCCCCATACTGGCCACCCTTGACCTCTGAAGGGTCCTTGAATCATCATTACCAACTAGGAAAAAAAAAGGCTCTGTGGGGGGCCAGGCTCTGCAGGTCCCTGAACCTCAGCTGCTATTGCTAAAGCTGGCCTCTCCAAAAAGCAGTCCATGGGTGTGCCAGAAGTCTTCTGTTACTTTTCATCTTGTCCTACAAAAACTCTTTTTCTCGGTCTGTGCAATATTCATAATATAGGAATCGATGGTCCATATGCATGTATATTCAATGTTAAGCTTTGTAAGGATTTGTGGAGGTTTGAGCCTAGAGGCTTTGTAAAGACAGTTTTAATACATGTACCACTCAACTCAGTTATTTAAACATATAAATCGAAGGCTGAAGATGTGGCTCAGTGGTTAAGAGTACTTACTGCTCTTGTGGAGAGCCTTGTTCGACTCTCTATACCTACAACTGCCTGCAACTCTAGATCCATGAGATCTGACACTCTCTTCAGGCCCCTGTAGCTACTTGCATGCATGCAGCACATATAATCACATGTAGGCACATATGTACACATAAATTTATACACACAGATAAATAGATAGAATAAAATAAATCAACTTTTCAGTCTGTGTGTTTGCATAATTGTGCACACATCATCCAAAACCTTAGAATAGTTCATTATTCACAAAGAGAAATGCTAGACCCCTATGCTTTACTTCCTTCTACATTTATGCCCCAAGTCAATGGTCTCTTGGATCCTGGATAACACTGTGTAAATGGTTGATATAAAAGAAGGCACGTGAATGTGAACTTTTATATCTATCTTCCTTCTCTAACATAGTGTTTTCAAGGTCGGCCTGAGTTGCAGCATTTCTTTACACAGCTAAATAATATTCTGTTGTGTACCCTTCACAGTAGGCCCAAATCATAAAAGATATCTTAGAGAAACTATAACCAAGCAAGTAAAAGATCTGTATGATAAATCTTCAAGTCTTTAGAGAAAAAATTAAAGATATCAGAAGATGGAAAGCTCTCCCATGTTCATGGATCGGTAGGATTAATACAGTAAAAATGGCCATCCAAAAAGCAATCCACTTGAGGATTCAACACAATCCCCATGAAAATTCCAACACTATTCTTTATGCACCTTGAGGAAACAGTTTTCAACTTCAAATGAAAAATCAACTAGCCTAGAGACTAAGGGTAGAACCAAACATGACTGGTCTAAAGAAAAAAGAAATCAATGCAATGATTCCAATGATATTCTGCTATACACATAGATTGGTACCTTGTCCAGTTGTCATCAGAGAGATTTCCTCTAGCAGCAGATGGGAGTGAGTACAGAGACCCATTGTCAGACATTATTTGGAGAAAGTGTCTTAACTGGGAGTCTCCATTGAGTCCCTTCTCTTGGAAATCAGGGATGCCCAAGGAAGATGGGATGGAGAACACGGCCCATTGAATCAACTAATCAGGCTCACGTGGGCTCACAGAGACTGAGCCAGTAAGCATGGGGCCTGCATGGATCTGCACTAGGTCCTCTGCATATATGTTAAGCTGCTAAGTTGGTGTTTTGTGAGACTCCTAACCATCTCGGGTGCGGATATATCTCTAACTCTTTTGCCTGCTCTTGAGACTCTTTGCTCCTGTTGGGTTGCCTTGTCCAGCTCCATATGAGGGCTTTTGCCTTGTCTAATTGTAGCTTGTTTTGTCCTGTTTGGCTGTTGTCTCTTTTCAGAAGAGGAAATTGAGGGGAGTGGATTGAGGGAAGAGAGCAGATGGGGGAAACTATGAGGAATGGAGGGAGGGAAGGGAAACTGTGGTTGGCATATATCATATGAGAGAAAAAAAATCTGCTTTTTAAAATAATAATATTATTCTATAAATTTTATACCACTATATTTATTTATCTACCCATTATTAATCTGGATATGCAATCAAATTTTATAACATACCCCTTATCTATATAGTCCTGTAGTATGTGTGTGTATATGTATTATGTATATATGTATGTATGTATGTATGTATGTATGTATGTATGTGTATTTTCTCATAGATAGTATTCAGACAGGTATTGTAGCACTCTCACTTGTAATCTTAGAACCTGGGAGGTCATGACAAAAGGATCATGCATTCAAGTCTAGCCTGAGGTAAATAGCAAATTCCACTCCAGCATGGTTATAAAATGATTACGTGTCTCAAAAAAAAAAAAAACAACCCAAACAAATAAAACAAAAATAGGTAGTATTTGGAGAATATTATTCTTAATTTGTTTGCATATGTTTATGATCTATGCATTGTGCACCTTCTCATGTATGTGAGTGTATACACATGGGTGTCACAAGGCGTGGAGGTGAGAGGACAAGTTCGCTGTAGGTCATCACCTTCTGCTTTGTTTTACACAGGGCCTCATACTGTTTGCAGCTGTGAAAGGCAGGTCTGTTGGCTCCAAGCCTCAGTGTGTTCCCCTGTCTCTTCCACTCCCACCTCAGCATAGGCATGCTGGGATTAGAGGCACATACCACTGCATCAGGATTTAAATGGATTTGTGGGATCTGAACCCAGGTCCTCACATTTGTGAAGCAAGTGTTTTACTCAGTGATCCATCTCCCCTGCCCTCCAAATGTTTTACAACAACCAGGCACTAATACCACATGATTGCCGGAAGCTCTGTAGAGTGAGTGACCTTTTATTTGCTGAGATCAGGAGAGTGAGGGCTAGGACATTTAGGGCAGAAGCTAACCACCAGATGTCATGGAAACATTTCAATATCTTAACAGCTGATAACAGCTGTATGCGTGTATGAGAACTGGATGCTCTCCCTATAGCACATTCTGGTAGAATGTCTGTGTGGGTTAAATGGGGCCAGAAACTCAGAAGAACCTGGGGTTCCTATTCAGAAACATGTGTTACCTTGCTATGGATAGCAAGCACGAGTTTGAAAGTCCCACTTCTCATTCCTCCTATCTAAGACTGTTCCTGCAGCTGAGAGAGTCTCTCCCCAGAAGTCAGTCTGGTTATGCATCTAAAGAGAGCTCTTAGATCCCTGGTATCTGTAGCACACTACTGAGACAGCAGAAGGAAATTCTCTTGCATGGGCCCCATGGCATCTTCTTTGGAATAAGAGTAGGAGGAACCTGGCTGGAGTTTGATAGAGCAGTCTGGCTCTATGGCTGTGGAGAAATAGGAAACACAAGTGTCCAACAGAACACTCTCCTTTCTATTTTCTTTCTTGGTTTACATGCTCACCAAGACTGTCCTTTGATTTGATTTTTGCTATTACATTTCAGAATTGCATAGGGCTGCATAGGAAGCTCCTGGCACAAGATCAAATCTGGATGGATGGTGAGTGGGTAAACCAGACTGAAGATAGAGATCTATTGGTCACCATTTGGGCCTTCTTCCAAGAGGCACTTCTAGACAAGGATCAAGTTGACAAAAGCAGCTAGAATGACTGCTCTGTTCAATAAAGTGGAGTAAATATTGAACTCCTCTACTGGGGCTACCCCAAACTCCCACTAAACGTGTAGTTTCCCATGACCTGTCTCCCTCTGGCCTTACTACAACCTTGCAGAAGAAAAGAAGTTTTAATGACATAAGGGTTGGGCTGCTGGATGACCTGGTCTGGAGCTAAATGAGAATTGATTTTATTTAAGGGTGTGGCCCATAGAAGATTGTGCATGTGCTATTGGATGGCCATTCATTCAAGTGTATCCAGGCAGATGAATTAGACTTCATGAGTTAAAAAAAAAAAAAAAAAAAGAGTTGGGAGAGTAAAGAGGTAGTCCAGATCTAGTCCGTGTTGGGGTAGAGGGTAAATATGGTCAAAATAGATGGAATGAAATTCTTTAAGAACTATAACAAAGGCAAGACAGTAAGGTAGTTAGAATCAGCACTAATGAGAATGGAAAGGATTTATTACTTAAAAAGTTGATGGGAGCAAGGAGTTGTATTTAGGGAGGTTTTACGTGGAAAAGATTTACTCCAAAGAAAAGAAAGGGCAGCTTCTCATCTCAAGAAGGGGGGGCTCATCCTCTTCCACAAAGCCCTGGCTCTTCATCTTGCCTCGCCGATGGCCTCATTGCCTCCATACCAACTCTCTTTCTGGAATGGTTGTAAGATGGCGTTGGGGAGAAACGTGGGGGGCATGCTTTAGTATTTACAGGGGGGAGATCACACTTCCCTATCAGAGCATGGGAACCCTTCCTTTGTCCCAGTTAGGCTTTGTCTACTTATTTGTGTGCTTGGAGGCAGAGGCAATCACCAGGGAAATGTCATGAACTAGATAACTCTTTGCTCTTAGAACAAAACTGTGGGGTGGACATTTGGGGTTAGGTATGGTGGTCATTTCACAGCTGGGCATCAGAACAAGCCTGAATGTTGCAGGTCTCTCGGTGTCAGTCTGATGACACAGGTGTTTCTAATCCAGTTTGTGTCCCTTTTATTTTGTCATTTATGTTACACTGTCCAACCTTCGCCTCCTCAGCAATGCCGCCACAGTCTTTCCTGCAAACTCAGCACTCCACTGGTGTGGGTTTTTTCCCTTTAATAAGCTCTCCAGAGCTTGTTTAGAAATGGAACCTTTCAACACCAGAAATAAAAACAGCCCGTGTATCATGCTAAAATTATAAGGCTGGCATCAAACTGAATAAGAGGAATAATATTTATTAATCTTATCTAGACCCTCATGCCCACAAAGGGCATGTTCTGAGAAAGATTCTTATTTTTTGAATGTGCACGAGGGAGTGTGGATGGTGTGTGTGCACATGTGTGCTGCATGCACATGCAAGCATACATGTCCATGTTGACATAGAACCAAGAGGAAGACATCAGGTGTCTGCATGGTCTTTCTCTCTCTATCTCTGCCTCATTTCTGTAGGACAGTGTCTCTCATTGAACTTGTAGATAGCCTGGTAGCCAATCAGTCCCATGTCCTCATGGTTCTTACTCCCAGAAGCATTGGTGAGCTTATGCCTAACTTTGTTTGTTTGTTTGGTTCTTTGTTTTATTTTTGTGTAGGTGCTAGGGATTGAACTCTGCTCTTCATGCTCATATAACACATGCTCTTATTTACTGATCCCTCTTCCTAGTCCCAACTTCTTTTTTTTCTTTCAATTTTTGTTTTGCTATATCTTCTTTTGTAAATTAGATATTTTCTTTATTTACATTTCAAATGTAGTCCCCTTTCCTCGATTCCCCTCCCAGACTTCCCTATCCCATCCTCCCTCCCCCTTCTTACTAACCCACCCAATCCTGTTTCCCTGTCCTGGCATTCCTCTACACTGGGGCAATGAGCCTTCACAGGACCAATGGCCTCCCCTCCCTTTGGTGTCCAACAAGACCTTCCTCTGATACATATGCAGCTGGAGCCATGGGTCCCTCCACATGTAATCTTTGGTTGGTGGTTTAGCCCCTGTGAGTTCTAGGGATACTGGGTGGTTCATATTGTTGTTCCTCCTATGGGGATATAGGCCCCTTTAACTCCTTGGGTCCTTTCTCTAGCTCCTTTATTGGGGACCCTGTGCTCAGTCCAATGGTTGACGAGAACATCCCCTCTGTATTTGTCAGGCTCTGACAGAGCCTCTTAGGAGATAGCTATATCAGGCTCCTATCAGAAAGCACTTTTTGACATTCACAACAGTGTCTGGGTTTGGTAACACTATATGAGATGGATCCCTAGGAGGGGAAGTCTCTGGATGGCCTTTCGTTCAGTCTCTGCTCTATATTTTGTCTTTGTATCTCCTCTCATGGGTATTTTGTTCCCCCTTCTAAAAAGGATTGAAGTATCCACACTTTGGTATTCCTTCTTCTTGAGCTTCATATGGTCTGTGAATTATATCTTGGGTATTCCTAGCTTCTGGGCTAATATCCACTTATCAGTGAGTACATACCATGTGTGTTCTATTGTGATTAGGTTACCTCACTCAGGATGATACTTTTTAGTTCCATCCATTTGCCTAAGAATTTAATGAATTCATTGTTTTTAATAGCTGAGTCGAACTCCATGTGTAAGTGTACAACATTTTCTGTATTCATTCCTCTGCTGAGGTACATCTGGGTTCTTTCAAGCTATTATAAATAAGGCTGCCATGAACATAGCATGTGTTCTTATTACATGTTGGAGCATCTACATGATCCCAGGAGTGGTATAGCTGGGTGCTCAGGTAGTATTATGTCAAATTTTCTGAGGAGCTGCCAAACTGATTTCCAGAGTGGTTGTACCAGCTTGCAATCCCACCAGCAATGGAGGAGTGTTCCTCTTTCTCCACATCCTTGCCAGCATCTGCTGTCCCCTGAGTTTTTCATCTTAGCCATTCTGACTGGTGTAAGGTGAAATCTCAGGGTTGTTTTCATTTGCATTTCCCTGCTGAGGATGTTGAACATTTCTTTAGGTGCTTCTCAGTCATTCTATATCCCTTGGTTGAAAATTCTTTGTTTAGCTTTGTAGCCCATTTTTAATAGGGTTATTTGGCTCTCTGGAGTCTAATTTCTTGAGTTCTTTGTATATATTGACTACTAGCCCTCTGTAGGGTTGATAAAGATCTTTTCCAAATCTGTTGGTTGCTGTTTAAAAGGAACAGTTATTAAGCATTTTGAAATGTTGTAGACTATAAAAGATTTCTAAGCATTGAAGACATGCTAGTCCCAGACACATGCTGTCTCTTTAAGTAGTTGAATGGGAAGATATTTGAAAGCAGAATAGCTCCCTATTTGGGTGATTTAATGCCATATTTATGGGTCATATGTTCAAAACCCAGAGGTATTCACAAATATGTAAATTAAATAGTACCCCTTATTTCATCTCTCTGTCTGGACAGTGCTAGATCTAACATCTTGTACACTGTTTATGGTCTGTGCTATTCTCTTTGTGGGATTTCCCAGTTTGATGTCCAGTCTGCCTCCTTCCTTCTGGACCTTCTCTGAAGTGTCAAGGCAGTGAAGGAGGTTGTAAGAATGATGACTTTAGCCATGGGCTCCATTTCAGCAATCAAACCCTATTTGTGCTTATTGAGTCCTTCCTGTGAGAGCAGAGTGCGGGGTCAGGGTCTTTACCTTGACTTGGGGATGAGAAAAGACATACTTAGAACGCTTATGGAATAAGATTCAGTAAGCTCCAAAGCCAAGTAGGAATGAGCAAGGAGCTTGGACAGGTTTATTGAGTTTGAAAAAAACCCACTGAATTTCTTACTTCCTATATGCATGCTTTTCTGCAAGGATGTCATCCTTTGGCTTTGTTTGTTTGCTGTGATAAAAACAGAGGAGTGATAGGCTACTACAAAGGGGTCACTGGGAAAGATGAGAAAGGAGGGCTTACTGGGTTTACAAAACATAGTTGGGTGGGACAGTGGTGAGAACATATATAAGGAAGAATTTAAAGCAGAGGTGGGGAAGCAGGACAAGGTGGCAGCCAGGACAGGGGAGGGTGGTATCATCTTGGATCAGAGTGGACCCTGAATGACTGCCTAAGGACTCAGGATCAGAAATTTTATACACACACTCTTGCCAGGTTTTTATTGTTTGTTTGTTTGTTTGCTTATTTATACACTTATTTATTTTAATTTAGAAGCACTGGGCCTTGTAGAAATTCATGAAGTCATTGCAGCATATACAAATGAAGGGAAACTGAAAAAACTATGAGACACTGAGTAGGGAAGGTTAAGCCAGACATTTGTTTCTTTATCTTGATTTTTGGGTTTTTGTTTTGTTTTAATTTGATTTTTCCTCTTTCAAAGGTTGTGTGGCTGGTGTGGCTATATGGCAATAGCATGTCAGAAGTAGTTAGGTCTTTCACAAGATAGTGTGTTGAGAAGGATTGTCTGGAAAACATTCCCCCCATCACCTGCATCTAGACGAATAGCCATGGGATGTAAGAAGCTATCAGGGATGATGACACGATAGTGTATTAATTACTTTGCTGCTGCAGTGACAAAGCTCCATGGTCAAAAGCAAGTTACAGAAGTGTTTATTTTAGCTTACAGTTCTACGGGAGAGTCCAGAAGGATGTGGAAGGCATGGTAGCAGGCACCAGGCTTGGTAGCGAGAGCAGGAAGCTGAGAGATTTCACATCTTTTTATTTTTTTCTGGGTGGTTTTCTAAATGTGTTCCTTTTTAAAAATTATTTTCTATATTTTTTGTTTACATTCCAAATGATTCCCCCCCTCCCCATAAGTCCCATAAGCCCTCTTCCCTCCTCCCATTCCCCAAGCAACCCCCTCCCACTTCTCTGTCCTGGTAATCTCCTACATTGCTGCATCAAGCCTTTCCAGGACCAGGGACCTCTCCTTCCTTCTTCTTGGTAATCATTTGATATGTGAATTGTGTCTTGGATATTCAGAGCTTCTGGGCTAATATTCACTTATCAGTGACTGCATTCCATGTGTGTTCTTTTGTAAATGAGTTACCTCACTTAGGATGATATTTTCCAGTTCCAACCATTTGCCTAAAAATTTCATAAATTCAATGCTTTTAATTGCTGAATAGTAGTCCATTGTGTAAATATATCACATTTTCTGTATCTATTCCTCTATTGAGGGACATCTAGGTTCTTTCCAGCTTCTGGTTATTATAAATAAGGCTGTTATGAACATAGTAGAGTACGTGTCCTTATTGCATGCCGGAGAATCCTCTGGGTATATGCCCAGGAGTGGTATAGCAGGGTCCCCCGAAAGTGTCATGTCCAGTTTTCTGAGGAACGACCAGACTGATTTCCAGATTGGTTGTATCAACTTGCAATCCCACCAGCAGTGGAGGAATGTTCCTCTTTCTCCACATCCTCGCCAACACCTGCTATCTCCTGAGTTTTTAATCTTAGCCATTCTGACTGGTATGAGTTGAAATCTCAGGGTTGTTTTGATTTGCATTGCCCTAATGACTAAAGATGTTGAACATCTTTAGGTGAGAAGCATCTTAAGGTGCTTCTCAGCCATTCAAAATTCTTCAGGTGAAAATTCTTTGTTTAGCTCTGTACCCCATTTTTTAATAGGGTTATTTGGCTCTCTGGGTTCTAACTTCTTGAGTTCTTTGTATATATTGGATATTAGTCCTCTGTCAAATGTAGGGTTGGTGAAGATCTTTTCCCAATTTGTTGGTTGCCGTTTTGTCCTTTTGACAGTGTCCTTTGCTTTACAGAAACTTTGTAATCTTATGAGGTCCCATTTGTCAATTCTTGATCTTAGAGCATAAGTTATTGGTGTTCTGTTCAGGAAATTTCCCCCTGTGCCCATAAGCTCAATCCTCTTTCCCAGTTTCTTTTCTATCAGTTTCAGTGTGTCTGGTTTTATGTGGAGGTCCTTGATCCACTTGGAGTTGAGCTTAGTACAAGGAGATAAGAATGGATCAATTTGCATTCTTCTGCATGCTGACCTCCAGTTGAATCAGCACCATTTGTTGAAAAGGCTATCTTTCATCCACTGGATGGTTTTAGCTCTTTTGTCAAAGATCAAGTGACCATAGGTGTGTGTGTTCATTTCTGTGTCTTCAATTCTATTCCATTGATCTGCCTGCCTGTCATTGTATTAATGCCATGAAGTTTTTAACACTGTTGCTCTGTAGTATTGCTTGAGGTCCAGTATACTGATTCCTCCAGAAGTTCTTTTACTGTTGAGAAGAGTTTTAGTGATCCTGGGGTTTTTGTAATTCCAGATAAAATTAAGAATTGCTCTTTCTAACTCTATAAAGAACTGAGTTGGGATTTTGATGGGGATTGAATTGAATCTGTATATTGCTTTTGGCAAGATCACCATTTTTACTATATTAATCCTGCCAATCCACGAGCACTGAAGTTTTTCAATTTTCTGAGGTCTTCTTCCATTTCCTTCTTCAGAGACCTGAAGTTCTTGTCATACAGATCTTTCACTTGTTTGGTTAGTCACACCAAGATACTTTATATTGCTTGTGGCTATTGTGAAGGGTGTTGTTTCCCTAGTTTCTTTCTCAGCCTGCTTATCCTTTGAGTATAGGAAGGCTACTGGTTTGCTTGAGTTGATTTTATAACCAGTCACTTTGCTGAAGTTGTTTGTCAGCTGTAGGAATTCTCTGATGGAGTTTTTTGTGCCACTTAAGTATACTATCAAATCATCTGCAAATAGTGATAGTTTGACTTTTTCAATTTGTATCCCTTTTACCTCTTATGTTGTCTAATTGCTCTAGCTAGTAGAAGTTCAAGTACTATATTGAAAAGATATGAAGAGAGGGAGTGGCCTTGTCCAGTCCCTGATTTTAGTGGGATTGCTTCAAATTTCTCTCCATTTAGTTTGATGTTGGCTACCGGTTTGCTGTATATTGCTTTTACTATATTTAGGTATGGGCCTTGAATTCCTGTTCTTTCCAAGACTTTTAGCATGAAAGGATACTGAATTTTGTCAAATGCCTTTTCAGCATCTAATGAAATGACCATGTGGTTTTTTTTCTTTCTGTTTGTTTATGTAATAGATAGCATTGATAGATTTCCTTATATTTAACCGTCCCTGCATCCCTGGGATGAAGCCTACTTGATCATGGTGAATGATGGTTTTGATGTGTTCTTGGATTCAATTGGCAAGAATTTTATTCAGTATTTTTGCATTGATATTCATAAGGGATATTGGCCTGTAGTTCTCCTTTGTTGGATCTTTGTGTGGTTTTTGTATCAGTGTAATTGTGGCTTCATAGAAAGAGTTGGGTAGTGTTCCTTTTGTTTCTATTTTGTGGAATAATTTGAAGAGTATTGGTATTAGGTCTTCTTTGAAGGTCTGATTGAATTCTGCACTAAAACCATCTGGTCCTGTGCTTTTTTTGGTTGGAAGAATTTCAATGACCACTTCTATTTCTTTAGGGGTTATGGGAATGTTTAGGTGATCTATTTGATCCTAATTTAATTTTGGTATTTGGTATCTGTCTAGGAAATTGTCCATTTCCTCCAGATATTCCAGTTGTTTTAAGTATAGGCTTCTGTAGTAGGATCTGATGATTTTTTGAATTTCCTCAGTGTCTGTTGTTATATCTTCCTTTTCATTTCTAATTTTCTTAATTTGGATACTGTCTTTGTGCCCTCTAGTTAGTCTGGCTAAGGGTTTTTCTATCTTGTTGATTTTCTCAAAGAACCAGCTTCTAGTTTTGTTAATTCTTTGTATGGTTCTCTTTGTTTCTACTTGATTGATTTCAGCCCTGAGTTTGATGATTTCCTGTCTTCTACTTCTCCTGTGTGAATTAGCTTCTTTTTGTTTCAGGGCTTTCAGGTTTGCTGTTAAGCTGCTAGTGTATGCTCTCTCCGGTTTCTTTTTGGAGGCACTCAGGGTTATGAGTTTTCCTCTTAGCACTGCTTTCATTGTGTCCCATAAATTTTGCGTATGTTGTGCCTTCATTTTCATTAAATTCTAAAAAGTCTGATTTCTTTCTTTATTTATTCCTTGACCAAGGTATCATTGAGTAGAGTATTGTTCAGTTTCCATGTGTATGTGGTCTTTCTGTTGTTTTTGTTGCTATTGAAGGCCACTCTTACTCCATAGTGATCTGATAGTAGGCATGGGATTAGTTCAATCTTCTTATATCTGTTGAGGCCTGTCTTGTGACAAGTTATATGGTCAATTTTGGAGAAGGTACCATGAGGTGCTGAGAAAAAGGTGTATTCTTTTGCTTTAGGATGAAATATTATATATATAATCTAATTGGTCTAAACCATCAATTAGTTTCACTGTGTCCCTGTTTAGTTTCTGTTTTCCTGATGGGTCCATTGAGGAGAGTGGAGGGTTGAAGTCACCCACAATTATTGTGATAGGTGCAATGTGTGCTTTGAGCTTTAGTAAAGTTTCTTTTAAAAATGAGGGTGCCCTTGTATTTGGAACATAAATGTTCAGAATTGAGAGCTCTTCTTGGTGAATTTTTCCTTTGACCAGTAAGAATTGTTCTTCCATGTCCTTTTGATGACTTTAAGTTGAAAGTCAATTTTATCTGCTATTAGAATGGCTCTTCCCGCTTGTTTCCTGAAATTATTTGCTTTTAAAAGTGCCTTCCAGCCTTTTACTCTCAGATAGTGTTTGTCTTTGACACTGAGATGTATTTCCTGTATGCAGAAAAATGTAGGGTCCTGTTTATGTATCCAGTAGTAGTCTATGTCTTTTTACTGGGGAATTGAGTCCATGGATGTTAAGAGATATTAAGGAATAGAGATTATTTCTTCCTGTTATTTTTGATGTTACTTTTATGTTCGAGTGGTTATCTTCTCTTGGGTTTGATGAATGAAGGTTACTTACTATCTTGCTTTTTCCATGGTGTACTTTCCCTTCTTGTGTTGGTGTTTTCTACCTATTATCCTTTGTAGGGCTGGGTTTGTGGAAGGATATTGTGTAAATTTGGTTTTAGCATGGAATATCTT
The DNA here is from genome assembly GCF_947179515.1 of Apodemus sylvaticus. Taxonomy (NCBI): domain Eukaryota; kingdom Metazoa; phylum Chordata; class Mammalia; order Rodentia; family Muridae; genus Apodemus; species Apodemus sylvaticus. The sequence continues at coordinate 134,254,222 of NC_067472.1, read as the reverse complement.
GGTTTTTTCCATCTATGGTGATTGAGAGTTTTGCTGGGTATAGTAGTCTTGGCTGGCATTTGTGTTCTCTTAGAGTCTGTATGAGATCTGCCCAGGATCTTCTAGCTTTCATGGTCTCTGGTGAGAAGTCTGGTGTAATTCTGATAGATCTTCCTTTATATGTTACTTGACTTTTTTCTCTTACTGCTTTTAATATTCTTTTTTGTTTGTTTGTTTAGTATATTTGGGGTTTTGATTATTATGTGATGGGAGGTATTTCTGTTCTGGTCCAGTCTGTTTGGAGTTCTGTACGCTTCTTATATATTCACGGGCACCTCTCTCTTTAGGTTAGGGAAGTTTTCTTCCATAATTTTGTTGAAGATATTTGCTGACCCTTTAAGTTGTAAATCTTCACTCTCATCTATACCTATAATCCTTAGGTTTAGTCTTCTCATTGTGTCCTGGATTTCCTGGATATTTTGGGTTACAAGCTTTTTGCATTTTGCATTTTCTTTGACTGTTGTGTCAATACTTTCTATGGTATCTTCGGCACCTGAGATTCTTTCTTCTATTTCTTGTATTCTGTTGTTGATATTGGCATCTATGACCCCTGATTTCTTCCCAATGTTTTCTATCTTCAAAGTTGTCTCCTTTTATGATTTCTTAGCTGTTTCTACCTCTGTTTTTAGATCCTGAATGGTTTTATTCAGTTCCTTCACTTGTTTGTTTGTGTTTTCCTATAATTCTTTAAGAGATTTTTGTGTTTCCTCTTTCATGACTTCTGTCTGTTGACCCAAGTTCTCCTGCATTTCTTTAAGTGATTTTTGCATTTCTTTATTGGTTTCTAGCTGTTGACCCATATTCTCCTGAATTTCTTTAAGTGATTTTTGTGTTTCCATTGTAAGGGCTTTTGCCTTATTCATGTTCTCCTGTATTTCTTTAAGAGATTTATTTATGTTCTTCTTGTAATCCTCTAATAGCATCATGAGATGTGACTTTAAATCCAAATCTTGTTTTTCTGGTGTGTTGGGTTATCCAGGACTTGCTGTTGTCAGAGAATTGGGTTCACATGCTGCCATATTGCCTTGATTTCTGTGAGTAACATTCCTACATTTGCCTTTTGCCATCTGGTTATCTCTGGCATTAGTTGGTCCTGTTGGCACTGGCTGGTGTTTGAACCTCCTGTGAGCCCGTAATGCTATTTCAGCTCCACTGGATGACTGGGTTTCCCCTGGAACAGATTGCTGATGGGCTACCCTACTCTTTGGTGTTGTTGGAGACCTGGTCTGCCTTGCCCCAAGCAATGTTATACTCTGGTTGTCTCTGTGTACCTGGTGTTGCCTGCTTGGTCCATCCAGGAGCAAAGATGGAGGAGGCTATGTGGATCCCTTCCAAGTGCCGATCACTCTGCAGGGCAAGTGTCCCAGGACAGGACTGGCACACAGACAACCCACAGAGCTGCCCAGGCCTTAGGTGCAGGCAGAAGCCTGGCAGGCTGTGTCCCGAATGATATTAAATTTGGGATATCTCTGTGTACCTGGTGTTGTGTGTCTGGTCCGTCTGTGAGCAAAGATGGTGGAGGAGATTTCACATCTTTAACAGCAAACAACAAAGTAGAGAATGAACCAGAAGTGAGGTGAAGCTTAAAATCTTAAAGATGTGCTTCCTTCATATGGTGGCACCCCTCATAACCTCTCACCAACCATTTCCATCAATGGTGCTTAAATGCTTGAGCCTAGGGAGGACATTTCTCATTAAAAATGCCACAGACATTGTTCTAGTGTATTCTGCATTACTGTGATAAAGACCAAAAGCTGCTTGGAGTGGAAAGGCGTACTTACTCGCCTTTCACCTCATGTTAGAGTGTACCATCAAGGGAAGTCAAACCAGGAGGCTGGAGGCAGCGACTGATGTAGAGGCCATGGAGGAGTACTGCTTACCAGCTTGATCATCATGAGTTGCTCATTTTTCTTTCTTATATACCCCAGAACCACCAACACAGGGGTGGCATGGCCTACAGTGAGCTAAGCCTCCCAACATCAACTATTAATCAAGAAAATGGCACACAGGTCAATGTGATAGAGTATTTTTGCTCAGTTGAGGCTCCCTCTTCTAAGATGACTCTAGCTTGTGTTAAGCTGACAAAAAAAGCTAGCCAGCTGTCTTAGTTAGGGTTTTACTAGTGTGAGCAGATATTGTGACCAAGGCAACTCTTATAAGGACAACATTTCATTGGGGCTGGCTTCTAGGTTCAGAGGCAGGACCATGGCAGCATCCAGGCAGGCATGGCGCAGGAGGAGCTGAACGTTCTACATCTTTGTCTGAAGGCTGCTAAGAGAAGACTGAATTCTTAGGAAGATAGGAAGCTCTCTCAAAGCCACCCCCACAGTGACACACTCTCTCCAACAAGTTTGCACCTACTCCAACAATGCCACACTTCCTAATAGTGCCACTCTAGGGGCTAAGCATATTCAAACTACCACAACAGCTATTGAGGGTTTAAATAGGTATGGCCCCCATAGACTCGTGTGTTTGAATGCTTGGCCTATAGGAAATAGCACTATTAGGAAGTGTGGTCTTATTGGAGTAGCTGTGGAGGCAGACTTTTGAGGTCATATATGTTCAAGCTATTCCCAATGTGATACATGGTCTCTGTTGCCTGTGGATCAAAATATAGGACTCTTGGATCCTCCAGCACCATGTCTGCCTGCATGCCACCTCGCTTCCCACAATGATGATAATAGACTAAACCTCTGAAACTGTAAGCCAGCCCCAAATTAAATGTTTTCCTTTAAAAGAGTTGCCATGGTCATGTTGTGTCTTCACAGCAATAAAACCAAAAGATACTAGCCAGATAGGAAAGCTTTCCTTTCTATGAGAAAATAAAAAAGAGAATATCTAAGGCTTCCCTCTCTACATAGGTTGTTGAAAGAACCGGGAACATCCTTCTACCCACCCATAGGTTCCGAGTACCAACATCAAAATAGCAAACAGAACTCTTGGCATTCTTCTGGATTCTTTAGGTATTTGACTGAAAACAGTAGGGAGGGATCTTTCCCATGCCCAGAACTACTTTCTTCTCTGGGGTCAGTTTTCATTTTTTGCTCTACTGTTAAAGTGCATGAGTATGGGATATTTCTGTTACTTGGTTTTGGTTTTGTGACAGGATCTCACCATGTAGCCCAGGATGACGTTGAACTCATGATTCTCTTGCCCAAGTCTTCCAAATGCTGGCATTACAGGTATGAACAACTCTGGCCAGCTGAGAGCTTCTATTGCTGAGGCATTTAGGACTGGTGTCTTAGTTAGGGTTTCTATTGCTGTGATTAAAACCCATATCCAAAAGCAAGTTGGGGAGGAAAGGGTTTATTTTTCTTATACTTCCACATTGCAGCCCATCATTTACAGAAGTTAGGACAGGAATTCCAATGTGGTAGAAGACAGGAGCTGATGCAAAGGCCCAGAAGGAGTGCTGCTTATTGGATTGTGCTCCATACTTGTTCACCCTGCTTTCTTATAGAACCCAGGACCACCAGACCAGGGATGCTCCACTCACAATGGGCTGGGTCCTCCCCCACCAATCACTAATTAAGAAAATGCTCTATAGCCAGATCTTTTGGGGGAATTTTTTTCAGTTGAAGGTTCCTCCTTTCAGATAACTCTCACTTGTGTCAAGTTGACATAAAACTAGCCAGCACAGCTGAGGATTCTCTCAGTGACAGAGCACTTGACTAGCCTCAGATTCAACCTCTCCCCTCAGTACCATCTTCACACAAAGAGTAACTAAATATTTGATTAGTTGTTATATATGAAGTTATTATCAAATGCTTACAGTTCCAGATACCATACTCTATACAACAGTACATCTTCAGAGCAGCAATGGTTACAGTGAAAAATTCTGAAGCTCAGAGTGTGGGTGACCTGCCCTAGGCTTTGCAGGTAATGGTTTCCTAATGACAAAAATGTATGCTGAGGTCAAGAGTGCCTTCAAGGAAATTTATAATGTCTTAGTCATATCAACCAGAAGTTTGGGAGTAAGAGCATGGGTTGAGGGCATACATCCCTCTTTGTAGACTGTATTTGGTAGGGCTATCATCCCCTTCTTTATTGTTTTAGATCTCTGCTTCTCTGGGAGAGGCACAGATACTCCAGGCTGAAACTGACTAAAGCACTTGTTACTTTGCTCATTGTACAAACACAGCTGCAAAAGTGAAGGTGAATTTGTGTCCTTGGTTAGAGGGAATTCAGTTCATAGTGACAGGGAAGGCATTGAGCCAGGAGTGTGAGGTGTCTGGTTTCATTGTGTTCAAAGTCAGGAAGCAGAGAGAAAGAGAAAGAGAAAAAGAAAGAGAAAGAGAAAGAGAGAGACAGAGAGACACACAGAGAGAGGCAGAGAGAGACAGAGACAAAGACAGACAGAGACAGACACACACACACACACAGAGACCAGCTTTTTTTCTTTCCTTTTTATTTGGTCTGGAATGCCAAGTCTAGTGGATAGTGCTGCCCATATTCAGGGAGCCATCTTCCCTCAGTTAAGCCTCCCTGGAAACTTTCTCATTGGCACACTAGAGGTGTGTCTAGGTGATTCCAAATCCACACAAATTGGTGCTGAAGATGAACCTTTTCCAGGAGTTTGAGAAAGTACATTTCAATCATGTTCATCTGCACAAGGTCAGAGATGTTGCCTGGCTTGCCTGTGGTGGGAGAAAGGATGGAAAGTCTGTATGGAGACCTGGGTGACCTCATTTTACCTTTGTCTGTACTGCATTCCAACAACTGGAGGGAACCTCTATCTTTTGTATTTGAAGTGACAATAGTCACTTTAACTTGCAAAGCTAATCCACTATTATAAAAACCCCTTCCCAGTGTGACTGGGGACCAGAGCATTGACTTGTATTACACATTTATTATGGGCCAGTTTAGAAGCCACACACTGACAATGCAATAACTTATTTTGAATTCCACAGGCACCACTTCCTATCTAATCACCAAATAGAGTTTAGGCTTTGTAGCCTGATCTGAGACCACGTTCCAGTTCCATCGATTGTTTCTTGTGTGAATTTGGACTTGTTGGTTAACCTAGAGCCTTGGTGTATCTGATAGCTATTTAATCAGTTTTCTATAGCAAATAACATAATACCACAATCTACGTAAGTGATAAAAAGGGACTTGATTTGGTTTACAGATCTGGTCCAAGGATGAAAGACTGAATCTCTTGAGAGACTTATTACCAGTAAAGTGCCAAAATGGCACAGGGCATCAAATGCTGGGGGACAAGGACTATATGAGACAAAGGCAGACTCAGAGATAACATTAATCTCTTACTTGCATAAGCAGACTAATTTATTTAAGAGGGCATGGTACCCATCATTCCTCTTAAAGGTCCTTCCTGGAAAAGCATCATGGGGACTTGGGCAGACCATTAATCACACCTCCTGTTAATGGTCTTCTTGCTGCTTGTTGAGTTCCTTGTTTTTTTCCTGTGTTGTTATCTAGTGGCCAGAAATGTACTATGTCTAGTATCAAGATCCATGGCAGAGAGATCTTTGAATCTTGTGGGGATCCCAATGTTAAGGTTGATCTCTGTACTTCAAAGGTCTCTAACAGGCTGCTATTATGGAGGCATTGGCTTTTGTGAGGCCCTGGAACTCTAGGACAATGATAAGGCACATTACAGGGAAGAAGTATCATTCAGGCTCTGCTTCCTGAGCCTTATTTATTTGTGTGACTGGGGTCACAACTGGTGGATCCTGAGCAGGGAACCAAGGCAGAAATGACAGGGAGGATGGAAACCTCAGGGGGCTAGTGAGCATGATGAAAACAGTCAAGCTTCAGTGAGACAGCTCATTTAATGGGGGGACAAAGGCTATTTAAACCTGTGGGGGAGTAAGTAGGGGCTATTCAGGTGAGCAAGTATCAGTGGCTTGAGCCAGGGTGCTGGGGATACCTCATTTGAACAAGGAAGAATTCTAGTTGCTACTGCATTTGACCTTATAAGGGGAAAAGGAGTTTAACCTAGCTACTGGACTAAGTGTCCTCCTCTGGTGGGGTAAAGGTAAGGGACCACATGTCTACATGCAGGCTCAGGGCAAGGAGGAGAGCCACCCTACTCTTGCCAATTTCAGGATGAGAGTTTCCTACTCTTGCTCCAGGCCTGCTCCTCATAGCTCCATGGCTTCCCTGGCCCCACAGGGACGGGTGTCTCAAAGGCACATCAGTAGAACCGTTGTTGCACCTACTCTGGCTAGCAAGAAACTGAAGGTTGTGGAATGGAAGAGAATATGATGGATGGGACTGCAAAGAAATCTAAACATAGTGCAAATGCCATCCTGGGGTGTTCCCAGCTATCTGAAAAGCTGGTGCTGTGGAAAAGGGGGTGCCTCTGTACTGTCACATCATTGACAATGTTGGAAACTCTAAAGTTGTCCTGTCCCCTTTTGGCTTTCAGTATGATAAACAGTGGTTTTCATGTTAGCAACAAACCCTTTATGCAAGGGTTCAGGATTTCCCTGTGGGTGTGTCCAGTTTTCAGAAAGCCATGCACATTGGAGCAGATATTTGCCACAACCTGAAGAACATCATTAAGGAGAAATACGGGAAAGATCCCATGAATGTAGGTGGTGGAGAATGTAAGCAATGAAGGTAGATTTTTACCTAACATCCTGGAGTGCTGGCACTGGTGGAGCTGCTGGTGTTGCTGCTGAATACAACCGAGAAGACCGGGCAACACTAATCAGGTTGTCATCCACATGAATGTGGCTGCTTCTGACTTCTTCAGGACTTCACGTCTCCTGGTGACACCAGCAACTACACCACCGCTGACCAGCTGGCTGAACCATACAAATCCTTCATCTGAGATTATTCAGTGATGTTCACCAGGGGTCCATTTGACTAGCCTGTCTGTGAAGTTTGGCAGAAGTTCACAGCTAGTGCAGGTATCCAGGTGATTGGATTGATCTCATGGTGACCAACCCTAAGCGGATTGCTTAGGCTGTGGGCCAGAAGTCCTACAATTGCCTCCCGCACAGAGGGAATCAGATCAGTTCTGTGACTAAGTCACTACAGGTCTATCAGGCTGGCCCAATTCAATGACTGGGGCCTTGTGGTGTCTGTCCCATTGCTTTGGGGAGACTGAGGATATTTTTAGCACTGATCCAGTGTTCAGGCTTTGTGCTGGGCAGATCAAAATTGGTGCTCTTATTTGTAATAGCCAGAAGCTGGAAAGAACCCAGATGTCCCTCAATGGGGGAATAGATACAGAAAATGTGGTATATCTACACAATGGAGTACTATCCAGCCATTAAAAACAATGAATTCATGAAATTCTTAGACAAATGGATGGAACTGGAGAATATCATCCTAAGTGAGGTAACCCACCCACAAAAGAACACTCATGGTATGTACTCATTGATAAGCGGATATTAGCCTAGAAGCTTGGAATACCCAAGACACAATTCACATATCAAATGATGCCCAAGAAGAAGAAAGGATTGGCCCCTGGTCCTGGAAAGGCTCAGTGCAGCAGTGTAGGGGAATACCTGGACAGGGAACTAGGAAGGGGTAGATTGGGGAACAGGGGCAGGGAAGAGGGCTTATGGGACTTTCCGGGAGGGGGGGATCCAGGAAAGGGGAAATAATTTGAAATGTAAATAGAGAATATATCGAATAATAACTAACTGACTGACTGACTAACTAACTAACTAACTAACTAACTGACTGACTGACTAACTAACTAACTAACTAACTAACTGACTGACTGACTAACTAACTAACTAAGTAATGTGCATTAAAACAAATGGTGCCCTTTGCTGATCTGAGTGCCTGGATAAATACAATCAGATCCTCAGAATTGAGGAGGAGCTGGGCAGCAAGCCCAAGAATATTGGCAGGGTCTTCAGGACCCCACTCCTCCTGGCCAAGCAAACCATGGGCTGGTAATATCTGGAGGCCTCATTCAACGCCAGCTGCCTGGAATCTTTCTCTGATGTCACTGAGATGGCTACAGGCTGGCCCAGTGCTTGCACAGCCTCTGTTGTCCCATGGGCTCCCTCCTCCTCCCTGCCACCACTTCCTTAGAAGTTCAAAGCCACGCCTGACTCCCCAGTGAGACCTGATGGAAATCCCAGCTCTGGAATCATGTGATTGGTCCAAATCTTTGTTTCTCTCACTACACTTCCCAGCTAGAGTCTGGAGTCCTCATATCTCTAGTGTACTCTGCAGGGTTGCCTCAGTCAAGACTCTTCAGTGGTTCTATAGCCAAAATAAAAGCCTCAGAGTAACCCATTAAAAGAAAAGGTCTTTTCTGCAATTTTACCCTGTATATCATATTAGGGATTAAATTCTAACCTCAATTGGAAAAGAAATTTCTATTCTTAGCAACCCCTTCCAAGAAATGGTCATAACCAGCATGGTCAGAGGACTCAGCTATTTAGAAGAACAATAAACTGAAGCCTCCCTTCAAAATTCAGGAAAAGCTGGCCTTCAGGGAGACCTAGCCAAGCCTAAGAAGCTAGATGAAGGTTATGGTTGCCACATGGAGAACATATCATCTTATTGAGCCTGGGTTTTTCTCCTTCCACTATGGAAGGACACGGTTGTTAAAAAACAATTGCTTACTTCTAGACATTTCTATAATGGGTCCTTGAGCTCAGTTTCAGTAGCTGTCCTGTCACCAAGAAGAATACTCTTCTTAGCAGTGGGAAGGATGCCATTGAAGGCAGTCATGGTTGGATGGGACAGCCAATGAGCGCCTTGCCTGGAATGATTGACATACTCATTTAGCTCCACCAGCAGGTCCTCCCTCTCAGACACTGTTGCCATTTCATCCTACTGTGGTATACCCATGATCCTCCAGGGCCCATTCAACACTGACCCCAGCCTTCTGAGGCCCCATACAGGACACTGGGATGTCCTCTGCTTGGATCCTAGAGTATGCTCATCTTCCCACACCAGTCATCAAGGTTATTAACATCTCCCTCCTCCCAACTCCTGTCTAAGTCAGCTCTTGAATTATTTATCAAAGGCTGACTCCCTCAAAGAAGCTCTTCATCCCTCTGTTGGATAGTTTTTATTCTAGTACATAAGGATCATGAGAGCGGCCTAGCTGGGGGCTGGGTCTTGGGAAGAGTCTTTTACTTCATTGTGGCAACACCTGACTTGGCCTCAATGACTTTGGCTCCAGCCAATGTGCTGCCCACCCATGGTTCTTTGGTCTCATCTGGTAAAAAAAAAAAACCTCAGGTCAGGCACTGAGAGTTTAGGCAAAGGCAAGGCCTACAATTTTCATGTCAAATAGATGTGGTAGATACATATTTTACTTCACCAAGTCAGGAGCAGTTTCCGGAGTTTAATTTATACCTGTTCTTCACAGTGGCGAGAATGCACTCCAAAATAATTGTGGATTTCTTGTTCTTTTCCTGAGTTTGTATTTATACTCTGATTGAATCATCTAAAGCAATCATAGCCCAATTGCTTCAGTATCATGTGAGCATCTTCCATGCTGTCCTCTTCTGTAGTTTCTGTTGTTTTTACACTTGCCAGATAGTTGCCTTTGTGAAGGCTTTCTCCATCTGGGATTCTCTTTTCCCTAGCTCTTATATTTTCTGAGCACAGGTATCCTCTTCTGACATCATCTAAATATTCATCTCCTGTGATGCAATGAAAACGTTCACAAGTACCGGGGTTGGACTAATAGGGGTGGGTGGGGGTTGAAGCCAAAGGCTGGTGAAAAGGAAGGCCTGAATTGTAGTGTTTACCAGCTTCCAGGGTGTAAGAAAGAGCTCAGTATGACCAGTTTCAAGCTAGAAATGATAACACAACTAACTCAGGACCTTCTAAAAATTTCCTGTTTGTACTGACTATCTGCTTCCAGCATACCATTGTGATTAGTAAATCTTGTAATCAGTTCTCTGGAGGTGAGTTGATTACTGCTACTCTACCCAACAACTTTATGTGTGATAAAGATCACGTAACTCATACCTCCTAGAAAGGAATCTGACTTTCCTACCTGTTCAGGCTTAGCTCCAAAATGAGGAAATAGTATCAGTTTTGTAGGGCTCTGTATATGTTGCTTCTCTCACAGGTGTGACAAAATGCCTAACAAATCCATGTAAACAAGGAAGGGTGTGTCACAGTGGGAAATGCATGAAGGTAGGAGCATGAGGTATCTGGTCATATACCTCGTCTCCACATCAGGATGAGGAGACGAGGATGTTGGTACTCAGCTCACAGTTTCTTTTCCAGTTACTACGGAACAAGGGACCATGTAATAATGCCTCCTACAGTGTAGGGTGTTTTCTCTTCTCGATTAATCTAGTCGAAACTCTATCACAGACAGGCCTAGAGGGTCGTCTCCCAGGTGACTCTGGATCCTATCAAATTGACTATATTAACCATCATGGTTAAGAACATGAAGTTCACTGCTCCTCTTGTGAGTCCACTATGGCTGTGTTGTCTCTTACCAACCCCCTTCTGAGCACTGCTTCTTGAAGCCTGGGGAACTCTTTTGTCCTTGGTGGATGGCTTTGCATCAAAGGCGACAACTTCTGTTTCTCAGTCTGCCTCTCCATCTTGATGATTCCATTGCCAAAGGCCTTGCTTTTACAATGGCTAATTCCTCTGCTCCTTTATAACATCACTCTCCTAAAGCGGTGAACATGGAGTGGACGGCTTGACTGAAGGGAAGAAAGGGCCAAGAGAGAAAAGTAAGTACAAAAGGAGAGACTCATTAATCTTTTCTCAAAGTGCTGTTTCATCATAGATACAGTAATGTACCAAGAACTGGTAGAAAAGATAAATGATAGGAATAAAAAGAAAGAAAGTGGGAAGAGCTGGAGGCAGAGTGTGATGTAGACACAGTGTTTTATCATGTGGGCGGGCATATCTTTTTCTTCCATCTACAGTGAGCTCACCAGACATTTCCACTGCCTCAGGTCAAGCACAGTTCCTGCCCTTCACCATCTTCTCCCCATGCTGAGAATGCTGTTGATGTGGGCCTTTCCATTAAGAAGAAAGAAACACCCACATTATATAGAGCTTCCAGATCTTGTACTCAGTAAATTTTAGCAGTAGAACTGAAGGAGTAAAGAGCAGCGCCACAAGGGGGTTAAACTTGGTTAAATTGCTTGGGATTCTGCTCCATCATTTAGTGAGTCCTAGAGGCGGGGGTTGTATTCATTCCCTTTCTGTTGCTGTGATTTGACACACTCAACTTTTCTTTTCCATTTACTATGGGACAAGAGCCCATGGAATGGTGCCTCCCCCAGTTAGGGCATTTTCCTTTCCTCTTGGCAGACACACCTAAAAATGAAGTTAGTTATTGGTTCATAGTTTAAAGGTCTTTTCCATGAGAACTTGGCTTCATGATCTTGGAAAGGTATCATGGTGGCAAGAATGTACAGAATTGATGCCATTCATTACATGGTGGACAGGAAGAAGAGTAGAGCAGTGGACTAGGTGTCAGGTAGAATCATCAAACTACACATCCAGTAACCTACATCCTCCAGACAAGTCCTATGTCTCGAAACTTCCACAACCTTCCATAATGGTGTACAGAGCCATATTGGGGCAGTCTTGCACTTGGTCAGAGTTTGACTTTGGTCAAGGTTAACTTCTCCCAGAATGCCAGGATCCTGCTCCACCTAGGGTGGAGTGTACGTAGTAAAGGTTAAGTTCATTGTTCTTCCTGGTATAGGGATTCCTGAATTAAACAGGTGACCCACCCAGCTGCCGGAGCAGTCAAGACGAAGACCTCCAAGAGAAGCTAGACAACTTCCACCGGAACTCAGCCTGGAGTCTGGGGGGAAGGGTTTGCCCAAACTGTTAAAAGGTCCGGCGCCATTAAAGTTTACGGCTTTGATCAGTGAACATTGACTTAGCCGTACTTTCTTTTCGCCGCTCTTCCCTATGACCCCAAAATTCTCTCAACAGGTAACCCAGTTTACATGTAGCTGCTGGCGGCTACATAGTGGCGCCCAACGTGGGGCGACCTGGCACGAGAGAATTTCTTGAGGTAGCCCTATCCAGCGAAGCTTCGCAGAAAAAGGTGAAAATTAATGGTGTCCGCACGGTAAGCAACATAGAGGACAAAACTAGCGCTAGTGAATTCGTGTCTATGGTTGTGAGTACAAAGAATGGATACAGTTTTTCAAACATACTGCGTGGACCCAGCGCAGGACTGCTTGGGTTGATAAGATAGGGAAATATGGGGAAGGAATTTGGTAGGCATTTGCCCAAAGCTCGTAAGAGCTGATTTCGGCGAAAAGAAAGGGGTTTTTAAAAATAGGCATATGTCCACAGCTTCTAAGAGCTGTTTAAAGAGGAAAATAGATGCAATTGCTTAACAAGCACGCTTAACTTTCTGTGTATCTTTCCGTGTTTGTCCCGGTGCACCGACTGTCTATGTGTATGTTTATGTCCTCTCTGTGTCTTTGTGTGAATGACTGTTTCATGTTAAAAAGAAAAATTGGTAAAGATTACATCTGCTGGTAACCTCTTGAGCTAGCCACAGTTTGTGTGGGGATTGATTCAAAGCCACGCCGCGACAGCGCAGCTCACTCAAGAGGCAAGCGTGGCTGGGGAAAAAGCCGCTCTTAAAAGCCCAGAAACCTCGAGATTTGGGAAGACTTTGGTTTGGCTTGTGAAATTCATGTAGTCGCTTTATACTTGTTTTTAATTGGTTTTAATGATATAAGGCTTTACATTTCTTGACTAAAGAGTTATAAATTAATTGGTTATTATGTAAAAGGTATAGTGTTATTAAGAAAAGGTTAGTTTAAAACTGGTGATTCAGTGTTAGAGCTATCTTAACTAACTACACGTGGCCTAACGCCACTCATGCTTTGTTCTTGTTTATAATTGGATTTAAAGGTATATTTTGCATGTCTTGACTATAGAGTATTGGCTTAAGTCACTGCACATGATTTAAAAGGTATAATGTTATTAACAAAAGTTAGGTTAAGGCTGGTAGTTTAGGGTAGTCGCCATTTTGAACACGTGACATGATGGTTAAGGCTGGTAGTTTAGGGTAGTCGCCATTTTGAACACGTGACATGACGATTAAGGCTGGTAGTTTAGGGTAGTCGCCATTTTGAACACCACATGGCATGACACAATCCAGGAAATACAGGCCTTTGGGACGCTCCTAAATTGGCATGGTGTTTCATGTGAATCTTGGCCTGGAGATTAGACTTAATGAAGATTAAGATCTAAAATATTGTCTCTTTAATAAGTTACACTGTTATACACTTGAACATAAGAACTGGCATACAAACCTTGTGCTGTAAATATGTGTTTGCCATTAATTTTAAAGAAAATAGATTGTTTAAAATTGAGATTTGCTTCCAAAATTACAATTGTGCTCTAATATTACAAGAAAACATTGAGTTACAATAAAAATCAGTGTGTCATTGGCTACAGTTTTCAGTTTGCAGGCTCGTAATTGTTAACATTTTGTAATTAAGATAATTTTGAGAGTGATACAGCTATGGGTTTTAGGGGCCCATTGCCTCTTTTCCACAAGTTTATAGGCTACAATGGTAGGAACAAAATTTAACCCTCCAAGATTAAAAAGGAGATCTCTGTAGAAATGTATTTGATATCAAGTAGGTTCCTTTGACCATGAAATTACAGGCTTCTTTTGTTTAATCCTTAAATTGTCCTTGTAGGTTTGGGTCTGGTCTTAGTTAAAAGGCTCAGATTAGAAGATATTTACATTTGAGGAATCTCATACAATGTCCTTGCCAAGGACTCAGGGTGGATCCTAGGGCAGAATTTTTACATTTGAGTTAATGCAAAGCTTAGAACTGCCTCAGGGGAAGCTAGTGAGAAAGCTTTTGAGAAATTGTTTCTGCCTTACAGGCCCCACCTAGGGAGTGTTTGGTTTTAAAAAAAAAAAAAAAAAAAAAAAAAAAAAAAAAAAAGTTTTTGACTTATCCAGGTGTGGGTTAAAATGCAGTTCAAATCTATGAAAGGTCAAGGAGGCTATAAAAGCATTAACATTTGGCCTGTCTACTCCCTATAAAATTATTGTAAATTTAAAGGGTTGGTTTTTTGCTTTACATTCTGATAATTATAAAAGCATTTGCTTCTAATTTTAAAGAGACAACAAAACAATTTCATTAAAAAGTTTTGCCTCAAGGAATGGCTAACAGCCTTATGTCTTGTGAGAAAAAGTGTTTTGTCTCTGTTTCAATACTAGAAGTTAAGATCTTAAAATTTTCAGTGTATAATGTTCATAGAATGTTTGTTACAGGCCCTTGCTCCTATAGACTTTTAGAATTTTTAGGTAAATGGCTTTCAAAGGTTGTTAAGATATATTAATTGGCTTTATCTTATTTACCTCATTTTAAGCTTGCCACAGAAGGTCTTAAACCTCTGTTTTCAAGGTAGGAAACGTTTGTTCCTTGCTTCAAGCAACAATCAAATTTATTATTAATGGTTGGTCTATTACATGGTAAGCATTTTTAGGCAAAATTAATAATTGTTATCCAAAAGATAATTTGTACTATCAGATCACATGTTTATTCCTTTAAGTTTCTCCCTGCTTCAACACAGATACCTGAATTGGGTGCTATAGCAGCTATTTTTAAGATGTTAAAGGTCAAGCTTTTAATAATAGTAGATATACATAGCTCATGGTTTTATAATTGCTTAAAATTGGTCCATTTTTAATACTGCTAATTCTTAATTTCTACAGTTTATACAAATGTGATTCAAATTTCTAAGAACAAAGGATATATTCTCTAAATGACTGTCCTTTAGGTATTTGAAATAATTTTATATTTTGTGCACATCAAATTATAAAGATTTGTTCTTGATGTCCTCAATTTCTACCTCTACCACGTAATGGTGTTAATCCTAGAGGACTTAGTTATTACAGATAAATGATATTCATATTTCTAATTTAAAAGATTAAAAAAATATGTACATGTGACTAATGATTCATTTTTAGGCTGTCTAGTTGCAACTGCTCTAACAGAAAAAGCAACTATATTTTATATAATTACATAGTTATTGCCTATGTTATGGTTTATACTTTGTGTTCCAACTTAAATTAATAAAACAATATCTTAGAAGAAAGAAGAGAGGAGAAATCGTGTCCCTGTACATATCATTTATATTATGCTTACATGTTTTTAAGAAAATTTTAAAAATTGGATGCCAAGAAACTCCTTGCTAAATGTATATGACATCTTGTAATTAGACATATTGATGTCTAGGTGAAATGAAGGAATTCACTTACTAACATATGCCATGATCCTGATTTAATATTGGGGGAGAAGGCATGTCCTCTGTTTTTTCCACAGAATGCTGCAGAAGATATGCTGACTGTGCTTGCTGAATGCCCAGACCATGGTAACATAAGAGCTATATTAGATATATGTTCTTGACTTACCTCAATTGTTAAATGTCCCAGGTTAGATAAATTGCCTAGCTTCAAGCTTTTAGACTTTGTGGGACAGAACATGGAGACTGTTAAGCTAGCTTAGGAAAAATTAATTAGAAGAGTTAAAATGACTCTTCTCCTTATTGTGTTCAGCTGACTTAACCATAGACTAGTCTAGAAATAATCCCAATATTGAAGATTCCAATTTTGAAGATGGCTAACAATCTTCAGCCAGCTGTGTTAATTTAACATATAGTCTCCACTTTTCCTGAGAAGTAACAGCTTAATTCTTGATTCACAAGGCTACCTCTCCCACCTCAGAGGCCAAGCCTTGGGTCCTTAAAGTTGTTAATTTACAACTGAATTAGATACTTCTGGGACAAGTTAATCCTATTCCACCTTTAACTCTTGACCTTGTCTGTTAAGCAGACTGGCTGTCTCCACCCAGGCTCACCTGGATGGAGAGATTACATGTCTGTTAAAGACACTTACAGACCCCCCTGGCTTCAAAACTTACACAAGTGGATCTCCAAAGAGGGAGCCACATAGAACTCAGATCTATGTGTGTTTGTTTTTGAACAAACATGGGTACCAGCGAGACGTGCGAGGCAAAGCACTGCATGGAGAGGTGAATTTCTGCTTCTGAGTCCCCAGGAAGTACACCTAATTACATAGGGGTTAACGTCGAGAGGCTGTCCTTAAAATAATAAGGGAGCCTATTACCCCTCCTCTAAAAAAGACGTTATACAATATTTAAGAGGAATTACGGTCAATGCTTCCCCTCCTGGTTAAGGCCCGCCTTCTTATGAAGGATATTTATCCACTTGTTTTCTACCTCCTCGTGTTCAAATTAATAAAAAAAGGGAGGACATGTACAGAGCCATATTGGGGCAGTCTTGCACTTGGTCAGAGTTTGACTTTGGTCAAGGTTAACTTCTCCCAGAATGCCAGGATCCTGCTCCACCTAGGGTGGAGTGCACGTAGTAAAGGTTAAGTTCATTGTTCTTCCTGGTATAGGGATTCCTGAATTAAACAGGTGACCCACCCAGCTGCCGGAGCAGTCAAGACGAAGACCTCCAAGAGAAGCTAGACAACTTCCACCGGAACTCAGCCTGGAGTCTGGGGGGAAGGGTTTGCCCAAACTGTTAAAAGGTCCGGCGCCATTAAAGTTTACGGCTTTGATCAGTGAACATTGACTTAGCCGTACTTTCTTTTCGCCGCTCTTCCCTATGACCCCAAAATTCTCTCAACAGGTAACCCAGTTTACATGTAGCTGCTGGCGGCTACATAATGGTACCACCAGCATCCCATACCTGACTGTGTGAGAGCCATTCATATTCAAACCGTTACAGGGTATAAGGTGTATTGATGGTAACAGCATCTTAACCACCTATCTTAAAGGTCATAGCCTTTGTGTTTTGCTAAACTGTTTTGAACCCTTAACTGACTGGTAGACTAGAGGTCAGAAAATAGATGTTGGGTTTTGTTATTGTTTGTCTGGCTTCACTATAGATTTTCTGCATTAGAAGTCATTTCCACTCAAGAAGGGGTGAAAAAATGTCCATTTTTCAATGTTATACTGCAGGACTTCAGTCTTCTAGGCCTAACTAGTCTATTGTTTCCATTGGTTTGAGTTGCTATTGCATTCTATGCAAGGAATAGTGATTCTTTCTTCTCTGGGAGAGGAATAGAATAACAATTTAAGGTTCCCAGTTTTTAGCTATGGCAGTATCTTAACATTGAAAAGATGTGGCCGTGTTTTGAAATAGAAATAACCTGTTAGAAGCCAGAGAGGGCTAATTTTCCCAGGCCTGGGAAGGGAGGCTGCTGTACTGTTGATTCAATCCCTGAAGCTCACACAGCACAGCTTTGATCTTGTGGAGACTGGAAGATCTTGGAGAGAATGGCACAAAGGGAATTAGAGATCAGCAGTTGGTAACAAACGCTGTTACCTGATCATTGGCTTAGATGACTGTGAGCACCAGCTGCCTGCAACCTTGGGTGGGTCCTTGAAGAAAATAACGTGGCCAAGCTCCAGCCAGGAAATCAGATCAAATGCAAGGCCAGGCTCTTGGCAGACAGAAATAATGAAAAGGACTCTCAATTATTTTTATCCTCCCAAGAAAAGTTGATATATCTGATATTGCAAGTGGGATAAGGCTTTCTAAATCTTGCTGCAGATTTTTTTTTCTGAATATGAGGGCCCAGTTTTTTAATTTTCAATATTATTACTTTTATTTTCTTCATTTTTAATTCTTTGAGAACTTAATATGCTTTGATCATATCATATTCTCCCCTTCCCATACTCCTCCCAGATCTATCTGCATTTCCTTCTCCATCATACTTTGTAGCCTTTAAAAAAAATCAAGTACAATTTGTGCTGCTCTTATACTCTGGGGTGTGTGGCTTTCATGGAGAGTGGTCAACCCACTAGGGGCTGCACCTTTAAAGAAAATGGTAGCAATCAACCACCAGTAGCTCCTTAGCTAGGGGCAGGATCCATATCCATCTCCCCTCTCCGCACTGTATTTTGTCTGTCTTGAGCCTGCACAAATATTTTGAATGAATGTCATTTCATATTTCATCTGCTGTGAGTTAATATGCACAGCTTCCCTGCTGTGTCCAGAAAAGAATATTTCCCTGTAGTCATTTACTGCTTATGACTCTTACAGTCTTTCTACCTTTTCCACATGCTCCCTGAGCCTTGGGAGGAGACTGCATGATATTGATATCTCATTTAGAGCCAAACATTCCACAGTCTCCTTTTCACTGTACCTTGATCCACTGTGGGTCTCTGTGTGAGTTGCTATCTACAGCAAATATGAAGCTTCTCTGGTAGGGGTTGACTGATACACTAATATGTGGACATAAGAATTAGTCATTAGGAGTTAGTTTAATACTGTGTCCATTTAGCAAGAATAGCATGTTCTTCCTGGGGGCTTGTGACTTGCTTAGCCTTAGGTTCTTGGCCCCAAGAAAGATACCAGGTATGAGTTTCAAATTGTGGAGTGGCCTTTAAATGTTCTTAGGAAGTGATTGCTTACTGTCATGATATTCATGAGCCAGTGAGCATACCTTGCTAGACTGGTCATTGATATAGGTCTCAGGGTTCACATCTGGGTAAGAGTAGTGATTATTTTTCTCCTCTGGTATCTTACATAGTACTGTCAAGCACTATGAAAGGGATGAAGCATCAAGTAAGGATGAAATTTCCCATGAGCTATGACTCAAGTGTGTGGTATCTCCAACAATAAGGTCTTATACTCAAGTTCTAGAGGATAACCAAGAACAATGGCAACCATCTGTAATTGGGGGTTTATAGGACCTCATTTGCCAACAAATACAAAAATAAATACCCCATTATTGGAGGTGGGCATTTTATTCATTATCTGCCCATTTCAGTAGGGAAATTGCTGCTCCTTTATAGGATAACTCCATTTTAATTTTTTATATGTGAATGTGTACATTTCAGGAAGCTTCTAGAGTAGTAAGTTTCTTTGTGACTTTTTCTAAATGTCTTAAAGTGTTAGTTGTCCCTCACTATATTCCATCACATACCCTGCCCTTCTATCTTTCCATTAAATCCTATACTGTTCATTTCATTGTGCTTCATCTCCCTTCCACTATATTATTATTTAAACTATTTTTGAGTGTGTATTGATTTGTATATGTAAGTGAAGGCAAGAAGATGGTGTTGGATTCCCTGGAACTGGAGTTACAGGTATTTGTGAATCATCCAGTGTGGGTACTGTGACCAAAACTCAGGTTATCTTCAAGATCAGTCTGCATTCTTAACCACTGAGCAATCTCCCCAGACCCCTGGGTTCCATTCTTCACAACCACAGTAGCATGTAATTATTATGTGGGTTTGGTCAGTATGTTTTATTTACTTATTCCTTTCTTTTATCTTTTTCCACTTAAACTGACCTGAGAAGCATGATGAGATTAGAAATAGTTGTCAGACCAGAAAAAGAAGAAGGTTTTATGGTCTTAAATCTTTGAGAATTAAAGTCTGAGGATCCTACTAGTAAGAGTATCCTGGGAAGGTATGAAATACTCTGAGACAGAGGTCAATGGTGAGGGTCTCAGGAAGGTTTCCTGTGCCTGTCATGGTGTTCCCAGGGCTAGAGTAATTTAAAGATGGATTTCCCAGGCAGATCAGAAAGTTCTCCAAAAGTCTGTTATCTAAATATCTCTGTCTTACCACTACTTTTGAACTTCAGGAGTTGGGAAACTTAGGAGACTTCACCTAGCATGGGAAGAATAGGTTAGAAAAGGCTTTGTGGCATGTCTTTATGCAGAATGAACCTGAAACAGTCTCATAATTTTCTCAGAAACCCGGGTTTCTGAGAAAAACAATAGTAGACAGCATGCAAAGTATTTCTGAGCCATAGAATAGAGCTCAGAAGTTGGCTTAGATTGAGATAGCTCTTGATAGCCTGTGGTAGGAAAATATATAATAGGACACATTCCAGTGACATGTTCTTTCTAAACCCTGTAGCAGAATTTTCCTGAATAGTGGGAAAGGGGAGACATGGCTTCGCTTACTTAGGAAATGAAGACTAAGATTTGTTCATGGCTGTTTCCTTTGGTTTCAAAACTATAGGGGGAGGAAGTGGAAAAGGAGGAGGAGAAGGAGGAGGAAGAAGAAGAATGGAAGAGAAGGCTGCCACACCAACCAACACTTCCTGCAGGGTTCAGGGGGAAGGTCTAGAACTGTTTTCTTTCAAACAATGAAACATGAAAAGCCAACTTAAAAAAATAAACAAAGAAACTAACCTGCCTTTAAAATTCCTTTCCTTGGACAAACTAGGTGTTCCTTAATGTCCAGAAGCCACAAGTAGCCACCAGGCTACCTTCTGAGCTGAACATATGCACAGCATTCTCAGCATCACCTGAGGTCCTTGTAGTCAGTGCCATGACTTTTCTCTCTACTTCTGCTGAGACAGTCACTTCTCGCTACTTCCCCTCCCTGGATAGTCACATCTACCTGGGCAGGCTGAGTCCTGAGAGATGATAGATGTTGGAGAGTTAGTCAGGAATCAGGCAAAGAATTGCAATCAGAACAGGTGTGAGGCCAAAGTTAAGGATGCCTCTGAACGAGTGGTTAGAGTAGATCTTGAATTGCTGCCAGAGGTAATGATGGTCTCTCGGCCAGATGATCATGTCTTTGTTGAATGTTTTCTTCTGCTGAGGAATCTACAGTCCTATTCCAGAACACTGATAGCCCCCGAGATCTGTAATGCCCTTCTGGGAAAATGCTCTCTGCTACAGAGGTCTGTTCTGATTAGGGGACAAGTCACGGTTGTCTACTAGGATGGGCTGAGACAAGACATAATCTCCACTATGTCTTCAGGTACCATTGGAGTCTTATTGTGACCTCCTTTAGGTGCATTCAATCCCTGTCTGAGAATGAAATCTTGCTCACACGAAGAATGGACTTCAGATTGCATCTCAAAAACTAAGCAGAGTGGCAAAGGCAAAGTACCAAGTCTCAAAGGAAAGCAGGCCAAGGTTCAGATTCCAGCTCTGATGCCCACTAGCCTTGCGTTGACCACTAACTCCCTGGAGCTCAGATTGATTTGTGACTTGCTGAAGAATCAAGAAAGATCATAATATTATAGAAAATCTAAAGTCCTGTCTAGACACAGTGAGCTGTCAGTCCGGGGTACCTGATCTCAATTGGGCTGAGGAGATAAACTATAAGACACACTCATCAAAATATAGTGTATGAAACAAAAAGTTTAATTAAAAATGAAACAAAAAAGACATAGTTAGTTCTCTCTATATTATGGCTATAGTAAAGTCTAGTCATTCATAAAATGATGTATGGGTAAAGTACTCTGGATGTCATGACCTACTAAAAAGGCCACATAAATTGCCTTTTTAGGTGACTGGACAGAAATCTACTTAAGGGATGGAGAGATAGCTCAGTGGTTAAGAGTATTGACTGCTCTTCTGAAGATCCTGAGTTCAAATCCCAGCACCCACATGGTGGCTCACAACCATCTGTAATGAGATCTGATGCCCTCTTCTTGTGTGTCTGAAGACAGCTACAGTGTACTTATGTATAGCAATAAATAAATCTTTTAAAAAAGGAAATCTACTTAATATGATTTAAGATATTATTTGAAGTAATCATGGTTAAAGAATGCAGTGAGACTCAGAGATATTATCTAAAAAATATTTCTAAAGAGGAAATATAGTATATATGTCTAAACATGATAGAGAATATAGGTGGTAGGACAGCAAAGGATTATGGGATCTAGCAGCAATCTTTTGTTTCTAGTAATTGAATAGTGGGATCTGGAGAAGAAGGTAGGGCCACTAGACTGAATGCATCACCACAGAATTTTCTGGTTTATTAAGACTTCCTAAGCTTCTGCCTGTGGAGCCCAGGAACACTTGAAAGTGTTTTCCTTGTAGGGATAATAGAATTGAGTAGGATGCCACATGGACACTATTACATGAATAAAGATTTGAACCATTGGCAAGGAGTCTAGCTTAATGAGCTGATCCCAGGAAGCACAATTGCTCCTCAATACAGATGTATTTGTTTCTCCTTTCTGTACTTTCACTATCAATGACTTCAATGACCTTTGAGCAATCGAAATTAAGAATATTAGATAGAAAATTCTAGAAGTGAATAGTTCATAAGTTTTAAATGTTGGACTGTTAGGAATGCTGTCATAAATCTTGCCTGATTCTACTGAGAGGTGAATATTCCCTTTTTCCAAGTATCCATGGTGCATATGTTACCTACTGGTGCTGGCTAGTCTTAGGTCATCTTGACACAGATATATCCATCTGAAAGGAGAGAAACCCAACTGTGAAAATGCCACCTTAAGATCAGGCTGTAGGCAAGCCTAAAGAGCTGTGGTTTTCAACCTGTGAGTCACAAGCCCCCCAAAAGACCATCGGAAGATACAGGCATTCATACTACAATTCACAACAGCAGCAAAATTACTGTTATAAAATAACAATGAAAATAATTTTATGGTTAGGGCTCATCACAACAGAAGGGACTGTATTAAAGGGTCACATCATTACCAAGGTTCAGAACCAATGCTAGTGCATTCTTAATTAGGGACTGATTGATATGAGAGAGCTACATTTTAGGTGATGCCATCCCTGGGATGGTGGTTATGGATTCTATAAGAAAGCAAGCAGAGAAAGTCATGGGGAGCAAGTCAGTATGTAACCCCCTCCCATGGCCTCTGCAGTCGCCCCAACCTCCAGGTTCCTGCTCAGTTTGAATTCCGTCTTGGCTTCCCTCAATGGACTGAGATTCAGGCTATTGAAACCAAATAAACCCTTTCCTCCCCAAGTAGCTTTTTGCCATTGTGTTTCATCACAGAAACAGTAACTCTATGTCACTCCTTGATTAGCAGACTTACTCTCACTGTTTTGCAGTGCCAATGTTCAAAGCTTTTACTTAATAATGACTCCAAAGTTGATGGCTACTCAACTAGTCTAAAAAGAAGCTATAATATACTCAAAATGAAATGTAGAATTGTTTTATAAGATTGAACATAAAGAAAAAATTATATTCCAGGCATCCACGAGAAATCTTGGAATGTATCCTTGAAGGTCAGGCAAGGGTTGCTGTATTTGTGCTGGATATAGAAGGGTGAGGGGATTTAAACCAAAGAGGCAGTGGTGTTAGAATTGATAGCTGGGAGAGGGGATTGGAGCTGTGGGCATTACCATGCTCTTCATGGGTCACCAGATAAAGACAGAGAATGGCCAGGAACTCAACTCCCAATCACCAAAGATCCCTTCAAGTGTAATCCTGCTGGGCCTCTTCCATTACAAAAGTGGATGATGAGAAATAACAATTTCTGGATCACACTGGGCTTTATTGTTATTTATATTTTCCGGGATCATACTGTGTGAGCATTTAACATTTTACAGACCATGCCAGATTTCCTGGAGTGACTATACTAAATTATGCTCTAGCACTTGCCATGAGGCTTGGCAGGAGATAGCTTCAGTGTGAAAGTTTTGCCAGAATTTTAGATGAACACTGGGTAAAACCAGGTCTTTTGAAAAGATTGTGTGTGTTTGCTTAGTGAGTCTAAACATGTGGAGGACCAGGGTGGCTTTATCGTAGCTTTTCAGTCAGGTTTATAGGGGCAGGGAGGGCAGTGGCGGTAGCCTCTGGAACTCTGGGATTAAGCACCTCCCTCCCACACTTCTGTTCTTCTTGCTCTCCCACTATCCCTCCCTCCTCTTTCCTCCTCCCCTCTCTCTCTTATATACACACACTCCCACATGAAAGAGGATATATATATGTGTGTGTATATAATATGTATATGTATATTGTTGTTTATAGATATTTTAAATCTCTTGATTATGTCTGGGCTCCCTTGGATTTAAGAATACAAATATGTTAGCTTTGAAATAGTCAGGTCTAACTAGCCTTTCATTTATGGATTTTTGCTATTTTATATCTTTTGACAAATTCCCAAATCATGTATTCTTCTCTTTCTCTCTAAGCTTTATGGTTTTCATGCATTTTTATTTATGTAAATTCCATTGGATTTGTCTTTGGCAAGCAGTAATGGATCAAATTTATTTCCAATTTGTTTCTTTGAACTATTAATTGAATTGTCTAATGTTTTTTTCCTCAGATTTGAAATGCTTTCTTTTAGCTAATATGTTATAGGTCACACATACATAAATGCCTGTTTATGGATATTTTTCTCAGCTTTTGATATGCTTTTCTTGATTGGATCTTGTGAGGATGCTACTTTTTAAAAATGGGAGCTTTTCATTAGCATGTTGATTTTGAGGGTTCCTATTCTTAGGTATTTTTATCATATTTTAAAAACCATATTTCAATGGTGATGCTTAAGCACATACTTAATGTGATTTGGGAAGTATTTTTCAGGTTCAGTAGAAACTGTTGAGGTTTTCATGGAGACTGCATTGAATTTACTATTTCATTTTTGGGGGTGGGGGGGAAATCACATTTTACCAGTATTTAGCCATCTGATCTAGAAATTTGGTAATCACCTGTAGTTTTCAAATTGTTACCTTTGTCTTAGAAAATGGTTTATAGTTGTCACAAATCATATGTCTGCTAGATTTATCTGCAAGCATGTTTCCAAGTTACATGTGCCATTCTGGGTAAGAAAGCATAGTTCCTGCTGTAATGGTTGTTAGTGAGTATGAAACCCTTCACTCATGAATTAGGCAAGTACAGACTCCATGTAGGTTAGGACAGCAAATAGAGCATTCATAGTCACCCACTAACAGAAAGTTATCAATGTTGGCTGTACCCACAAACCAATTTGAGCAAATAGGGACACAGCCCTGAATCTGAGCTCACACCTGCCAGGAAAGAAGAATCGCTTTCCCACAACACCAGTCAATACACGCAACCATCCATATCTACAGACCGAGCCCCATTTGCACAGACTTGGAACTTGGTTATGTTTTGGAGGTGCATGTTTTAAGACAGGATCTCATGATGTAGCTCAGGTTGGCCTTGGAGTTTGGAGACAGTTTTCTCAGCCTCTCAAGAGCTGGAGATGGTACTCATGAGCTCCATGGCCAGGGGAATAACTTTCTATTTAAAAAGAAAAGCAAAAAAACCCATACAAGAATCTTTCTGGTGAAGTCTCAGTTTGGTTAAGCATTTAGAAGGATTATTAAATGTCTTCCAGGAGCAAAAATAGCAGCGTCTTGGTGCTTCCTGGAGGTGTTTTCTCTCACCACTCATCTTTAGTGCAGCTTGGAATTCTCAAAGGCAGGCATGGCCTGTCCACTGAGGACAATCCAAATATGTACTTGTTCTTACTTCTCCAATTGCTTTGGGTACAAGTTTTTCTCCTTACATGAAGAAGAAAAGCACGATTGAAGTGTTCCTTCAGGCCAGCAGCCTCTTGTGGCCCTCTCCAGCTGCCATTTTGGAATATAAGGTCCTATTTCCTTTTGTGACAGGAACAACGTCAAAACTACTGGCAAAGACACCCGTCCTCTTTGGGATTTATCCGGTGGTAAAATAAAGTCTTAAGGTTTCCTTATATCTACCTCACAAAAGAAGTCAGGGCACCTTAGAAGTGTACCACTGTAGGCTTCCACCAAAATGCACAAATGAAGAACTGCATAAAGAAATCATGTGACAAACAGATACCAGTGGTCTTGTGGCACTTAGAGCCATAAACAGGAGACATGGACTCAGAAAGAGAACCCCAGCCCTGTGTTCCCAAGTAGAGCAGCAATGGTGGCGTTGGATGGAAAAGCGTCCATTTTACTCCAGGTTCACAGATGTGAATCCTGCTAATCCTTAATTACCATTTGTTGTAAGAAATTCAAAGAGTTTATAAACCGAGTTTCCAAAGCCTTTTCAAGTGGGTTATTACACTCTTGGACACTAGAACATATATGATGCTCTTTTGCATTCTGTTTAAAACCAAATTATCAATCTAGTTTCCTCTTCATTCTTTATAACACTGTAGTCTACTTCTCCTTTGGAAGATCCCTTCCTCCCCATTGGATCCTTACTTAGCTTTCTAAGTTCCATGCTTTGGATTGAAGCACACATATCTAAAATTTGAAAGTTAGCATTCCACATATAAGAGGAGACACGCAGCGTCTGTCTTTTTTGGGGTCTGAGTTACTTTACTCAAATCAGGGAACACATCATCAAGATAAAATATTTATTTGCTGAGATTTTTCATCCAGAATATTGCCTTATCTACACAGTTACACAAAGATCAAGAGGATTTGTGACTGTATGTGGCTGATTGTCACAGGCATAGCTTTTTTTAGAGATATATATTTCTAAGACTGAATGCACGATGATTTCGGGGAAAGAATTAATACGTAATTTGAATTCAAACGACAAGCTTAAAAAGAAATATCCCGCTTGGAGAAGCATTCTTAAATATCTCTGGGGAATACATTTCTTTTATTAATCCAGCCAGCCACTGGATGTCATTCTCCCAATTTAATTACGTTTATCTGCCAATGGGTGATTCTGCTCCTTATGCATGTAATTTGAGGTGGTGCAAATGGTGATGGCAAATAATTGTCCCGAGGGAGATAATTGCTGTTATAATTATTTACTCATGCACGTTAGGCACGTTTAAATCTTACCTCAGTCAGATAATTTGGAAATACGATTGGGAGAGGCCATCTCTTAGTTCTTGGATATTTTTCTAGATGTAACATCTAGTCCTAAATACTTTGAGTATGGTATCCCAGGAATCCTCACAGCCTTTCTAAACTGGCCATCATGACCTTGACATTGTTGATAAGGGAATGAAGACTCAAGCGTAGGCCTACAGGCTGGTACAAATGATCTGTACATACTGCTGCTGCTGGTAAAATGGGTGACAGAGCTTTGTAAAGAATTTATAGTAGGGACCAGTAAGATGGCTTAGGGTGGATATGGGTGCTGGCCAACAAGCCTAATGATTGAAGTTTGATCCTTGGTACCCACATACTAGAAGGAGAGAAGTGACTCCTGTAAGTTGCTCTCTGACCTCCATAAAGATACGCTCAAGGCCCACCGATAGATAGAAGAATGTAATAAAAAAGTTAAAAGTATCCTCATGCTTAGTAGACTGCTACTGTCTCCTTAGGTCCTGCTACTTTTGTAGTCAGGTCCTACCTGAGTTTAGATACCAATTTTCATGCAACACTGAACATCGCACATGGGTCCTAAATGATACTCATGTCATGTCGTAGAGATATGATAGGCATCCTATTTAGACATTCAGCTACTTGGAATTCTTTCCTCTGTGAAATCCCATCATCCTCACCTTTCTTCCATTCAATAGGCGTGCTTAGATTTTTTGGGTTCTTACAGTGCCTTTTTCTTATATTTAGGCTCAATCTTCATCACGCTAGGTTACAGTCTTATTGGATACAGGGAATTGTTAGACCTCTCCTTAGGTCTCAGAGAATACAGGGCACCATGCCAGGCCCTGGATTAATGTGCTTTGAGGAAGTTATCAGATCTATGCGGAAATAATTAGCTGAAGTTGAAAAGGTTGCAGAGCATCCAGGTGTGATGTAGCTGACAGTGTGGCTTATCTGTGAGGCTTCCCTTGAGGTTGTGGCATCTCTCATTACCATCATTTGTTGTCTGCCCTGCCTCATTAGATTATTTCAGTATGTTATAGTGGCATCCAGAGAGAAGGGGGAGGAAGATAGGGATGGTGATGGGGAGGGGGACGAGGATGGAGGAGAGGAAAGAAAGAGAATGAGTTTGAGAACTTCTTTCAGAAAACTTGGCATTATTAGCATCTTCCTCCCTTCTCTTTCCTTCCCCTTCCCATATAAAGATTTGAAGAAAGGAATGAGAAGTCTTTCTTTTTTGGAGGGGAGAGGCGTGCTGTCTATGAAGAGGAATACTATCTAGTTACCCTCCCTGTATTTGAGGGGCCGGATCTAGAAGGCAACTGTTTCGACACTGTGTATGTGTACATTGGTTACAGGTCACACCAGCACATGGGCTGGCTGACTTGTGACTATCCAGCTAGGATGGGGTGGTGCAGGAGGACACTGGAGATATGAGGCCATGGGAGAGAGAGGCAAGGGCAGCTTTTGAAGTAATGTACACACACAAGTGGGGATGGCTCTGTTTTGATTACCATCTACTCAGGAGTCCAACTAGTCAGGACAGATGATATATTGGAGATGTGCTTTGCAGCGGCTTAACACATTGCAGGAGTGGATACTTACTGAAGAGGAATGAAGCCCTTGGCTGTTCATCTGAGGTGCTACTCAAAAGAATGCTACTCAACAAAACAAAACAAAACAAAACAAAACAAAACAAAACAGACAAACAAAACAAAACCCACCAAAAACCAAAACCAAAAACTAAAACCCAAAGCCAGCTCCTTGGTATTGACTCTTCCTTTAGCTACACTTGGTGAAGACTATCCATCCTCACACTCATCATGGCTAGTGATGGCCACAAATGTAATATCCACGACCCGCTTCCACGCCTCCCCCTGGAGCCATGTTTGGAGGCGTGGGGGAGAAGTAGGAATGGCAGAATGCAAGCTTCCCTATAACTCCAGAATCTGAGTCACAGGTCTGACCTGTACTCAGGGTGTGTGTGTGTGTGTGTGTGTGTGTGTGTGTGTGTGTGTGTTTGTAATGAGTGTGGTGTTCTCAACTGAGTAGGATTAGGGGATTAGGTCTTAACAGGAGAGGCAAGCCTCCTTTGACTGAGAAGATACTATAGAAGACTACATAAAATACTACAGAGTGGATTGGTATTTAGGTGGTCAAGGATGATACTTACCATGAAGTTTATTGCATCTTGATTCCCCACAGGGGATACTGTGACCACACATGGCTAAACTTCTCATGATGTCTCCATCAAGTAGCCCACCACCTCTCTGTTTCATAGGCACATAGAGACTAAAGTTCTGAGTAAAATCTAGCTTGCTAACCTGAGGAATCTCCTGAGCCAGAAGACCAGCCTGTCTTTCCACTGAGCTTCCCAGCTCTCCTAGTGCAGAGTGCCTACTCTGTGCAGAGAATGCTACAGAGTTCTGTTGATGGCTTACCCAGTCTTTAATGCTGAGATACATCCAAACAGAATTAACCATCAAGGATACACATTTCCAGGGAGTGCAGGACACCATGTACAGTGTGAGACCAATCAGGGTGAGACTTTCTATGTATTCATTAAGGCCCTTCCTCAATCTTGCATGAATCTCATCTTGTATGTCTTTTCTTGAGTATTTTTCTGGGTGATTTTTTTTTCCCTTAAGATTGATCCACTGATATATTCTGAGAAAATGCCTTTCAATAATTGATCCTTCAAAAGTCATGCTTCCAGGCATAGTTGTGTTGTAGGTAAAATTTTATTTCCAGTGTCCTGGCTTTCAGGAATTCCCCCTTTGGTATCATATTCTTATATAACATTGCTTGCATACAACTTGAAGAGGTTGATAGTGATGATTTTAGAAATAGGAATAGTATTTGACATTTTCTTTGGGCCATTCTTTGCCTCCTCTTCCTCCTGTTTCTGCTTTTCCTCCTTTTTAACCAACTTTGAACATTGATTTCTGTATGGCAGTGTAGTTTGCTCAATGTGGAATAATTCTCCAAAGAACATGAAGGATAGGAGAGAAGGAGGTTAAGTGGAGGGGTGAGCAGGGTCTCCACTCCCACGTCACTGGGAAGATGTTATACTTGTGCATCCTTGCTGCTGCGGAACAGAGAAGCTTCACAGGGAAATGCTTTCTCCCCTTTGTAGATGAGGACTTCAGCCAAATCAAGGTCAAGGCCATGTGGCTGTGCTGTGTTGGATGTAGGGACCCCTGCACTTGTCACTCTGTCTTTGTGTTCTTAGGAGTTTTCTTATTACACCTCTTAATTATCACAGGCATACAGAAGACAGGAAATGGCCTCTGATGAATACACACCTGGAGATTCCATGGTGGGAGATGCCCAGGAAGGTTATGGTACTTTCCAAAGAAATTCCAGAAAGGAAGCCAGTCTCTGCCTGCATATTAATTGCAGACAAGATTAAGTTCTACAGAAGCAGTTTTATAGAAGTTCTTTAAGTAAATAAAGAATTCTGACAAAATGGCTTCGTAAGTGGCTATGAGTCCAGTAGAAGTCAAATAATGAACCTGCTTGAATCTAGTTGAATGAAACGCTATGTGTGCAACTAGCACACCAGAGACCAGGGCAAAGGTAAAATTGAACCTCATGATGGATGGATATGTATTTGGTTCTAGACCATAGTCACCCATGCTGATCAGACATGCAGAAGATATGATCTTTGCGGTCTGATCTAAGCATCTCTTCTCACTGAATTCTTTGAACAACCCCCAGGACTAGATCTCTCATGGATTATTAACTTGTGAAATGTTAATCTCCTGACTACAAATAAGAAACAGTGATTTTCAAGAGATTAAATGAAGGGAATTCTTTCTGTAAGTTTTCTTTTCTAGCAGCACCACCAAAACAACAGTATCAAAACCCTAATAAGCAAATGAACCAAACAGTAGCACGCTGGGGGGGGGGCATATGTGCTGACACCTTCAGCAACAGCTCTCTGCCTTCCTCTGCTCCCACTGACTTTTCAGAGGTGAAGCCAGCTCCCTTAGGAAGGAAATACCACTTTTTCAGCTGATTCAGTATTTTTCCATGTCAGGACAGAGGCTGTTGAAATTGCATTTTCTTGGGGCTTTTATGCCTGATAGAATAAATCATGTTGCCTCACGAAGATAAAAAACAATCACATAAATAACTGGGGCATGCTAAAGAGGAGTCCAAAGGACCCACTGGTCTGGTGATCAGGTCTTGAAGGAAGGATGCGCTCACCTTTTCCCTAAGGTCCAGAGCAGAAGATAAAGCAAGGCGGAGATGGGCACCACCTTCAGGGAATGTAGGCTGGACAA
Organism: Apodemus sylvaticus; assembly: GCF_947179515.1. Classification (NCBI taxonomy): domain Eukaryota; kingdom Metazoa; phylum Chordata; class Mammalia; order Rodentia; family Muridae; genus Apodemus; species Apodemus sylvaticus. Next base: position 134,223,472 of record NC_067472.1, on the reverse strand, counting down.
GCTTTGCTTCTTGGGTGAGCTCAACAGCAAAGGATAACCAAGATGGCGGTGAGATCCAGACTGCAGTGCATATGGAGAAAATAGGTAAGCATTCAGAGCTAGCCCCACAGGAGAGGTGAAACATTGGCACTTGCCTGGATAACAATGCCTAGACTGGATCTGGAAGCATCTGTCCCCAGTGCTCCAGTGTGAATGCACAATGGGACAGAAGTATCTCTAAGGTGCAGGCTAGTGGCAAGATCCACCTGCCCCACCTGCCCATGGAGGTGGGAGTCCAGCCAGTGAAGTAGTAAGGATGTGGAAGTGAAGCCAGCTTATTGGGAAGAGGTTTGGTAGGATAGAGGAAGGCAGCTGCAGCTCTGTGAGATATGTGGATCCAGAGAAAGGGAAGTAAATGATGGGGTTGGGGTAGATGAAAGAGAATACGGTCAGAGTCCTGCAGGCCCTGGGGCCCAGGGCTAAGCTGTTCAAGGCTTGTTTATATACTAAGCATTCATTGACCATCGTGGACTCTATTGAACAATGCTGGTGTGTGTTGAGCTGAGGATATTCTCTTCCTCTCCCTGGTTTATATGGTGGGAGACTCAGAAAGGAAACTGAGTATGGAGGACTACTGAGGTATTCACAGCAGCTGGATCAGTGCAGCGGAATCTAAGTCCAGCTTCAGGCTGTGGAAGCAACGATGACAGTTTTTATGCACAACACTGAATTTGGAACCTTCATGTGGCAATTCCAGTGAAGTCTCAACACAGTTGTTTTAAAGCAGCCATTCATGTTCCCACTTTGCAGATGACACCGAGGCTCTGTCATGTCAGATCACTCAACCAGCATCATATCAGTAGCAAGTGCTGCGAGGCAGATTGGATTTGGGTCTGTTTGGACTCCAGAGCCTGTGCTCTTTTGATCATGTCAAAGCCCATAAACATAGAATACACACAGCTAGAAGCACAGTCCGGTTCAGCACGTTCTACTCAGAGACACAGGAAGCATAGCAGAGATGACAGCATGAGACAGAGGAAGAATTAAAATAGTGCTTTTAATATAATCTCAGCAAATGTACAGTATATATTTTATATCATGTATCTCTAAACTGCTCATCTGGAAAATATAAGCTGCAAAAATACAGACTACCACACTCAGAATCTATTAAGTATGTGCTTTTCTTCCTCTTCTCTCTTCTGGGAATCCGGATTTTTACACCCTTCTGTTAAAGCTCAGCCTCTGCTGATTTCTTTGGAAAGGTTAAGAGTGTTTGGTCAGAGAAGCATCCCCAGAGGGGGGATTCTAAAGCATGTCAGAAAGCCATCCCCACAGAAGCGAGAAGAGGGGTAGGCCGAAGGAAATTTGCACATCAGTTTCAACCTCGCATTTTAGGACCGATTGCCCACTTTGGAGGGCAGCTGACCACACGCCACCTCCTTAAGTCCTTGTCACAGGCCTGTGCTTGAAGCCTCAAAGGACCAGATATCGATAGGATAATCCACATAGGAACCCTTAGGTTCCCGGGCAGCACAGGCTGTCAGGCCTCACGGTCTGTGGGTGGTGGTGGTGGTGGTGGTGGTGGTGGTGGTGGTGGTGGTGGTGGTAATGCTGGGCTCTGCTGTAAGAGGGCAGCCCTTAGCTTCGCACAAAGGAGTCTTCTGAAGGTGACTGTGACTCAGGGCAGGTTTTCTCTGTCTCAATGTCTTGATACTCTGTGCCTAGAGGGGAAGGAGGGAAGAAGAGCCAAAAGGAAAAAAAAGAAATGGGTCTTTACATCACATCGACGTGCCTTTCCAGACAAAGGGATGGGCAGAAGTCACAGCAGTAAAGCGTTAGCTTTTTCTCCACCTCACCCTCACAAGACGACTCTAAGCTCAAGGACCTCTATGAAGCCTGCATCTTTCAAAGCATATTTATCTGAATCATATCAATACTCATGAGTTAAACCCCGAAGATTGTGCCCCAAACCTTTATTTATCTATCTTTTACACAAGTCACCAGTCATAGATCTTGTGCTACTTAGAGTCCAAGCGTCACTTTGTGTCTTTATTAAAGAGGTGGCTGCGTGCCAGGGAAAAGCCCTGAATCACAGCCATGCTTTCTCCTCTAGCATTGGGGACCAGTTTATTGTCCATTAATCCACAGTCACTACATGGCAAGTCAGACAATCTCTTGGCTGGAACCATGTCTGGGACCAGGTCACACCTCTATAAATGACAACTGTGGTTTGATGTAAAAAGCATTAACATTTTAACTCATCCCCATGGTGATCTGTGCACCATGCAAAGCTAATTTATGGTGACATATGGGTCTCTTGTTCAGTGACAGGTGAGGGGAGACCACAATAATCCCTGGTTATCGATCTGTCCTCTTTTGACTTTGACCTGGCAATTTAAAAGGCAAGAGACTTTCCTTGGCATTTGTAAGCTGGAGAGGATGAAGTCCATGCTCTGTGTTTGACTGTTTGGAAGGCTCGTGTTCTTAGAGTCTTGGGAGAACTCATCAGAGAAGAATTCCCCAGGTGATTAAAAAAGAAAATAAAAAGTATGTCAGAATGCCATCTCTCCAGAGATGCCAGAGGAGGGATGGGATGAAGGAAATTTGCATATGGGTTGGCACCACTATTTGGGGACAGGGCAGGAATGAGAGCTGAAGTTGCTTCTTACTCAGTCCAGCTGGCTGGGAAGGGTTTGATATGGCTAAGAAGGAAGGAGGAAGGCTTTGAAAGGTCTCTACTGGTAATTGTTAGGGAGGACCAGCTTTCTGTATTCTATGGTCCTGTGCTTGCAGGCAACATTTTGCAGAAGGTCTTGTAGCTTTGGCTCATTTCTCTGAGAACCTATTGACTCTCAGTAGGAGTGGGACAGTCCCATCTCTTCCCTACCACAGGTGGATGTTCTGTTGGTTTCCATGTTCCCACTTTGGAGGTTGTGTGCTGGACTGAAAAGAGCTCCAGTTCAGAATTATGGAGACCTGGGAATGACTTTTGTTGACCTAACTAGCTAGTGATCTTGGGAAATGAACTTTCTGGGCTTTTCTTGTCTGATCTATAAAGGGCGGTGTGTGTGTGTGTGTGTGTGTGTGTGTGTGTGTGTGTGTGTGTGTATGACTTACCTGTCAGGGAAGGAATAAGAGGGTTTCTGGGGTCAACTGGGATTCTGCATTCTCAGACCCGACATGAAGCTTGTAGGCTTAGTAAATAAGAACTTCCCACCCCTTCTCCCTTTGAGCTGCTGGATTATGCTCAAGCTGTTTTAGTTGTGTTCTTCTTACAATGAGCTCCCTGCATCACACAGTTCTGCTTCATTTTATGGCCTCAGCTTATAAATCAAACTTTCTTGCCAAACTTATCTCCACAAGAGCCACCTTCCATTTGATTAGCATGATCTTAAGAAAAACAGTAAAGAAATGGTAAAAATTTCACCCTACAGAATGTCACATCTCTAGAAAATTGGCTACATTATTCCATTTGCTCATAGCAAAAATAATAATCACTTCTACCTTATGGAAAAATATTCAAAATGTATGATTATTATCAACCTCTGATTGTCGACTTGAGTTGTTATTATAAAAATGGAAATGTCTAGGTACTCAGCTTCTCAAAGCCTGCAATCTGGAAAGAAAGACATAGTCAATATTTAGCAAGTTTGAAGCCCCTGGGTCAGGGATATATGAGATGGGTGTTATAATACCTCATAGGAGATATGAGGGGATGTGAGCTCCTATCTGGTACTGAGAGCAGTCTCTAGGACTCTTGATACATTTCATCCTGTTTCCTTTTACCTGCCCATCTTCAGTGGAACACTTTATATAAATGAACTACTGAGATCAGGGATAGAGAACATGGCTAAAGGAGGGACAGCCAACACTATCTCCAGATTACAGCTTCCATTGTGTCCTGCTTACTATCCCAGCAAGCACATGAAGAATGTGTGGCCTCTGGTTCATTTGTGCTAGAGACTTTGAGGTTAGGCATTCCCTGGAGGCAGAGAAGGCTCCCTTCTATTTTGCTTGGTAGGGAGGGAGCATCTAATTATCCTTGCCAACAGGCATTTTGGACTCAGGCTTGGGTTTGAATCTCAACTCTTCTCATGACCTTGAGCTAAATTCTGAATGCTTCCAAGTTTCATTTTCCTCCCCTGTAAAATACAACTAGCAATAGTTCCTGCCTCACAGAGTTAGTGTTAAGATTCCATGTGTTAATGCATGTAATCAGCTCAGCCCAGCAGCTAGTTTAAAGTAAGCACCTGATAAATGTTAGTGACTGTTATTATTAGCTATTACTAGTGCCTACCAATTATTCTACCTGACAGATTGATTAGCTCTAGAGTGCCAATGTTTTATGTTGGTGCTGTAGAGGGAAAGGGTTTGAAGCTCTATTCAGTATCTGGATTCCCTTCTCTTTTCCTGTTTCCTATATTTCTCCTTCATGGTTCTGTATTCATCATTAAGTGGGGGAGATTTTATTAGTCTAGTTGAAATGCCAAGTGTCAGATTGGAAGGGACGACAAATTCTCTAGTTCAAAATCTTTATTGCATCCAAGAGAAAAGCAAGGTTGTCTGACACCAAAAAAAAGGCACTTTCCCCTTCTTGGAAACAAGTGAGGTATTTTAATTAGACTCCTTTGTTTAGGAACATTAGGATTGATAAACACCTATTCCAAGACCCTTTGGAGAAATGACTCAGCCAATGCTATGGCCAAGATTTAGGTGCCAGATCTGCCCTACTTATGCTGAACTGTTGGTATCTCTGAGACAGTACTGCCTCAGCACACCATAAAGCTTTGTTGGTACCCAGCCCCAGGCATTTGCTCATTTATTGCTTTGAGCTGATCTTGGGTAACACCATTGGGGAAAAGTAGTTTTGACAGTCTGATTGATGGTCTACAAGGCTTCAAATATTTTACTAGATAATCCAAAACAAGAGTAATGTGATGCCCTGATTTGGTGGTCCTATCTTCAAGTGGCTGTAGGAGTGACTTTCTCCTTTGTCTTCTTACTGCCCACTTGGGAGGCACTACTGTTATTTAGTACTGAGAAACCCACCTTCTTTGTTTCTCTCTTTGATTATTACAGCTATCAATCAAAGCTTGCTAGCACTGTGAGTCAGCACTGAGTCAGCTCTCACATTCAGACAGAATCTGGCTGGAGATGCTCTTTTGATGGTTTGTTTTGTGTTCCAGTCTGTCCACTTCACTGAGAAGTGAGCTCTTGGAGGAGAGGGGCCATGTACCTAGTCTAGATGACACCCAGCCCAACATTTTAGATACAAGGATAACTGGGTCATGTTCAAACACCATATCCTTGAGAAAAAGAAACACTACCATGAGAAATTATGCTATCAGAGATGGCCTCTGAGAAGTAGAAACCCTTGTCTTCATTTTTGAGGCAGGCAAACGCCTCTGAGTTATATCACCATCTTTCTTCGTCTGAATGTCCCAGTGTAGGTATGCTAAGCCATGTTGGTCCCACCAGGACTTGGTGGTAGCTGAGGTTCTCCACATGTGTGAAGAGCAAAGGAGGCAATGTGGTGTGATGGGATCCAAGTGTAACACAAAGAAGCAATGCCTAGCAAAGGCTTTTGAACAACAGCAACAATCTTCCTTGTTTGTCTTGCCAGTGACGATGTCTTCTAACTGGCTCTTGAGGGGCAATAATATTCTAGAGGAGAGGGGATCATTTTGGGCTAGTTGTCTATGAAATTAGGTTTTTGTTCAAAAGGATAGAATTGGGTGTGAATTGGGCCAATGTAGTGAATTAGAAGGAGAAAAGGGCAGGTGAAAAAGGGCTGGGTTTGGATCTCAAAGGAATTTGCTAAACCAGATTTTATTTCACTATTACTCTCTTTTGGAAAACTTGGTGCCTATTAGGTATTCGCCCTGGATTCCTAACTTAAAGATCAATGTTAACCGTATTGAAGGAAACCAGAAGAACAATGAAAACCCTACTGTTTGGTGCTGTCCCTGATTTTTGGCCAGATAGCTGGCTATCCCATGCATCAAAACAATCAGGTAAGAACAGCAAAAGCCAAAAAAATAAATACCTTCCATCTGTTAGAGTGAGAAGCTGCACACTTGCTTCCCCTTGCCCACCATAACCAAACCAAACACACAGCGAAAGGACAGCTGGCTTCCAATGGACAGCAAGGGCAACTTGTTCTGCCCATGTCCTTCTTTTTTTTTTTTTTTGACTGTGAGATCAGATAGTTGATTTTTTCATACTGATATTTATTATTTTGTAATACTGAATACTGTTTTCAAGACTCTTCTGGAGATCTTGTGACACATCCCATGGTTGGCACATGAGAGCCCTAGTTGATGAGGAAACCACTCTCTCCCAGGACCATAAACAGCACATTGCAAGAAAGCCAGATGGGCAGACTGATGGCTGGCCAACTACTGTGTCTCCTCAGAGCATTTTTCTGTGAGCCCAAATACACACTTACACCTTCTGGGTTCCTTTGTAATGTCTCCACTGGAAGTTACTGGAGAGGCTCAACTAGTAATCACACCAGAATCTTAGGAAAATCCCCCAGGGGTAGCTGACTACCTTCTAGTGACAGGCTGGGTGGGTGCCCTTGCATAGGACATTCTTGTATAGACTGCCTCAGGCCTACAAGACTTTCTAAAGTATAAGGAGAAATTCTAGGGCATTTCTGGATCTGGGGATGCAAATGGAAAGATTCCACAATGCCCTTCCATGAAGGGTCATCCCCAGAGCAGCTAGCCCACTGTGAGGTAGAGAAAACGAAAGGATTGTTAGCAGGAAGCACACCCTCCCTCCTGCTTGGAAGATGCTAACTCTGAAATGGCTCCTTGGGAGTTCTTGGCTGCCTTTATTATTTTGCTGTTAAGCACTAGCAGCAGGTTCCTTAGGGGAATAGAACAAGATGGATTCTTTTGCTCTTTATTAGCTGTGAGGAAAGTCTGGGCATCCCAAGGCTTTGTTATTACCACCCACTCCCCCAGCATCCGAGCTCTGTGGCCTTCCTTGTGGAGGTGAGAAGTGAGTGACAGGCACAAGTGTTCCTCGACAGCACAGAACCTCAGCAGAAGGAAGAAAAGCCCGTTGTTTGCCACATGTGGGAAGCAACACAGGTACAAAGCATGAAACCTGCTTGGCCTACATGGATAAGTTACAAAGATCTGTCAAAGGATGCAGCAGAGACCTTTACATCCATCCTTGGGAGCATTCAACTAAGATGGTGAAGGAGGCAACTGCAGAAGAGATCACTCCAGCATTCATTCACACGTCTTCTCCATCCATGCCAGGTTTGATTTCTGTACGTTCTAGGGAAATCTTACCAGGACAGTTTTCATCTAGAATACTACTCAAAACCTATGCGGCAACCAAGGGACTGGCTATAACCTTGGATGCACAGTAGGGATATATATATATGTGTGTGTGTGTGTGTAGAGAGAGAGAGAGAGAGAAGTAGATTGGATTTTTTTTTTAGTCATACATGAGAAAAATTGAAAAATTGAAAGAGAGCACAACATTCATTGAAATCATTTTGCCACAGGGGGATTTTAAATTTATAAATAACTGTTGATAAAAGTGAGCCCTGGAGTTGGGTTCCATTGTTATCTTTAAAAACATTTTAAGGGAAAAAAAATCCAAGATACAAAGAGCTTAAAAATCATTATTTTTTTTTCCAAAAAGCAAATCATCTCATGAAACAAAGTGTACAGCCCAGGGCCTCAGTTTGGAAAGACACACAACAGAGAGGGCAGTAACCCATTAGCCATTCATTTTAAAAACAAGACTGAACCAAAACCTGTTTGGAGTGTGACCAAAACCTTCAGAGCAACAAAACGTCACCTTATGAACTGGTTGGAGAACTGTTCCCCCTTGCCTAGTTCTGATATTGAGGAGCACCCTGTGTTCATGAACAAGGGTAGGCTAACTCTAGGTAGATCGATGGAAGGTCTGCTTTAGAAGCACCCTGAATGAGGCAGCCAACCACAGCCACAGTGCCACACAGCCATTTTCTTGGTTGTCTTTGCTTGATGTCTTCTCTACTTTGGAGCTATTACCTAGACCTCCCCCATTTACACCATCTGTAAAATAAATATGGCACAATGTCCGTCTTTACTCTTCTGGCCTTATTCCTTTCCTTGCTTCAGGTGTACTGTAAGTGGATGTTTAAGGAGGAAAATGAAACCAAGCATCCTCTGTGGTCTACTTTGGTACCCTATGTATGTCTACAAAAAAGGTCAATAAAGAGGCATGAAGGGCAAGCTGACTGGGCCCTCTGCTGTGCATGTATATGATTCCATCTGACCCAGTACCTGCTGAGAGCGGCCATATTGTCTTACGTGTGCTGGTGTAAGAGTCCCCACCTCCCATCCCCCATACGACTCTTATCCCAAATGGCAAGGCAATGCTCTGAGGTTCAGCCACTTTCAATGCACAGAGTTCAGGACTGACCTGGGACTTGCCACTAACATTTTCATGGACTGGTCATGTGATCACTTAGGATCACTTGTGGGTTTATGATCACGGGTATCACAGCTCACTCAACAGCCATAGGCAGGAACCACACACCCTCTCTCTACTATCCCCAGGAGCACGGCTCCCATCCACATAAACCCACATTTGAGTGAGTCTCCTTCACAGGCTAAAAGGAATGCCCATTGGACCTGAAGCATGAATATAAAAGGGCTTCTTGTGACAGTAACATCACCATGGGGAATAAAGCCAGAAGGCAGATTTGCAACTTGTCACATTATCCCGTTATCTCAAATGTGATTATTTTCAAGATGCATTTACACTCTTTCCAGAGTATCTTTTTCTTATACCACATTGTGTTTTTGTTTTTTTGTTTGTTTTGTTTTGTTTTGTTTTCACAGTATCAGAATGAGGATAAAAATTACAATAGATTAATTGTATCCCTTGAATCACTTTATATTTTTGGTGCATTAAAAAAAGGAGAGAAGTAAAAGCTTTGTTAGTGACTGAAGGGTTAACACAGATTCTAGAAGCAGTTAAAAATAGTATTAGAGGATTATACATACAACAGTTGGAAATTCGTACGCTTTATATTTTTGTTGTTGATTTTGAAAAAAATGGCAAAATGTTTGGCAAATGTAGTTAAATGACATGGGCTATATTGGCGCTCACCAGCTCTGAGTGGGTCAGTCATAGCCAGGTGAGGCCCACAGCTTCCTGAGGTCACACTGTGGGGCTGGCAGGGAGGAGGTGTCAGGAGGTGAGGAGGTACATGCTCCCCACCCAGCTCCCCCTTGGGCCCTCAGTCTTGAACATGGAAATGGAGCTGGTGAGAGGTGCCAACCACAGATTCCAGTCCAGATCACCCAATCAGCATCTCTTAGAGAACTCTGAGGGCTTGAGTCACACGTAGACTGGGTGAGTGGTCTACACAGTGACCCATATTGCAAAAGTTGGAAAGCAGAGTGGGGTTCCCATCCCTCCAACCTCCCCCACACCCACACCCCACTGGAGGGAGAGGGTACCTCTAGTGCTTAATCTGGCAATGTTTTCAACTTGAACTTGTGGTTTTAGTAGACTCATTTTTTAATGCCTTTTCAGTTTTGTATGTGTATGCATATCCAGAAATGTCCGTGCTCCAAGATGGCCACAGGTGTTCCCTGAATTTGGCAGTGCCTCTTGCTTGTAGCTGTCGGCATCGTGAAAGCCATGAGGTGCCTTCCAAGCAGATTCTGAGCCCAGCAGTGTGCATGCCCTTCAGGGCTATCCCATTCTTTATTCTGAATTCTGACTGGCTCTGAGTTTTAGAAAAAGGACAAAGGTCTTATGTGTATGCATTATGTGCATGTGTGTGTAGTGTGTGTAGTGTGTGTGTGTGTGTGTGTGTACATGTCTGTTTTCAAAACCTTTTTTCTTTCTTTTCTTTTTTTTTTTTTTTTTAAGAAAAATGACATTTTGTTCACAAAGACAGAGTTCAGACCTCCTGTAGTCACTATAAAACGGATTCCATGTTTTCACACCACTCATGGTCTTCCAGGTTATAGATAAACTTTGTCCTATGTGTCTGGTGTGCGGGCACAGGGTCCCTCCCCAGATTGTCTAGGGTCAGAGTAGAGGCAAAGAACTCACTGGTGCTCAGCCCGCCCTCGTGGTTTTTGATGTAGCGTTTATAGTTTTTCCGCAGGCACTGCCACGTGGTGGTGTAGAGGATGAAGGCGAAGGATTTGAGCGCAATAGCGATGCTGACGTACAGATATCTGTAGACCACATTGTCGTAGAGGACACAGGCGCCTTGTTCCCCGCAGAAGGTGCTCCAGAACAGACAGGTGGAGTCAATGCCGGCCCCGAAGATGAGAGGTGGGGGGATGAAACCTGTCGGAGGGAAGAGATCGTTTCAAACTCTGCCTCTGGAAGAGAGTCCACTGCAGAGAAAAGGCATATTCCATCCCTGCCTGGGCATCTGTTTAAGGACTGCTGGGAGACGACGCAGGATCACGTGGCTCTATAGAGCGGTGGTTCAGACCTAGGGAACGCAAATCCCAGCCCTGCCTTCATTATCCAGACAAAAATCATTGAACCCTCTGTGCCTGATACCTCCTAAATTAATGTGTGAAAAAGTATTTAGGATGATATTATTTACCCGGTAGCTGTAAACACAAGGTAATTGACAGCTGTCATTATTCTGAGACGGGATAAAGTCATTCCTGAAGGCATGTTAGGATGAGTCAGCTTCCTAGTGGGAATACCAAAGAGGCGTGTGGCTCTGCGCATTGCCCTTTTGCATGGGGTTTTCAGGGGCTGTGTGAGCTGCCAACTGGAGCGGCCGGGGGCCAGAAGTACAATGTGTCTGGGCTATCCTGTGTGAGCACGTAAATGGACATTTGTAGTCTGAAATGAGAAACGTGGCAAACATACCCGTGGTTACTATTTGTCTAGTTCTTAATCTGGTGCGTATTCTTTTCATGTGGGACTGGCACCAGATACCCACAGCTATCATCGGAAACATGAGGCGGTATGAAAACAGTCCCCACTTTTAGTTCAAGTCTGTGGCAATCTGCTGGTTTATTTGCCTGCTCTCATCCCTTCGCTCAAGGGCTATTTGACTCTCCTTAGACTAACAACCGATGGCCAAAATCCCCCCCAGTGTTTGAGATACAGCTCAGTCACTATGTTTTTTTCTATTTTAAAAAGTGGGGTATTGTTATGTTGTGTAGGCTGGTTTTAAATTCACGGGCTCATGTGAGTCTCCCTTTTCAGCATCTAGTGTAGGCAGATTACAGGTACTTTGGTGCTAGCCACCATCCTGGCCTCAGTCATCAACGTTTTATGTGTATGTTTATGTGTGCATTTGAACACCAGAGGTCAGCCATCAGTGTTGTATGACTGGAACTATCCATTTTGTTTTGTTTTGTTTTAATGAGACACAGTTTCTGACTGCCTCGGAACTTGCCAATTTAGTTGTGTTGGCTGCCCAGGGACCTCTAGAGACTCGCCTGTTCCTGCTGCTTCTCCAGCACTGGGATTATACCACTGTTTTGTTTGCTTATTTGTTTTAATGTCAGAATCAGATCCTGTTTACATGGCTAGCACCTTAACAACTGAGATAGCGTCCCAGCCCTGGTCATTAGAATTTTGAAAATGAAATAGAGGACTTAGGCTTGATCTACTAAAAAAAAAAAAAAAATCCCAGGTGGTTCTGTTTTGAGGAGCTTTAATTTGTAGGATGGGGGGAAAATGAATAAGTTATTAATAAAAATTCATTGTTCAGGAATTCTAGCATTCCCTGAGGCTAGAATCTGGTACTGATACCTTCAATGGCAGACCTCCACTGTGAGACATGATGGCTACAATTAGAGGGGACAATCCTGAGCCTGCAGGACTGGCCTACCAGCTCCCAGAGTGCTCCTTCCAGGCTCCATCCTGGATCAAACTTCACCTTTCACAGAAGGTCTTTCTGGGAATTTGATCCTTTGTCCAGACAGACAGATGGATGCTCATGGCAAGCATATATTTTGGGGGTTTAGAGATCTGCAAAGTCCATCCACAGCGGCCAGAAGCACAAGTCTTTCAGATATTTAGATAGTATCACAGCACCACGCTGAGGAGGGGTGCAAAGCGAGGGACGGAAAGCTGGATGGAGGTTTCAGCACTTCCCTATTTTAGGAAAGGCCTGGAGGGATTGCTGGGTTCTGTATTAGGCTTGGTACCAAGCAGGTGGTTGAGTGCTGGCTCCTAGGTCTTGATGTCTTGGCCCTTCTCCTAAGTCTGCTGCTTGTTACCCCAGAGAGAAGCCCTGCAAGATGGATTCTATTGGAATCCTCATTAAACTTCTCAAGCATCTTGATTTAATAAATGTTGTAAGCTCAGAATCCCCTACAAGCTGTTCTCTGCTCCTGGTGCAGACTTTGCTCCTGCAAAGTGGAAAAATGCCTGCCTTTTTCCTAGTGGCACTGAGGCTGCTTAGGAGCTCTTGTCCCCCACCCCCACCCCCACCACCACTAGCTGAGCTGGAGCATGCTCTCCCACTCCAATATGGAGGGATTTCCATGGCAACTGATGCACATGTGGATGGATCTGTGGCTAAATGGCACTGATTTGACCCATTCTCGGGCACAGTGGGGCAGCGTAAATCCACTCACCTTTTCTGCTTCTTGTGGCTTTATTTTGTGATTAGATGCCAAATGCTCTTTCTACCTATTGTGACCAATCTTGAGGTCATTAGCCTCAGCCCTAGGAACTATTCACGCAGCGGTGAAGCGCCAGCGTGGATGGGTACCCTGCTCAAAGGACATCCTGTTGAAAAATTCTTCCACGGGAGGGGTGGGGAACGAAGAGTTTGGTGTTCCTTACTCCATGACACATGGATTCCTGGACACAATGGCAAGTCTGGCGAATCAGAATATAATTTTTAGCATATCATAGGACATCTGGAGTATAAATGAGCCATTGGTTAGTATTTGTTCAAGCTCAAACTCATTATGTAACTAACTCCTTCATGATAATCTGAATGAGAATTTTTATTTATGTAATATATATTAATATCCAGTTGTCTTTAAGTAAGGCGTGTGTGCTCTGTTATCTAAAGGTGTCAATTTTATCTTATTTTCAGGTTCCCCTAGTAGACAATGATTTTCCTGACAGAACTAGAAAAAAGCTTCAAGTACTTAGAAAGCTAAGTGTCCATCAAAGTTTTTCATGCTTTACTCAAGATCCTAGAGAACATTGGTTGTAGAGATAACAGTTTTTTTTTTTTTGTGGTTGTTGTTGTTGGTAGTGGTTTTGTTTTTGTTTGTTTTTGTTTTTTTGTTTTTTTTTTTAATTTAAGGAGCCTCCATGTAAGATAGAGTTGGTATCACCTCTGTTTTTGCACGGGGCCTGACCTATTCCATGGGCAGAACTTCTGCTAACACATTTATCTTATAATGGGATGTAAGGTGAGATGTTAGAATAAATGCTAGGCTTAGTACCCAAAGAATAACCTTCATGAGACTTCATTCTGCATAAAGCATCCACTTTCTCTTTTGTCAAAATAAACTCTTCCCTTTTATTGACTTGTAAATCCCTCCCAAAGGTGATAGCTCCAAGCTATCATCAGACTTTAGATTCGGATCTACACAGAGGCAGATCTGAAGTACACCCTTTTGCCTGGAACTCTCCTGAGCAGTCATTGGTCAGATTCCTAGACTCCTGACAAAATTTTCCCACCCAGCCATTCATCTGGATGTATTTATGAATCCATTGAACTAAGTAAAACAACAACACCCCTAAAACAAGCTGTCCATAGAAGACGCTGGTTCACCCAGAGGTTAACTATTGGTAACCAATCAGTTAACCACCCCACATCTCTAGGAGTTAGAGTTCCATCCATCATGACTCCCTCCATAACTCATAACCTCTCTTATTGTACAGAGAAAGAGGTCAGAACACGAACCTCATCATTTACTTTTCTTCCACTTCAAAGTTCATTAATTTAAGAGGATCTTTAGACCTCTTATCTGGGATTTCCAGGGTTACAGAGAACTTTTTATTTACTTCCTGCTAAGCTTGAGGAAGCTCTGTTTTGAAGTGTGAAGACAGAGAAACACCCAGGAAGGAGTTCTGATCTTTGCCAGCTCTAGCGCTCTTCCTCCCCTGGGCTTGGTAATGCATGGAGAACTGGGAGCCTGATTTGTACACAAGCTTCTCCAGTATCTGGCACAATGCCTCTTGGCGGTACTGGCAGACACTTGTCAGAGGGAGCGTTGCCACCTCTCTCTTCAGTCAAGGAACTCATATCTGGAAGTCTCCTCTATGAAGGAGGGAATTTCTCTTGCAGCTCTGCCACTTGGGAATTGTGGGAGTTTGGTCAAATTCCACAACCTCACTGAATCTCAGCCTCTTTATAAAATGGGTTCGTACATATACCTCCTCCATGTGTATGTGCCCGAGCCTGCAATTAAGTGTGAGTGGATATGAAGGACAGGAATCAGCATTCAGTGGCTTCCTCGACCTCTCTCTGTTTTCTTTATTCCTTTTGACACAGATTTTCTCACTGTACCTGAGAAGCGCTGATTGAATGGTATGCCAGTTCTAGAGATCAGCCTGTCTCTGCCTCCCAAGTGCCATCAAGCCTGCCTTTTACACAGGAGCTGGGGATCAAAACTCAGGTTCTCAAGTGCTATAAGGACTAAGCCATCTCCCCAGACTCCAGATCATGTTTTATTGTAGAGTTATTTTTGTTTGCTGTTTATTGAGAAAGTATGATTAGAAAATGCTCATCAAACCAGGTTCTGACCCTATTTTCTAAGGTTTTACCCTAAATCTCTTTGGTTAATGAACATCTCCAAAGGAATAAATGTGCTATAGAGAACATCTCAAGCCAAGAGTTGGTGAGTCAGCTCTGAAGAGCTAGTCTATTGTAGAGCACAATCGGTGACTCTAGAAGGGGGGCCAGGCATCACGTCTCTTCTTGTTTGAGCATCTTCACTCTGCTAGACTCTTGTTCAGGAAGGAATGAGGAGGCAGGCTGATGCGGGAGGAATATTTGTTAGAAACTGGAGTTTCTGGAGATTCCTCTCTTCCTCAGAGTCTGGAAGAGCACCTTCCTTCTCTTTGTGTCTCCTGGACAAAAACTTGTATGTGAAATATGCCTCAATAGGGATCAGCCATGTGCTGGCAGAGTGTATGGCAAGCTCAATGCTATTTGCTATTTCAAAAAATATTAAAAGGATTGAATCTTTTTTATACTATACCTCACATGCATATTTATATATATATACACACAAACATACACACATATGTACATGTGTATATATAAACATATTTAGATACCTGTATGTAATATATATGTATGCACATGCATACATATCTGTGCATATGCATATATATCTGTAAACACACACACACACTTCATGTGAGAGCAAGAAAATGCTATGCTGCTTAAGGAGACAGTCTCTGTTTTCCTGAAATCTATTAACAGGGATTAACCCTCATGGCCCTAAATCTTGGCTATTTTTCTTCACTTCCATGTTGACAAGGCAAAACCTATTCACATTCTTTGGTCTCAACTTAAAAAGTGAGTTGAAAGGCTTTTATAAGAAAAATAAATCCATATTCCTTTACAGGACAAAAAGGAGACTGAAAATAACTGTGTCATTTACATTTAGAGAGATAATGGTTCCTCTTCAGTTTACCTGCCAAGACTTGAATTTACCCTGGACTGTCTATTCAACCTGGAGCAATTACTGTTACAGCCAGCTCCAGCTAGAGGGGAATGTCGAAAGCTGTATTCTCCAGAAAAGATTGATGTATTTCTCTCCTTCAGCCATGCTAAGAAAGAGACTGGGGCTGTTGACATCAGCAGGTGCTTTCCAGGGACACCTGCCAGTCACTTTTCTTAATTCTGAGAAGTCAGGAGCTACTGCCTCTTTACTTCATTTCTAGACCCTTTGTTATAAAGTCTGAAAGCTTCCAGAGCTTACGTAGCCTGCCAAAGGCCAACCGGACAGAAATGGCTGAGAGGAGTGCACACTGAGCTATACCTGGCTGCAGAGGGGCCTGTGGTCAATGTAATATCACCTTAGGCTGGGTGAGAGATGTGGAGTCTGCACTTGCAGAAGTAGGAGAAGCCTCTGGAGGCTGATGTGCAGCTGGTGCCTAACAACTCTTTGTTGATTAAACTGAACAGCACTGAGTGGGAAAGTCCTCCCAGCTTCCAATATTAAATCCTGCTCCCACCCACACGTGGTCCTTGAGTGCACTGTGCTTGTGTTTTCTAATAAGGAATGAGTTAATAGGTTTCACTTGCCTGTATACTGGGTGCAATTCCAGACTATGCTCAGAGCTGGAGCTCAACCAGCCCATAAAGATCTGCCTCAGGTTTCTCACAAATATCTTTCCAGAGTCATTCATGATTCAAAGACTAGACCTAAACCCCAAGGACAGGCTGGCCAGGAATGAACCTGCATATACAGATTGATGCGCAGGAAGGACTCACCCAGTGCTGTTTGGCTTAGCAGGATGGCTCTGGCAAACTAAGCATGTTTGTGGGCAGAGACTCCGTGGTGGAGTCCAGCCTGCTTTTCTTAGTACCTTGGAGGCCCTCTGCTCTGTTGGTCCATTCAGGGCTTCCCACAATTATAGGACTCAAATTTAAATCTCAACTTCATCTCGGTCTGTTTGTTCTTTGCTCAAATCTACTTAGCAGGCTACAGAGACAGGAAGGTGGCTTAGTGGACATCTTCTCCTCTCCATGGTTCTCATTGGTCTCTGCCTTCAAGACTCCTGCTTTAGTCCTGATGAGCATACTCACACTGTAATGTGGTGTGTGTGTGTGTGTGTGTGTGTGTGTGTGTGTGTGATTCATTAGTTGTTCTCAACCTTACTGTTTGAGACAAGGTTTCTCACTGGCTGGCTGGCTAGCAAACACCAGGAATCCTCCTATCTCTGCCTCCCCAGAGTTGGGATTATAGATTTTCACATGGGTTCTGGTCATTCCCAATTCAGGTCCTTATACTTTGTGCAGCAAACACCTTACCAACTGAGTCACGGTTTCCCCAGCTACACCTTGATGCTTTTGATCCTGTTTGATTCACAAAGAGTTGTTAGGCACCAGCTGCATACCAGGCTCTAGAAGCTCCTCCTATTCTCTGCATTTGCAGACTACACATCGCTTACCTGGCCTAAGGTGATGTCACATTAACCACAGACCCCTCTGCATCCTGCCAACCTTACTCCCAGGCCGATCTCCCTTAATCAGACCATTGAATGTGTTTCCATGCTTCCATCTGAGTCCTGCTCTGCTCCACAGTTGAATGGACTCTTTCTCCTTGAAATTCAAGGTGTTCTGCAGTTCTGCTCATAGGAAGCCTGCCTCTTTATATCCTTTGCAGATGCCTTACACAAGAGAGGACCTCAGTACAGGTTTCTTTCTAGGCCTGTGAGTTAATACGCCACCCATGGCAGGGAGTTGGCCTCAGAGACAATTTCCTTTGTGCTTTAGCAAGGCTGGTGATTCAAACCTATGGCTTTACACTTGCAAGTAAGTGTAAAGAACCACTGGAGAACGCCACCAACCTCAGGATTGAGATTTTTGATCAGACCTATGGGTGACCTAAAACCCAGATAGAAAGAGCAGTGATCAGTACATTGGTAATAGGAGGGAAGAGAAGGGATCCGTCACATCAGGAATTCTGCTGAGGGAGCATCCAGCTTCTTCTTAGGTGACAGGCCCTCCTCCAACTCTGTGGCCTCCTTCCCTGTTCCACCTCTGTTACTGTCCTGGATGACATGAACAGGACACATATCACCTCACTCGGGCCTTTAAACAACTTGCTCTCAATGCTGAGGTGATTCACCCTATTTCTCTCTGGTCAGCCATGCCTCAGGGTTTGTCATATCTCAGCACCTCTGAGATCTTAAAATCAGACACAGCAGCTATGGGCACAGCTTCCAAGTTGGTCTCTCACTGTTTCCCACATGCAGCCGGTTCCCGTAGTCCTGTTTCATCAAGCTCTTCTAATTCCGTTATCTCTTTGCCCCTTTCTTTACCTCTTCTTTACCCAGCCCAGGCCCTACCATCTATCAGGTTAGCTTCACTTCGGCTGTTAGCCTCATTCCTTTTTAAACATGGTCTCATATAGCCCAGGCTTCCTAAGCAGACAGGGATGACCTTGAACTTATAATTCTCCTGCCTTGGCCATCTTCTCTCTGAAACCATGCCACCCACTTTTATATGCTGCTGGAAATCAAAGCCAGGGCTTCACCCATGCTAGGGAAGCATTCTGACAATTGAGCTACACCCTTGACCTATCAGCCTCAGTTTCCTTGCTCTGCTTTCCTTGCCCCTCAGCTACCATTGATACCACCAGCTGCGAACCTCACAGGAACTCTGCCCTAGAGTTGCTAGGGAAGTTCTCGGTCCACAGTGGCCAGAGCCACTGATATCCTTGCTCTAAGTTCTTCTCTATTAGTGTCTAAAGTAACTGAGGAAACCAATGTTATCTTAATTTCTGGACCTTGGCGTTTTTCCTCTACCCTATCCATACCCTAGTGTGGTCTTCTATGCTAACCTATTTCTTTCTGCCCCAATGTATCAACATCTGGCCCTTAGAGATCCCTGATGAGTGTGAGAGCCACTAGCCACATGTTGCTACTTAAATTAAAACCAATAGAAGTTAAATAAAACAGTCCATACAAGCTATGTTTCAAGTAGCTCAAAAGCCACATATGATGCCGACACAGACATTTCCTTTACTACCTTAGAACAGCCCAGCCATGGTCCACGTCTCTTTCCACTGACCCCTGAGCTCATCTGCTTATCTCGACCCATATTCCTGCATACTTCAAAGCATTCCTGGATTATCTGAAATTCACAATACAATGTAAATACTGTGCCAAGTAGCTCATACTATTATTACTTAATAAGCAGTTGCATGAACATTCTCAGTATAGACATGCTGGTTTTTATTCTTTTAATGAAAATGAAAAATAAGATGTTTCTCTTTTAATTTGTCTTTTTAAAACTTGGAGTGGTGGACAGCCAACTGAACTTCAACTCAGAGACCAAGCCATGAAGGCCCTTTCCTCATTAATTTTAGCTTCACCATCTGAATGCAAACCCCTCCCTTAACTCTAATTGACTGTACCTTATTCAGTCCCTAGACAGCATCCCTTTCTGAAATATACAGTGGATCTTGCCCCCTCTCTTGGTAAGAGCAGTTTCTACTTGCCTTAAAGATAAAGGTTAAAGCTACCGGTGGGGCAGGAGACCTTTCTCTCCTGTGTCACCTCAATGAAGTCTCTGCGGCATGTAAGCCTTATCCCTGTAAATTCTCCTGTCCAAATCACTTTTTCTTCTTCCTGTATATCTTCATAACACTTAACTATTCTCTGCTCAGGACATCATGCCTGAATCCAAAGGTAAGCTTAGGTGGCCCTTTCCTAAGTCACTGTTACACTAGTGCAGATCACAGATCATGTCACACTCAATTTCAGTGTCCCCATCGTATTCCCATTACCCACATGGGGCACCACGAGGGTTGGCAGTGTCACGGTATCTGATTTATCCATTGGCCTTGCATTAAAAATAATGGCTGTTAATCTTACTGGGTGCTGGAAGAGATGGAATTAGGCCAGATGCCAAGACTTTTCAGCTAAGCCGCTTTTAATTAAAAGATGAGATAGTGTCATATCCTCTCAGCACAGGGTTTTCCAAACTGATTTGTGACCCATAATGGGCAATAGAATCAATATGCTGGGTCATGACCAATTTTGCAGAAAGCATGGGGCAGAATAGAAAAATATCAGAATGTGTTATACATACTAAAGGTATTTTTTCCATGAAGTTTTTGTTTTAGCTATATCTTTGCATATGCATGTGTGTAATGGGCCGTGATGATAAAGTTATCTCTTGCTCTGGCTTATAGTCACAGAAATGGAAAAATCCCTGTTCCTAATGTACCTGCTGCTTTTCCTGAAGCAGACAGACACGTTCTGTATCAGCTTCAGAGTGGTGAGGGATTACCTTAAGTGAATCACGTTTTGATACCTCAGTTGTGGTTTTTATCTCCAATCATCCTTTAACTCTTAGAAACAACTTACTCTTTTACAGTGTTCTGCTATGGAGATTATTATGAAGGACACTCTTTTTGCTTAGGTGGTGCAGACGTCTTGCTATGGCCTGGGAGCTCAGAACACCGGAGGTGCCCAGGAAATGCCAGCTTGTTGTATAACTACCTATGGAATGGTTCCACCTCTTCCCAAAAGAAGGCTTTCTAGCTTGTTGGTACTTCATGTCCATCATTCTACCTGTCCTTGGGTGCTGGACCTCAGGCACCTTCCAAATTTTGTTTGAGATATCCTGATTTGTTCGAGATGTTTGATTAGCCTGAAACTTTCCCACATTGGCTAGATCAGCGATTCCTAACCTTCCCAAATGCTGCAACCCTTTCCTTGTGTTATGATGACCCCAACCAAAAGATTATTTTTGTTGCTACTCCATAAGTGGAATTTTCTACTGTTAGTGAATCGTAATGTAGATATCTGAAATGCAGGAGACCTGATATACCACATCTGTGAAAGCATCATTTGACCCCAAAGATGGTCATAGCCCACAGGTTGAGAACCACTGGGCTAGGTGCTAGCCCAGTGGTTCCATGGATACAAATATCTCTAACTTCTGGGCCACAATTCTTGGGATTACTGGCATGCAAAACAGCACCTAGCTTCTTATGTGGGTTCAGGATATCTGAACACAGATCCTCATTCCTGTAAGGTAAGCACTATACTGACCAAGACATTTCCTATGTCTTAGGTTATAGGTTGTGCCTAGAGTCATTAATATGGATTAGAGATGTAGAGTCCTCTACAGTAACTATAAAGATGAAGGTAAACATCCACTTCCTTTAGAGCCTGGATATGGGGGAACCTACCTTGGTACGGTCTGGAAGCTCAGAGCACTGGAGGTGCTTGGCAAATATCATTTTGCTGTGTAACTATATGAGGAATGGGTCTGCCACTTTCCAACAGGAGGCTCTTTAACTTGTTGGTATTTCATATCTATCTCTCCAGTTGCTTGACCACTGAGGGCAGGGTACATGATAATACACCTATTTACACTTCCCATGATAAAAAGAAAAAAACACAATCTAAATCATTATATCTATGGCAGTAGAAGTTTTCAAGCTATCACAGCTTTCCAGAAACAACCACATGTTGTAATGTGAAGATGGCTTAATATTTTCCATCTGGTGCATCTCCACATCTAGGTATTTCCACTTCCCATGAAGCAGAAATAAGACAAAAATGTCCCTGGGCATCAACACACACAGACCAGCCAGGAGGATTCTGAGACCTGCTCCACAGGGAACCAGGATGATGGCAACGGGAACTGATTGTTCCCACAGACTATGGAGGGAGAAGCTTATGGTGTGTGTTTCCTTTTCAAGAATGTTTTTTTTTCCTACTTTGGGTATTTATCAATTACATAGGAATTAAGAGCATTATAAAAATAATATATACATTATAGATATTCAAAACTTTCAATTTATAAAATACATGGTCTTATTATTTAAAACTATCTGGTACCATTTTGATGGTCATCCTACCAATATTTTTCCATAGGTATACATACTTTATAATCATCTGAAAATGGAGAGTAAACCACCTTTGTTCCCTCTATATGTCCTTTCCAAGTCTACAAATATTCTTCTTTTCAGAACTTTAATGGGCACATGGCTCCTACTAGGATTGCAGACTATCACTGATTTAACTAATTTCCTGATGTTGTGCTGTTGTTTTTGCAAACTTCACATTTCTAGTGCTAGATCTTTGTACCCACTCATGACACATACTCGGAGTGAAAACTTTATCTTTACTGTTAAGGTGCAGGTCACAGTTCCCTCCTTTTCTACCCTCCTTTCCCAGGTAAAGTCTCTCAAATCATTTTCATCTCAGCTTTGGCATGAGGAGAAAAGTGTGACACGGTGGGGCATGAACGTGACATCTGTAGGAAACCCACATTAAATAAATATATTTGAATGATTGGGTGAATAATAAAAGCAATATAAATAATAAGTAATAAAAGGTAATAAAAATAAAATAATTCAAAATAAAAATAATTGAATAACTGTAATGAGTATCTCAGCAGGTACCCCAGAAAGAAAACATATCTCAGGCTGCTCAGGGTTTTCTTAATGGGAAGTTCCTTGTCAGCTTGACACAAGCTAGAGTCATCTGGAAAGAGGGAGCTTTGATTGCAAAATAAATAAATAAATAAATAAATAAATAAATAAATAAATAAAGCCTCATTTAGGTTGCCCTGTAGGCAAGTCTGTGGGACATTTTCTCATTTAGTGATTGATGCGGGTGGGCCCAGTCCACTGTAGGTAGGTGGTGTCACTCCCATGCATGTGGCCTTGCACTGAATAAGAAAACAAAGCAGGCAAGACTATAAACAGTGTTTTTGCATGGCCTCTGCTTCAGCTCCTGCCTTCAGGTCCCGTCTCTGATAGACTGATCCATGTAAGCCAAATGAACCCTTTTCTTCCCCAAGTTGCTTCTGGCCACAGTGTTTATTGCAGCAATAGAAAGCCAACTAGGATCAAATTGCACCAGTAAATTTTCCCTTCCCTTTGGAGCCACTGCAGTTTCTCTGTAGCTAATGAAGATTTAGGCGGCATGAGGACCGGAGTTGGTATAGGTGACAGCAGTGACATCAGAGAGGTCTAGCATGGTGGTGTCTGAACTTGGAATAGAAAAATTCACATTTAAAGTGATGGTGAGTTTAAATTTGTCAGTGGGACAGACCTAGAATCACTTAAGAAAGGAGTCTCAGTGTGGGGAGGTGTGGTTCAAGTTGGTCTACTTGCATGCCTGTGGGGAACTTGACACTATTTGAAGTGGGAAGACCCCACTCATTGAGAGAGGCACTGCTTCATGGGGCTTGAGCCCTTGGCAGTAGACAAATGGGAAGGTGGAGGAGCTGAAGAGAGGCATGTACGGCCTTCTTCTCTCTCTCCTCCAAGATGGTTGTGAACTGCTGCTGCAAGTTCGTGCTGCCTTGACTTCTGGGAATGACAGACTGTACTCTGGAATTGTGAGCAAAATAAGCCCGTCCTCCCTTCGCATTGCTTGAGTCAGAGTGTTTTATCGTTGCAATGGGAAAGGAAAGTAGGGCACTAATAAATAAACACCATAGAAAAGGAAAAGAGGCAAACCCAGGAACTGGGACAGTTTCACAGATCCTCACTCACCTGGTCATGCACATCCAACTCATTATGGAGGGAGTAAAGAGACAATACGTACCCAACAAACGAAGGAGCAGAAAAAGAACTCCCAGCGCATAAGACTTGAGTTCAGGGCTGACTGTCCTACATTAGAAGAGAAGGAGAGGAGAAAAAGATTCTTATCAACTTCATTTTAATTAACAGACTCAGAGTTATTTGTTGCTGTCCATCAGATCCTACCTTGGAAAATTATTAATAGGTTTTCTTCTTTTTCTTGCTAAACGTCTAAAAATTGGCTGCAACTGTGGTGCCAAGATAAGTTTAGGAATTAAGCTTTTTTTTTTTTTTCTCTGTACTAACCTGAGCTGGAAGGACTGGATGTAAATTCTGTCCTGGAGTCTAAACTTAGAGCAGTGTGTTTCAGTTTCCAGGAGGAAGCACCACCCTTGCTGGGGAGGGGGTGTGTATGTGGGAATACCAGCTCAGCAGATTCCTAAGCTGCAGCTGGAACCATGAACACCTTCTTGGACTGTTTGGTAAAACCCATCAGATTTGCACGGATTGGCATTCCAGGTGGGCCAGCTGGGGCACAGGAATGCGCATCAACTTTGAGTACCTTGTAATCTTGAAAGGTTCCTTCTGTTAGCCACGGGACTTTGCTTTGAACTGACTCAATCATCATGACTTGAGTTTGCCATGTATGGTAGGTCCCTAGGAATGATCTTACATGTTCTCCAGAGAGTGATGTTTTTGAAAGTGAGATTAATCATAGAGATGGGTTTGGGAAATTTTAGATAGGTGGGTGCCCACAGCAAATCACACAGTCTTCCCCATAATTCCTCTTACAGTTAGGAGTCATTCAGTCCTGGCCGTCTCCCCTAAAGGCTAAGAACTACTTGCATTGTGATTATCTTTGTGACTCAACCCTAGTTCTGTGTCTAGGACCCAGCCTGTGCTGAGGGAATGCATACGTGGATGGCAAGCTGGGCAGATGTCTCTGCCTTACCAGCCAGGGGACTATATACCCATGGATTCGTGGTCAAGGACTCTGAGGGAAACTGATTGGACAAAATACACATGGGTTTCAAAGTATCACTTATTGTCTGTTGCCTTTGTGGTTCCTTAGGGGACAAAGGGATGCATGTGACTATACTTCTTGTAAGACTTGGGTAGGCATGGACCAGTACCTTATGGTTGAACCTTAAATATGTTGGAGGATTTTAGTGTGGCTGGAAGACTAGAAACCAGACCCACACAAAGCAGTGAGGGTGTATGTATGGTTGTGTATGGAACAAATGTTAAGAACAAAGTTACCAGTAGAATATCTGATATAACAAGTATAAGCCTTTCTATTGACTGGGTGGCTAGAATAAGTGTGTATGTGTGTGTGCTGGGGGGGGGGGCAGGAGTCAATGCCAGGTGTCAGGTGTCTTCCTTAGTCTCATTCTACCTTATTTTTGAGACAGGGTCTTTCACTTGAACCTGAGCACTAAGGACACATCTATCTCTGCCCTTCTAGTATGAAGCTTGTACAGGAGATTGTGCCTGGTTTTACCAGGTTGCTGGGGGTCAAAACTCAGGTCCTCCTACTTGTATGATAGACACTTAACTGACTAAATGATATTCCCAGTCCCAGAATAATATTCTTAGATGATCCCAAGGTCATTTATACATCAGGCTATTATTGGTAGTCATCCCTTGATCCATGACTTGGCTTAAGCCTTGGTGTGCATGCTTTGGGCTTCTTATTATAACAGATCAAAAGTGACAATCAAAAAATTTCATGTATATTATAGACTCATTGTCTTCCCCAAACCCTTCCCTTCAAACCAAATCCCTAATGTGATAGTGGGGTTTTTGAAAAGTGCTTAGATCCCGAGAGAAGGGCCTGCATGAGTGAATTAATGTCCTTAGAGAGAAAGAACCTAAGGGAGGTCCTTTGTCTCTTTACTGCCTTGGGACACAAGGAGAATTTATGTACTGGAAGTGGCCCTCACCAGTTAACCTAGCCTTGATTAACTTCCTAGTCTCCCAATCTGTGAGAAACAAATCCCTACTGGGTATAAACTACATCTATGGTGTTTTGTCATAGTAGTCCTCAAAAGACTATGGAAGAGTAGGCTTTATAATTGTTGCTAGATCCTAAGATTTTCAGGATTTCCCCCTATTCTTGGGGAAATGCACATGTCCTTTAACTATAGAGAGTGTGGTATTGCTGAACGGTCCCCTAGGGAAGCATGATCTGACTTCCACTGAGCAGTAGTATTAGGACTCTGGCTGAGAAAGCCAGGTACCAGTTCTAGGTCATGAGATCTGCATCTCTGAGCAGAACGAACAGTCTTCAGAAGTCACACATTACACAACTCAAGTTCCTTGTGGTGTTCATGCTCTGTGGCTATAGTTTTTGCACTTTCATTTGAAGGTTTAACTTGAAAGACACATAAATAAAGGCAAATCTCCTTATCAAGAAAACATGCTGGTATAATGAGCTAGGCTGTTTATCACTTGGAATGTGATTTCCTTTCAGCTACCGTGCCACTGGGAACAAAGTGAGGAAGGTGCTAAGATCTTGCTTCATATCCTGCAGAGAAACTGGTTCCCAAAAGGACCACACATCTTAGTTATGAAGAAATGGAGGGCTCAGACAGGATCTTATTGAAAGATCTGCAGAAAAGCAGGGGTTTGGGCTTAGCATCATCAACTTACTGGTCATGAGACCTCAAGAAAACTGCATGGCTACTTGGACAGTTTCTTCCTGTGTAAAAGTGGTATATTTACAGTAATTTAAAATAAGAGCTCAGAGTTGTACCTTGGCATCATCCAAATGATCTTTTCCTTTCCTACTTGCTTCCCAGTGTTCTTTATTAATACATTATGTGTGAATGCACCCTTACATGTGCACACATATATGAGCAAGTTTGTGTGTTTAGAGGCCAGAAGATAACTTCAGTGTCATCCTTACAAATGCCATCCACCTCCTTAGAGACAAGGTCTTTCACTTTTCCAGAAGTGCATCAATTAGGTTAGGGTGGCTGGCTAGTGAACCCCAGGGATCCTCCTGTTCCTATTTCCCCTCTGTTGGGGTTACAAGTACGCTTCACCATGCCTGACATTTTTATGCGGGTCCTGGGAATTGAACAGGGGTTCCCAGGCTTGTGAGTGCCCTCCTCGCTTATATCAGTGTTCCTATTGACAACTTCTGGGCAGCATAAGAATGAGCCCACTGATTTGGACCAGGGCAAGGGCCCAATCTTCTGCTGTGGTTCACCTGCATGGGGCATCATAATTTCTGCCTAGGATTTCTCTGATGGCAAGCTGGACCGGAAAAGAGATGGAATGATGCATTATGATCCCCTTTCAATATGAACATGAACAAGTGCTTTAGGTAAAAAGGCATTCATAAACATACATGAGCACAGATCACAGAGACCGTCACTTCTTGACCCATTTAAAGGAGGGAATCCAGTGTGTCCCGAAAAAAAAACTATACGATCTGTTTATCAAGCTGAGGCTTAGAAACAGCTAAAACTTCCACAGCCAAAGTTTACCACCTAGAATCTAGTGTTTCCATCTTTGTGGAAACTCACATGTGAGAAATAAGTGGACCCGTCACAGCTAATGGTGGTGAGGGTCCCTCTTCCTGCTTCCTGGTGCCTTCTGTGTGTGAGTATTATCATATGGTTTCAGGAGAATTTCTAATGAAAAACAAACTGCTCATAAAACAGCCACCATAAACCCATACATGAAACCTGAAGGGTTTTGTTCATATGCATATTATACACAATCGCCTTCCACGTATAGTTTCAAATTCAATGGCTCATTTCATAAACACTTCGCGCATTCCTAAGATTTTTCATTATTCCTTTGAACTGCAGTTCCATAATTTAACTCACTACTTCAATTCAGGTCTTTCTGCTATTATAGTTAACGTTGTAATAAAAAATCTGTCTGTATAAAGATTTTTTTTCCTTGTAGAGAGGTATTTTCTTGAGATAAATGGCCACAAATGGGGGTAGGTTACTGCGGGGGCCTGGGTATTTTTATGGCTCTCGACTCACACTGGCATATTACATTTCTGAGAGGATGTATAGGCTTTTCAATACCACTAGCAGAAACTGATCCAACTTGTTTGACCACAACCTTCCAAAGCGCTGGGTATGATTTTGTCGAACTTCCTAAGAATAAGATGGCCATTTGCTATTGTAGCCTCAATGCCTCTGCACACTCATAAGCCACTGCTAATGACCATCTGGGTAACACAAGTGCTTCCTATAAATCTATTGTCGGGAGTGTTGCCAGTAAAGGACTTGGTAGGGAAAGCTCAAGGAGCAGGAAAGCTTAGTACCTGATGCTACGAAAGGAATCAAGGGGGCTCCAAGCACTCCATTTCCATCCCTAGCCCTTGGCCTTGAACTGTCTTGCTTACGGATGGAGTGAGGTGAGCCTTTTTGTGCAGTGTTCTTTCTTTGGACCCAGACAGACACTAGGATATATATATGTACATATATATGCCAGTGCTCTTAGAGGTGCCTCTTTCAAATCAAGATAGCAATAGCATTGGGAATGATGACGCTTGCGACATGGTCATCTGCCTCCAGGCTAGCTTCCCAGAATCCATGGGCTACAGAATTCTCAGTGTCTCACTGCAATCACTTATTAATACAAAAGCAATCATAACACACATGCCATAGGCCCCTTGGCATGATTAACCTCTGTGTCTCTAGAGTGGTCTGCACACATGACCTGAAGGGTCTAGACCATGGCCGAAGGCACGCAGGACAAGTGCTGCTGTCTATGTAACTGATTCAAAGATATCTGGGAGACCATGTTATGTCCAAGGACATAATGGCTACTTGACAGAAGGACAAGGCTTGGGCATAAGAACTTGGGTCATTTAATACCGTGTGTGTGTGTGTGTGTGTGTGTGAGAGAGAGAGAGAGAGAGAGAGAGAGAGAGAGAGAGGACAACCTTGAATGTTATTCAATTCTGCCTTTAGTTTTAAGACAGAGTGTCTCCCACTGGCCTAAAACTTCCCTGAATAGGCTAGACTAACTATTCTGGAAGCTTCCATGGATCTGCTGGCCTCTATTTCTCATCTCACTACCATAATGATCATAAGCAAGATCTGCTACGTTCAGGTTTGATATGGGTTATAGGGAAGGAGCTCAGCTCCATGCTTGTGAGGCAGGAGCACCAACTGGACTATCTCCCCAGCCTACTATTTTTTATTTTATTTCACCAACAATCCTACTGCAGAGATCAATATAGAATGCTTTTCAAAGTCGCCTCATTGGTTATTCTTGGGAGGTCTATAGAAGGGGCCTTCTACTACTGTCCTATTGTGCTATGAAGTCCCACCTGGCGGAAGCCTTGTGATTGTTTTCTCTTAGCCTACAGCTGCTGTGTTCCTGGCCTCAGCCCCCTCTCACCTTTCTTGCAAGACTCACAGAGGTCCAATGCTCAAGAGTCCTGCCGATGTGTGCCAGGTGGAAAGGCACAGGCCAGGCTGACTCTAGGGGACTTGGGTCTCAGTAGACAGCTTACCTGATGAGGATGATGACAGAAGGTGTTTGGGCCATGGCCCCGATCAAGCTGCACACACACATCACACAGAGGAAGGTTAGGAAGGCCTCTTGGCACCCAGGACTGGGACATTTTCCTGGAACCACGCTGGCATTCTCAGGGGGGACGGTGGTGAGGCACGCACAGCCTGTAAGGTTCTGAAAGGGAAGGTTCAGCCATTTAAACTGGGGGGTGTCTCTGGTTTCCACACCCAAGGCAATCCATCAGCTAGCCCGTCCAACCTATTTATACATTCTGTGGCATTCCATTAATTGGGCCTGAATAAACGAGTTAGCGTTTTTCTAAGGAGGCTGCAAAAAACACATGCAAATAAAGTAAATTTATGGGGAGGAGAGCTGGATTTCCTGTCTCCTGTGTATTTCATTTCCATTCTCAAGAAACCTTCAATAAGCTGCAGTGTAGATAAATGTGCCCCCCCCCAATACAATTAGAGAGGAAATTGTGCTTCCACAATAAGATAAAACATTGCCAAATTAACATCGTAATTACTTGCCAATTTGTCTTCCCTTTATGCAGTTATAATTACACCGAAGTGTATTAAAAGAAGTAAATCAGGTAACCCACATACTGTTGCTGGTTCAGTGTCTGGCATGGCACTCAGAACAAAGGACACACGCTGTCATGCGTGAAGCCACTGTGCCTGGGAGACCCTGATGACAGAAGGAACCCGCAAAGCAGTCCGGTGGCTGAGGAAGCTGAGGGAGCTGAGGGACTCCAGGCAGCTGACAGCAGCTCACTGAGAGCAGAGCGGGAGGCCACCGGCTGGCCGGCGGGCGGGATACATTCATTAATATACTATCAGAGAGGAGAAAGAAAAGCCAGCACGTTCCATCTGATCTTCTGAGAGGCTCTGGATCAGCAGCCTCTGTTCCCAAGCGAGGTTTGCTCTCCTGCTCTCCTGCAAGCTTGCTAGCTTGCTCTAGGAATTTTCTGATCGCAGAAGGAGGAGCAGGGGCTGGAGGAGGCTGTTCAGAGTGCCAAGCCAATTAAGGTTCGATAATAATAGTGCAGAGCCCTTTAATGAATACAAAGCGAAAACAATCATAAATGATTCATTGCTTTCCTTTCCGAGCTGATTGGCTTTCTGAGCGCATGCCTAGCAGGTAAACACTACTTAGGGGTCAGATGAACTGCCTAGAAAGCCTGTGTTTCTTCTTCTCTGCCCTTCTCTCTTCATGCTTGTTCCTCTCTTTCCCCTGCCTCCCCCTCCCTTTCTCTCACCACAGTATTTTTCCAGACACCGGGTATCTTGTCCCATAAGAGATCATTTCAGCGGTGTCCCAAATCCTGGAAGTACCAGGGTTTCCCCACACGGTTGTTTGGAACAGATGGTACCTGCTAGCTGTACATCTTCTAAACAGTGTGCCCAGGGTGTGTACATCTTCTAAACAGTATGTAAATGGTCCTGTTATATATACCTGGGTGTTCATGACAATTTCCAGGTGCTGAGGCCTGGAAACCCACCACCCCTTAACCTATACCTGGAAACTTTACCTGGCTTTTCCATGAGACCTGTCATAGACACCACACCCCTTTACCAGCCCTCCAGATAATCAGCTCCTCTTTTCCTCCCATGGACCCTCTGAGCACTGACCCTGCCCTACAGAGAAAAATGGGACCTGTTAGTCAGGAACACCCTGGGACATGTTCGTAAACATTGCCTTTAGTAATGCGGCAGGACACTAGAGGAGATGCAGAAGACAGTTTGAGGATACACAGGTGGCCAGATTGGCCTCTGCCTTGACCAGGAAGCAGGGCTTCAGTCCAGCTACAGCTCACCAGGCCATCCCAGTCTCTACCAAGAAAAGCATGTATGGCATGACCAGAGGTCACAGGCAAACTTCTGCAGCGGCTAATGCTCAGTGGTCACAGCTGCTTATGGGCCCTGCTCTCATCTCATTCTGACTGGCTTCTCTCTCCACTAGCATGAGTCAGATCTCATGAAGTTCCCTATTGGCATGCACACCCCTAGCCCACAGCCCTTTCCCCTCCCATGGCAGCTGTGTTGTCTCCTGTCTCCCATGGTTCCATTCTTTGGTTCTTTGTGTTCCCCTTTTCTTTTCCTGGCTACACCTCGTCCATCTTTCTTGGCATCATCTCCCCTTTCCTGTGCTAACATGGCTACAGGTTGGACTTCCCTTCCTGCACCACATTTTCCTATATGTTCACGACTCTCTTCAACTTCATCTCTAGCCCATATTCTCCTTGGATACTTGCTATCTCCCTTTCTGGCACACAGCCTGTTGTGGAGTCAAGCTGAGCTTGCACACTTCACACATTTTTCCTTCTGAGGCTGCCCCATGCTCGCAGAGTTCCCTCTCCAGCATGGATGAGTGCTAGGCAGGAAAGAAATATAGCATGTTGTAGAAGCCAGGAGTCACAGGAGATCAGCACACACTACCCCAAAATATGCCTCCTTGGCACAAGGACTAGTTTGAGCTGATCCTTTGAGGACATTTAAAGATACAGAAGAAGATGGGACAACACAGAAGTCACCAGTTTTTAAGCAGAAATTTATAGTCAGGGGTTCCTTCATATCCAAAGATATTGGCTGCCAGGATACCATACAGATACCAGAATCTACAGATACCCGAGTGTCTGATTAAAAAAATGTATAGAAGCTATCCACTTCCTTCTGTATACATAAAATCATCTCTAGATGACTTTATATCTAATACTGTCAACACAATGGATATGGTCATTATACTGCATTCATTGCTTAGGGAATTTGGTACAGATACAATTCCAGCAATCATCTACAGTTCACTGAAGCCATAGGTATGGAAATTATGTATGCAAGGTTCTGTCAGATAATCTTGTATTTGTATTTAATGAGACATGAAGTCTGGCTTTGTTCCTCAGTCTGGTTTCAGACTCCTGGGCTCAAATGATCCTACAGCCTAGTCACCTGAGTAGCTAGGACTATAGGCACATACCACTGTGCTGGCCTAGAAATCATCTGTAGGGGTGTCTCCTTTCTGTCTCATGAAGAAGGGGTGATGGAGAAGTTTCTAACAAACCTACATCCACAGAACAAATCCTTTGTTGCCGATGCTTTTCCTGGTCACTTCTCATACCCCTTTCTGTTTAAGTCTGGATTCAAAGCTGCCTCTCTGTGATTTACTCATTTCCCTGGGTACCTCCCATGTACCCCAAAGCATATGGTGTGGCTACCCCTCTCTGTTCTTGTTACTATGTCATTTGTTGGAGGCATCCATCCCAGCTAGGAACCACAAAGGGCATAGAGACAGTCCCTTATCCTCCTCTATGAAGAAAAGAAGAAGCGTCTCCCTCAGAAGGCCATTGGATGGAACTAATGCTAGATACAAGGGGGCAAAGACTCTGGCTGTCCCTGTACTCCTCTTGGGCACACACAGGATTATGTTGCTGACCGGAAGAGCAATCATGATATCCCTTGTGACCTAGCTTTTCGGGTCTCTCCCTACATACTCCATTCTGGTCCTGCATCCGAGCAGGCTCAGGGATACAGTTTATGGGTGCAGTTTCTTGGGTTTTGCAATCAATCCTAACTCACCATAGAGCCAGTCCTTTCTAGCATTTCACTTCTTCCAGAGCTTCGGACTGTCTCTCCTACTCCAATTTCCGTGTTGGGCTCCTCTTCCAAACGCATGTATGGGC
Organism: Apodemus sylvaticus; assembly: GCF_947179515.1. Classification (NCBI taxonomy): domain Eukaryota; kingdom Metazoa; phylum Chordata; class Mammalia; order Rodentia; family Muridae; genus Apodemus; species Apodemus sylvaticus. The sequence goes on along the minus strand of NC_067472.1, from coordinate 134,191,111 downwards.
TGTTTCTCTGCCCAATCCAGATGATACTTCCCACTTTTACCATTAGTAATGATAACCAACTCCTTAGGAACTAGGTGATAATTTTGACACCACCCACTCTCACATCAAACTCTTTTCCTCATGACTCCAGGGCTAACGAAAAGAGGTCACTAAGGTTTTGTTACCTAATATACTCATTTGTACTAGACAGGCTTTGGCTAACAATAGACACTCAGAAAACATTTTGAATAATTTACCAAAGTCCTGATGCCTTCCATATCCCAAAAGGGTCTAAACCCTGACCTCGATCCAGCTGCTCTTCTAGTTCTCTTGGATCACTTGGCTTGGCTGGGAGACATTTGTGACTGGAGGCTTCTGACTGTCGCTTTATAATCACATGGACTTGGAATGACCAAGTATAAATGGGGAGCAGTCCCTGTTGTACTGTGTGACTAAATGTCTCAAGAACAGAATGCTAGCTTGCATAGATTCTGGAGAAACACATGGGCATATTTTGGGGGGGGCTACAACTCAGGGATCAAGCCAGAACCCCAAGAGTAAGCCACATGACTAATTACCTTTGTTTGGTTTATCAAGTCATCTTGGTGTCTATCCTTATTTTGGACCTACATCTATGCTATGACTCATTATATTACCTTTGACAAAAATGTGATGTCACAGGGGAGATAGCTCTGTTGGTATAGTGCTTGGTGACCAAACATGAGGAGCTGGATAAAATATATTTATTTAAAAGATACAAGTGTTTTTTCCTCCATGTATGAATGTATGTACACTTTGTATATGTAATGCCCATGGAGGCTAGAAAAGGGCATTGGATTCTCTGGAACTGGACTTACAGATGCTTGTGAACTATCCTTTGGATGCTGGGAACTGAACTTCGATCTTCTGCAAAAGCAACAACTTCTCCTGGCCTCCACGTCATCTCTCCAGCCCCAAGGACCTGGATTTATTTCTCAGCATCAATGTATAAAGCTGGGAATGGTGGCAGATGTTTGTTTCTGTCAACCAGCACTGTGGTTGACAGAAACAGGTAGATCCCCTGGGCTTACTGGCAAGCCAGCCTAGCTGGATTGGAAAATCCTAGGTCCTAGTGAAAGATCTCCAATAGTCAGTCTCTAAGGCAATGAGATGAATGTGGTGTCTTTGCCAGAGCCCCACATAGATGAGCTAACCATCTATCCAGCTGACATTCCGTGAGCAGAGCAAGGAAGTAGTACTGTCAGATGCTGATGTTTGTCTCTAAGGCAAGGGGGAAGAGAGACAGGCAGGGCGCAGAGCTAGGGCAGAGGTGGCGGGGAAAGGCAGATCCAGCCAAGGATGAATGTGAATATGTCTGTCCTCTCTAAATTTGTCTGTTCAAACCTAACCACTGAAGAGGAGGATGAAGCTTTAGAGACAGAACCCACATCAACGAGTCTTTTTATAAATGATACCCAAGAGAACTGCCATATCTCTTCAAATACATGAAGGTGCAGGAACTGGACACCATTTGGGAACCAGATAGTGGCCCTCACTATGTAGTGAATCTGCCAATATTTTGATCTTGTACTTCTGGGCTTCCAGAGATAGATGAAACAAAGTACTCTAGTTTATAAGTTACTCTGTCTGTGGCATTTTACCATAGCACCCTGAATAGAATGGGCGAAGCAGGCACAGGCCGCACACAGAAAGGGATGCTGGAGACCAGCACAAGACCAGTGAGGTGCTCTCTTACTGCCACTAAAGATGGAAAGCAGGACATGGATGGAATCCTTCCAAAGGATCTATACCAGAATCAAGCGGGTCTAATTCACATGAAAAGGGTTCAGAAGGAGGAGACGAGGTTAGAAACACAGGTCATGACAGCGAGAACAGATGGGGCTTGCTTGTCTACTTGATGAATCAGTTGGAGGAAGGAACAGTGGGTGGTCTCTAGGCATGGGCCATCCCTGTACACTTTCTGTTAGTGAAGGTGGGATGTCCTGAGAACGTGAGATCATTTATGGTTAGGTGGTAGGAGACAAGAGATCTGGACTAAAGAACTTAGGAAGAGTGTGGGAGCCCAGGGCTGTTAGGAGACCCTTCAATAAGGTTCAGATGTGGCATAAGGAACTGGGTGGGCACAGCTGGCGTCACCTTTCCAAGGGTGCATACTTGAGGCAGATGATTTTTACCAGTGAGGCTTTGTCCTATCATCTCAAAGATAGGAAGCTGGGATGTGCCTCCAGATAGTGTTGTGAGAGAACTTAGTAGGAGCCCTCCAAACCTGTGGGGTTCTGAACAGCAGGGAGTCTGAGAAGAGGGAAAAGGCCAAGTATGAGAAAACAGTTCACCTTAGTCTAATAAAGGAGGCCAGATGCACGTTCTCCCATCCTGTGGCCTGTGCAAACTGCAGATGCTCTGGAACCATCCAATGGGCTGAATGATAGGCATGCACTCTAGAGCTTTCTCTGGCAGGTACTGTATGGTCCAGTACTAGGAAAGGATACTAGATTCCCAGTTCATTTTTGATTCCCAACCTGGTCAGGGGCTGATTTCTTCCTCCCTCCCTCCCTTCCTCCCTTTCTCTCCCCCTCCCTCCTTATGTCTTTCTTTCAAATGTACTTTTCTCTTTCCAAGTACTGGATTACAAGATGTATGCTCTTTTGCCTAAAGAGGGTTGGGTTTTAAACCTCCTTTTCAAGGCATTGTCTTCACATTGTATGATTTTTTTTTTCTGGGAAGAAATGTAGTCCCTGTTGTCCCCAGAGAATTGAATTCTCTGTCTGCTGTCACAATGTGAGGTACCAGTATCTAGATTTCCTGTCATTAAAATACCTTGCCATCCTCCATGTGGATAATGAGGGGGCCACTGGGCTCACAGAGGAGGCTTGACAAGCCTGTTGACTAGGATGACAGAAGGGAACTGGCTTGCAAATTTCACAAGAATGTACCCAGCAGACAGGCCTGCCCAGGCCCAAAGTGACGGATGAGCAATGTGAACTCACTGTGGCTTGTGAGAATGGATGACTATCTGAATATTTAACTATTTCTGATTTAACAGACTCTATTAGGTCAACATGATAGAAGAGGGTATAGCTGCAAAAAAAGTACCTTTTTTTTTTTTGTATGATTGAACAAGGTCCGACATAAGCCCTTACCTAAAAAGCTAAATCACAGGAACAAAGTAGGGTCTTATAGGTTCATGGACTGTTTGGAAAGTGTGAAATAAATAATGCCAAAATCCAAAGCATTTTGTGCACTGACATGAATCATATCACTCGCTTGACTTCATGGACACGCCACAACCAAAATGCAGTGCATTTGGCATCTCCAAGGCCTTCTGAGCCCCCTGTAGATGTATATGTGTGTGTGTGTGTGTGTGTGTGTGTGTGTGTGTGTGTGTGAGAGAGAGAGAGAGAGAGAGAGAGAGAGAGAGAGAACTCAGAAGAGAACATCAGGTGTCCTGTACTATCAGTCTGTGCCCTAATACCTTGGAATAGAGTCTCTCACTGAACCCAAACCTCATTGCTTTTGCTAGCCTGGTGGGTCAGTGAGCATCAGTAGTTCAGCTGTCTCTGCCTGCTGTGGCGCTAGGCTTACAGGCATCTGCCATACTTCCCTGTTCTGCCTTGTGCTCTGGGCACTGGAATTCGGGTCCCTATGCTCATACAGTCCGTGCTCTTATTCACTGTGTCATCTCGGCGGCCCATACAGCATTTCTCTTGATCATACTTTACCAACATGCTATGAGATACATGCAAAGATTATAACACTTACAAGAACCCTAAACCATCGATTACCTAACAGAATGTCAGGTAAGGGACACTCAACTGCGTGCCTGCACCAGTGACATCATCTACTGGCGGGCTAAGGTGTGGTTGAAGGGAGGACAGAGGAGGAGGGTTGAAGTCTCATGGTGCGTCTTTCTACATGATGATTTTAAAACTTGTAAATGTATGATATATTTTAAGAATCAAAACACTCCATACCATTAAAAAAAACAAAACAAAGCAAAACAACCCTCCCCCCAAAAAGCAGAAATCAGTGAGTGTAGACTAGCCCATGCCTTCAAGTTGCATTGTGATTCCACACAGTACCACTGACTACAATTGAGAAACGTTTCTATCACATACAAGGCAGGAACAAATATTCACAATAAAAGGTGGAGACCATAAGTGTAGAACAATTATTCCCTGGATCTTGGTTGCGTGTGTGTATGTGTGTGTGTGGGGGGGTGGGGGGTTCTGATGAAGGAAATGGCGAGCACGCTATTTTGACAGCTCATTCTACAAGAACAAGACACTCATCAGGCATGTTTCACAAATCTTGGCAAATGAAGTTGCTTCTGTTTTCTTCCTCCCATCAATCAGTACTGATGGGTCATTTCCTATGAACGGGACTGAAGAAATGGATTCCCAGGTTGACAGATTACTTTTGTAAGGGCGTGGTATGGGAGGGACGATGCTATTGGTGGTAAAAAAAAAATTGTTGCAGTAAAATGTGAGAGACACGAGGCTAGCCTCGTACTCTGGAGGCTAGATAGATGTGGTTGTTCCCTCATTCTGGTCCAGGAGGGATTTTTTCCAGCATGAGTGTCATCATAAGCCAGGCTTCCTCCTGACTCTGCCTGGGAGACCTTCATTTTTTCCAATTAATGTATTAATTATTATTATTTTAAGTGATGGTGAAGTGTTTTAGTGTCAACTACAAAAAAAAAATGCAGAAACAATCAGCAGAGGGGTGTGCAGAGCTTCAGTGAATCACGAAGGAATCCAGGGCGAGGAAGATTCTGTCACTCTGAGCAATGTCCCTGTGTACTGAGGGTCGTGTCACCAGCCCTTTATGCTTCATCATTAGGATGCCAGGAACAAAACCCAAGCTGGCGTTTCCAGGCAAAGACCTTGTTCCTCATTATGAAGGACCCTGGTGACCTCCCACCAGACGCAGCAGAGATATCTGAAAACCTGCAGGAAGAAAGACACTTCCTCCTCTGCTCTGCTTGCAAGGTCAGCAACTGAAAGATAAAGGCCAGGAGAAAAGGCGCCAAGGAGAAAGTAAGACCCCATCGAACTGTATCTGTCACATGGACCAGCAGAGGCGGGAGCCTCCTGCTGGAGGGCAGCCAAGGGGCGGCTCTTTGGGGATCAGGAAGGCCCACTCTGGATCTACCACCATATGTGGGACATAGAGGACAGCATTAAAGGAGAGGACGTGAGTACAGGTCAAGAGAACCCCAGACTCTGTGTCTCTCCCTCCCGTGTTCTGTCTTCAGATGTCAAAGCCTGCTGCACTGGTTTGAACATCTAAACCCTTTGATTATTGATATTTAGAAATATTATTGTTATGTACCCAAGCTTCAGGCAGGGTAGGAAAGGACCTTCTTACTGACCCACACCCCCAGTACTCCCCACATATGCAGGAATGTCCTTCAGGCTTGTCCACCATGCAACTGGCTGCTCACTGTCCTGTCAGGGCGACAGCCCGCCCTGGGATAAACACCCACTGCCTCCTCCTCTCCATCTCACCCTGAGCTAATTTCTACCCTAGGGAGTGTAACATTACTAAGTGGTCTACCTAGCCACTCCCTTATATTTAAATATATTTCTATTTAACCTCCTTTTAATATCGGAGCTTAAAAATGAAGTTTTTTTTCTTATTGGAAAAGCAATGTATGTGATCATTTGGGGGACAATTCCAAAATACATAGAATGTGTGGAAGAAATGAACAAAAACTATTGTCTTATTTCCCAGTCAGAGGGAGTCATTTGTGGATGTGAGCATCTGCTTATATAGTCATCCAGCTCTGTGTGTGTGTGTGTGTGTGTGTGTGTATGTGTGTATGTGTTTGTGTGTGAGTGTGTGCACATGTATGTGCACATATAGGTCAACACTGACCATCTTTGTCAATCGCTCTATACTTATGGTTTTGAGATAGGGTCTCTCACTGAAGTTCATGCTCACTAACTGGCTCCTCGAAGATCCTCCCGCCCCTGCCTTCTCTGCCCTAGCCCTGGAATTGTGGGTACACACTGCCATGCTCCTCTGTTTATATCAGATCTGGGATGCTGAACTCAGACCCTCAAGCTTGCACGGCACAAGTACACTACTGACTCAACTCTCTCCTCAGGGCCCCAATCTTTTCCTTTTCAAATTATTTATTTTGTGAGATTATAGCATAATTACATCATTTCCTTTTCCATTTCCTCCCCCCAAGCCCTCCCATAAGCTCCTCCTTGCTCTCAAATTTATGGCCTCTTTTTCATTACTTGTTTTTTACATATATTTATAAAATCAACTTTTATTTATTTGCATACGTATTTCTTAAAACTATTATTTGATCATGTTTTCCCCTCCCCCAACTCCTTCCAAAAGCTTCCCAACTGCTGACCCATTCCCTTTCTGGTCTTTTCCTCTCTCTTTTGAACAACTCCCTCCACCTCACCCCCCAAAAAAACCCACAAAAATGAGAATTGGAACAAAGCAACGAGACAAAAATAGCCATGTATCTTTTTTCATTTTCTGTTTTTCCTTATTGGAAGATTCTTCTTCCACGGTGGATGGTTTTCTGATGTGTTCTCTTCACTGAACTGTAAAGCTGGACTGAGTTTTGCTTTTTGATACTTTCCCATACAAGCTTCTAGAAAACACCATAGTAGATTTTATGGCAAACACGGGCCCTCGATCTAATTCATCTCTCCCTCTGAGATGCCTAGCACAGGGCCTGGGATGTAGCAGGTGTCACAGCTGGGTCAAACTCCAGCAGGGCTTTACTGGGGTGTTCCCAAGGTCTCTCTAACAAGCCATTACTGGGATAAGCACGGACTGTTAAGTCAGTGTTGGGGATCTGTCCATGCTGTAGATGAGGCTTTGTTCAACTCAAGACTGTGGGGTCACACAGGGAAATAGACACAGAAGAAAGAGCGGCTAAGGTGTGAGGGCAGCTGTGGCTGAGGACAGTGGGTACATGGAGAACAATGAAGGATGAGCTACACCTTGGCTGGTCAACACCCATTGGCCATCTGCCAGCATTCTTGTAGAGGCCCAAATCTAGAATCACATACAAACCCTCCAAGCTAAATGCTTGATTTAATATGGCTTGGCCCTGAGGAATTCGTCCTTAGGGTGTACATGCATAATTAGCATCCATCAGCAGCTTGGGCTGCACAGGCGGACAAGGCACTTCCAACACTGTCTGGCTTGTGAGGGAGAGAGGGCATTAGCTCAACATTAGCGCAGACGCTGGAGATCTCAGGACTTGCCTTGTCCTTTCTAGGGCTGTAGTGTCCCCTTTTAGAGCTGTAGTGTCCCCAGGGACACCTGGCTATGTCTGAAGACATCTATAATTGTCAGATAAATTTGAAGGCTATGTGGATAAAGCTTATGAATGTGGCTAAATTTACACAATAGAAGACTACTCAGCAATTAAAAACAATGAATTCATGAATTCCATAGGCAAATGGTTGGAACTGGAAAATATCATACTAAGTGAGGTAACTCATTCACAAAAGAACACACATGGAATGCAGCCACTGATAAGTGGATATAAGCCCAGCAGCTCAGAATACCTAAAACACAACCCACATATCAAATCATTCCCAAGAAGAAGGAAGGAGAGGGCCCAGATCCTGGAAAGGTTGATGCAGCATTGTAGGGGATTACCAGGACAGAGGAGTGGGGGGGGGGGAGTTGATTGGGGAACTGGTGGAGAGAAGAGGACTTATGGGACTTAGGGGGAGGGGGGACCTGGGAAAGGGAAAATCATTTGGAATGTAAACAAAGAACATAGAAAAAAAGAATGTGGCTAAACATCCTATGGTACACAGGACAGCTCCTCAGGAGAAAGAATTGTCTACCTCAAAATGTCCTCAAGGCTAAGGTGTAGAAACAGCCTATTACCACAATGGTTTCCAGTCCTGTTCACATACTAAGAACACTTGAGGCTTTAAAAAAATCGTGAAAAAATTCCTTAAAAATAAGGAAGAATTTCAGACCTTTCATTGTGGAAGCCCTCAGGGATTCTAAAATGTGGCTGTATCGAGGCCTGTAAGGTGGAATCACCAGTGCCAAGCAAGCCCAAGGATAGAATCCTTCTCCTTGCTGAGAACACACTGACTGCTTTGTTCAAGCAGTGCTTGGTAAATATTGGGTGACCTGGATGTGGGTAGATAAGCCATCAGTCATTTACACCTTACAAACTGCTGTGCTTGGCTTGCAGTGACTTTTAACCTATTGGTGGCTAATAAAAGCTGTTTTTATCTTGAGTCAATTATTCAGTCCATCAGATGGACATAATGTCTGGCATAATACACACATGCTTTCTGCTTGAATAATTACTTTTGAAAGTGAAAGGTATGCAAACAATCTGAGCAATATATTCACACCAAAGGAGGCTGATAAAAATTAACTCCATCTTTTTGTCATCTCCCCTCACCACAGGCAATGACAGGATTTAGAAACAGAATAGCAAATGTGGGCCGGGAACTTTTATTGCTATTGCTTGAGAAATGAAAGAAGAAAATTAAAACAAACATAAAACCCTGACTGAGACACTAAAGAAAGTAAAGATAGGGGAACCTGATGCTTACTGTGTTTCATTAGCATCTCAATGATCTGATTGGCTGACTTGTTTGCATCTAATGCAGGTCTGGAATAGACTTTTCATGGGCCCTGATAAATATCTCTATATCTGTCTATCTATCTATCTATCTATCTATCTATCTATCTATCTATCTATCTATCTATCTATCTATCATCTCTCTCTCTCTACACACACACCCACACACCCACACCCACACATGCATGTGTGTGTGTGGGTGTGTGTGTGTGTGTGTGTGTGGGTGTGTAGACAAGAGATAGAGGCAGAAAGAAACTTGAAGAAGATAAGATTGCACCTTGAAGTTAGAACCAACTAGTCGACCTGTTTGCCAACTGCTGCCCAGGAGTGTTACCCTGTGTAGTCACCTAATTGAGGTTGCATGGGATCACCCAGGGACATTTAGGAAGTCTGAGTTTTTACCAAGAGCTCTATCTGGATCTTTGGTGGCCAAGATATACAACACAGCCTCATCTCCGGCCCTGGTGAGGGACAGAGACGCCTAAGTAAATGAGCCATTGAACAGATGGGCTCTGACTCTTGCCAGGAGAGAACAGAAGAGATGGAAATTGGAAGGACATTAACATTGTCTTGAAATAGTTCTGAGGTAGGAGACAGCTCTGTAGGAGGCAGGGAAAGGGTAAAGAGAGAGCGAGCCCTGGTGGGTTGACAAAACGGGACTCATACACAGGGGAGACTATTCTATACAAAAGGAATGGCATTGGCAAAGCTCCAGAGGCAAAGGAGAGCTTGGCTTTTGGGAGAGTTTCACTTAACAAGTGGCTGGTTAGGAGACTGGGATGAGAAGAGAGACTGAGGCTAGAAAGGCAGCTAAGGGCAGACAGGAAGGCTCAATGTATTATGTGTGTAGTGTGCATGAAGGAAGACAGCTTCAAGTAGAAAAAAAGCTGGGCATCCTGAAAATAAGTGGCAGAGTACAAAGAAAGATTCTGGGTTTGGCTCAGAGGGTCCCAGAACTCCATCACACTCTACTGTGGGATCCTTGTGAGCTGACACGGGGTCCGATGGAAGAGCGCAGGCAGAAGAGCCCAGGAAACTCATGGGGAGGGACTGAGCCCACACAGAGTCAGTCAGCTCTCTAGGGTCAGGGAAAGAAGCCATGGAAAATGGGAGGGACAAGAGGGGGGCCTTTATGTAGGCAAAGGTTGTACTGGGTACCTGGAGACCAGAAGAGAAAAAAAAGCTAAAAAGAGAGAGAGAGAAGGGATGGGAGGGGGAAGGCAGTCTTATACCAGGGATGTAAGCCTTTGTTTGGCATTTCTTCAAAACACTGCTGCAGAGAGTCTAAAGACTCAAATTGCCTTTTGCTCTTTTTGGATGTCATCCCAAGGTTCCTTTTGACCCCAGGCCAAGCTCTTAAATGCCAGGAATGAAGCAGGAAGGGCCCATCACCTGGCCTCAGTCTCTCAGCCTGAGGTTCCTGCAAAGTCTGCAGCCGTTTTTGTTGTTGTTGTTCTTGTTTTGTTTGTTGTTGTTGTTGGATTTTTGGCTCAGCTACTGCAAGGGCCCCATTTACTATGAACAGGACTCATTTCCAAGTCTTTCCTGTGGCAGCTGGAAGAAGCCAGGGCCTCCCAGCCGATTGCCTCAGTGGGGTAAGAGTGGAATCCCATGGCTACCCCAGTAGGCAAAGTGTGGCTCTAAGTTCAAATGGAGAGCAGGTGACTGGGGAATGAACATCACGACCCAAGTCAGCCCTGACCTTCTGTCTTAGAGTGAGATCCTCTAGGTCTTCAGCTCCAGCAGCTGCGAGTGAACCAATGGGCTTGGAGAGACTGACTCAACAGACCACTTATCTGTGCAAGAGCAGAGGAAATGCAGACACCTCAGGGTTGGGTCTGTGTACCCCTAGAGGAAAGGCCTGGTGGCTCTCAGGACACATCGTCTTTGGGTCACAGTTCAATGGCTGAAGTGGACTATTAACAAAACTTCCTGGATATTAAAATGTCAATGAAGTTGTCCTTATGAGAAATAATAGCTTGTGTTTTTATTTGACCCATCCTCCAGGTCCCAACCCCCTTTTAATATTTACTTCTACTCACATAAAGAAATTGCTTCATCATCTACTTTATGAAATTGGGTCCTCCCAGCCCCCAATCTGTGGTGATTTATTTCCTTTATAGAAAATGTTAATAACTGGCCAGGAATCTAAATCTTAAAAGCAAGCAAAAATGAAATCTTTGAAAATGAAAACAAATGATTCATTTTTTTTTCCTTTCAGGGAACTGCTGCTTTTTAAGATGCAGGAGGCAGGACCAGGAGTAAATAAATGTCTGAATGGCTTCCCTGAGAGCAGCCCCCACGGCTGTTAACTTTTCCTTCCCGTCAGCGCACTGTGTGAGAAATTATGAAGTACGTCAGGGGCCATAGTGTTCCTATTGAAGAAACTCAAAAATCAAAGACAGACAATTCCAGAAGATTGCTACCATGAAAGAGACAGATATATCTAGGAAGGAACAGGTGCACAAAGACGCAAAGTCAAGAACTCTGATGGGACAAATAAGGGATCATTTGAGAGTAGCAGACATTGAAATAGGGTATTAAGGGGTCAATACTATCCATGTATTTTTTTTAATTTTCCTTCATAAATCCATTGATAATTAAGGCCTCCTTTAGAGATGGGATTTCCAACACCAAAAATTCTATTTTGAAGGCTAGGGATGTCGCTTAGCCACAGACACATTCACAGGGCTGAGTGAGTCCCAGCCCTTCCCACATCCCTACTTGCACACATATGCACAGACCAAGTCTCTGGGTATCTGTGTGTTGTTAAAATTACCTTCCTACTTTAATGTGCACAGTCCCAAGAGGCCGCGCCTCTGCCCCAGCAAACCTCTTGCCGCCATTCAGCAAATGGATGACTCAATGCATGGATAAGCCCAAAGCAACTGGTCATCCAATATCAACCTTCTGCCAGCATCAACCACTCAAGCCACCAAGTTGGAGTAAGAGGGGAACCAAGAGTCTATATCTCAAAAACTATTATTGATGTATTATAAGAAAGTACAGTGCCACTTTGATTAGTCTTAATATTTGCAAGCCTTGGAATAAAATTTGACTTTGTTATTTTTTACTTTTTATTTTATTTTTTTTAAAAAAGGGGGTCAATAAGAGTTGTCCAACTGAAGAGAGAAGTACAGGGAGAACGAGATAGCGAGCACGGCCACCTAGAACAAAAGAAGACAGCTGGAGTTGAGGCTGGCCATGGGCCCTACAGGAGGGCATGTGAGCGGGCCATTGGCAGGGTCACAGAAATCTTGCTGGCTTTAGTGTGGAAGAGAGTAGAAGAGGGTGTTCCCATGTCTACAGAATGTCGTGGTGGGCAGCTCACTACTGTACACAGCCTTATTCCCTGCCACCTTTTGCAAGTATCTCAGGTCACAGCCACCTTTCCAGTTACATATCCATAGCCACTGTGGGAAGCCATCCTGAGCTATTCGGACTATTGCTTACTCATGGCCCTAAGGTGGTGGCTGCTAAAATATAAGAACAATCAACTAGAGCCTCTTCTGTGGGCATTGGTTTAGCCATTGTCTCGAGATACTGCAGAATGGTCCTGCCTGCATCATCACCTGCTGACTCCGGTAATTGCGGTGGAAGGAAGTCCTGAGATAACTGCGGCAGGCTCCAGCCTGTGCAAACACCTGTTGTCTCCACCGGAGGACCCTTATCTCTTCCTGCTGAAACTGCTAGGATTGCCCTTCCTTTCTTTGTCCTTGCCTTGGGCTACACCCCTCCTGAAAGCCTTAAAACCTGTGTACCCCAGAACATTAAACGAGGCTTTGACACAACCCAGTCAATCGACTTGCCTTTCTTGGTGCTTGGCCTCCTTTCTTCTCTCCCCCCTTTTGACCCTCAGGTAGCACCTCTTCGGAACCCTGGAATAACTGACCCGCTGGACGGGTTACAAGCCACCTTTGATTTTCACTCTTAGTTTCTCCAGCAAGTGTCTTAGAGGCCCATTCGACGCAGCAAAGGCCCGAGGAACTGCCTTGTCCTGATGCGTTCCTGAAGGGAACGGCTGCAACAAGGTGAAGAGACGGTACTGGCCACTCTGGCCCTTGACATGCCCATGAGCAGCTGGGGCTGCTTGGGAGCCTACCCTCTCCCCTGCACCCCAAGGTTTTCAGTTACCGTGCTATTGCATCCAGCAAAGCAGGCTGACAGGTAGGTGATACCATCGGCCCCGCACACGGGTGTGAAGGAATCTGTCTGGCATTCACAGTTGTGGTTGCACGGAGAGTAGGGGTCAAGGGCCGAGCCACGTGCTGAGCTGGAAAAGAAGGGTGAAGGGGACTCATTAGAGGCCGGGCTAACCCTGGTGACACTGCTGTGATGGGCCTTGCGGTGTCCTTGATCAGGATGCTTACCTAGCCTGACTCGTCTCTTTGCTCTGTCTTATTCCTAGCTGACCTTCAAGTACCTGTGCAGGGCCACTGCTGGGAGCCCAGTCTGTACCCCTTGAAACAGTACTGGGCTGGGTAGCTGGCTATATGGCTTCTGGGCTCCTTCCAAAGTGAGGAGGAAGGTTCTTTTTGCCTTTTGTAACCATGTGCCCTTTGAGCTGAAGGCAGCTTGAGCTTAGCTTAGAGTCGTTCAGTTCCCCTTACCCACAACGACTCCTGCACATCTGGACACCCCACCCCTTCTGCTTGTTTCTTCCTCTCCTGCATACAGGATGCCCAGCATGGCTGGTTCAACATCCAGAGATGACTGCTAGGGTGCTTTGTGGCTTGCCTCTGCATTATGAAGACACCGCTACCAAGAGCTCACAAACTGGGAAAGAGACACATCGGGAGAGCCCAGTCTGCAGCCCCAGAAGAAGGAAGTGACTTCAGTACCCTCGCTTCCTCCTCTGTCCTAAGGCTCAGAGTATTTCCTGATAACACAGGTAACATGGGGGACATTTCGTCACACTCTGTAGTAGGAATTCCATGTTTTCATTTTGTTTGTTCTCAGTATGGCCCCACAAACTTTATCAAAAAGAAATCAAGGCTGAGCCAGGCGACTCATTCATCTAGACTCATGCAGTGCCCGAGTGTGGAAGAGCGGGTAAAGCCAGGCAGGAGCGTGACCATAGGCCTTGAACTTTGTTTCTTTTGTTACTTTTCTCCTTTACAGCGTGACCTCATGGTCGTGGGACCCTGTGTGCATGTTTCTAATCGCTGCAGTCTACGGCTTGCAAGTTGAGCAGTCCACAGCGAGGTCGGCTGTTCAGAGCCAAGTGTAACTGAGAGGGCACCCTCTGTGGGAGGAGCTGGGGGCTGCCTGGAGGGCACCTAGGTCTGTAAGAATCTGCCGCTTCTCTGCCATCACTCTCAATAGATGGCAGATGCACCCAGTTCTGTCCCATTTCCAGGCTTCCTTGCAGCCCAGTGATCTGCCTGGAGGAGGAGTCTTGCTGTGTAACCTGCAGGGCACCCACGATGCAGCATGTTCTGAGCTAGACTCTTCAGCTCAGGGAGGGCTCAGAGTCCCATAAGGAAAGGAGACAGTGGACACAGAGATAATATAGTGCCACAACTTATTGGAATAGTAATCGCTATAGATGCTCTAGTCTACGGTCCCAAGATAATAACCAGGGCCTAAGAAAAGAGATCCCATAGGAACAGGCTGGTTTTTGCTCCTCCCGCCTTCCCTCCCAACGTGTTACCTCTCTCTTCCCCTACCACTTAAACATGCTCAGCATGGGCCTGACCCGGTAATGACTGTGTGAGCTGGATGGGGGCTTCTGACTCATGCTGGAATTATCGAAATTGATTCTGTCTTTTATTTTGAGCAGCATTTTGAAATAGGGTTTATTTTGATTCTCATCATTTTGATTCACATCATTCCTGAAGTCAAATGTCAGACAGAGCAAGCGGACTGAAGAGTGAATGACCACTCAGTACTATGGGTTGCCTTGCTGCAGAGGAGAACAGCTCAGTTTCCAGAGGATAGGCTGAGTCTTCCAACTGCAGGTAAGACGCTAAGGCCTCTGGGCTCTTCTGCTCTGGATCACTAGAGACCAAGCCGGCTCTATTAGCCTGTGGTGGAGAGTCCAGGTGGGCCTGGGCAGGGCTGAGCCTTCTCTATGAACCCACAGTGAAGGTGGACGGGGGTACCTGTGCGGGGTCAAGTTGAAACTTTAGGTACTTACTTGTTTCCATAGTGGACGGTGACCCCAGCCACAGGGCCCGTGTCACAGCCCAGGAAGAGGAAGGAGACATAGCAGGCTGTGGACACCAGGTTGACCAGCATGGCCATCCGAATGGCCCCCAGAGCAGACAGGCTCAGCTTCTTCACCAAAAGGCCACCCAGAAAGATGCCCAGGCAGGCACAGGGGATCGCCGTCATCCCTGAGGAAGCAGAGAAGTGGAGTGAGATTAGCAGGAGAGGGGCTGGTGGATATCAGTGGGCCCTGCATCTTCCTGTGGCTCTGAAGTCTTCATGAAGGATCTTATTTCTGTTCCCAGAGAACTTTCAGATAACAAAGAGAGACAGCTATTGTGAGCCAAAGTGTACACAGATGGCATGCCACACCTGGTACCATCCGGGAGGACGCATGTACACAGCTAATGTGTGGCCAACTAAGCCATGAATCCAGAAAGCTGGGGACCAAGGGGTGAAATCCAGGAGATTAAATATTAGGGAGAGATGATATGGTCTCTGCATTAGTATTTCTTTCTTGGCCTCTCAACCCTTCCTTTATGGTGTTGTTCTGTAGACCAGGCTAGCCTGAAACATTTAGCAACCCTACTTCAGCTACCCAAGTGTTGGGATTCAAGGCATGTGTCACCAGGTTCAAATTCTCTGTGATCTCTCTCTCTCTCTCTCTCTCTCTCTCTGTCTCTCTCTCTGTCTCTCTCTCTGTGTGTGTGTGTGTGTGTGTGTGAGAGAGAGAGAGAGAGAGAGAGAGAGAATGTTTGTATGCATGTGCACATATATGTGCCTATGTTATGTAGAAGCCAGAGGATATCCTTGGGTGACATTTCTCAGGCACCTGTCTTGGAGACACCACCTCTCTTTGGCTTTTTTTGGTTTATTTTATTTGGGTTGACCGTGGAACTCAGGTCCTTAAGCACCCCGGCACTTGCCTATCTCTGCACAGTTCCAATGAGGCATGGAAAGGGGCCTTAAGACCAACTGGAGAGTTTTTGGTGGAGGAGATGGTTCAGTAGGTAAAGAGACAAAAATGATGGCTGAAGACCATGACTCCAGAGCTCGCATGAATGCCAAGCATGTGGTGGGCAACCTGGAACCTCAGAACTCAGAAGGCAGAGATGGGATTCCTAGGGGCAAGCCATTTGAATAGAGCAGCACAAACTGGAAAGCTCTGAGCTCAGCAAGAGACTCTGCCTCGAAGGATTAAGTGCTGAGTAACTGAGGAGGACATGGACATAAGCATGATGCTTATACATATTCGACCACACATGTCAGTGGCAGACACGCTTATACATACGAACATACATGAACTCACCCCAATTCACTTGAAGACATATACATACTTACACATGTGAAAGCACACACGCACGTACACACAAACTAGCTGAGAATTTTCCTTTTCTCATGAGGCAACAAAGGCTCATGGTAGGCTCCAGGACTATTTAACATTTAACCCAAAGGTTGAAGGGCTCACAGATTTGTGGAGGACACCATTTATCCAGGTCTGCTATGCCTCAGGAATCAGTGTCAATCAAATCACTATATTTTGCAGCACTTGAATAATTGCAGAGAGTATACTCTCTGTCTCTCTCTGTCTCTGTCTGTTTCTCTCTCTCTCTCTCTGTGTGTGTCTCTGTCTCTGTCTCTTTCTATTTCTCTCTTTCTTTCTCTCTGTCTCTTATTCACAGAGCTTTCTCTAAGACAGCCTGTTCCTAGGATTCCCAAAGACCCAGGGTATTGTCGGAGAACCAAAGGACCCTGCTGTTCCAATCTCCTGTTTGCTGTGGCTCTGTTCTGATTCATTTCATCTACAACCCAGCTTTAAATTGCCGAGTGCCATTTATCTACTGTGCAGATTATGCATGGCTAATTTTCCATTCTACTTGGCCTCCTCCCTGCCAATCAACCAACCCCCAGGTCAATCGACTACATCAACCAGCTGGTAAGTGCTGAGGGAATGCAAATTAATTTTTCATATTAGGGTAAGAAAATATCACCAGGAAGGCTTAGCTTGCCAAGACACTACCCTGACTATACTTAAAACAGACCAGGACCTGTGTGTCACCGGCTGCTTCGGACATCTGGGTTTAGTTTTCCAGCCTTTGGTTTGAATATGGGAACCATGACCTTGTTCTGTGTCCTTCCATACTCAGCCCGTGTCACTGGCCACCCCAACACCCATTTTCCTACTTTCTCTCCCTTGATGAGTCTAGGTACCCAGGGTGCCACAGGCTTTGCACAAGCATTGGTTCTATTCCTAGGACAGTCTCATCCATTTTTCCTTGGCTGGCTTTCTTCCTTTGCAAGAGGCTTCATCAAACCCCACCCCTCTTGTGACATGGAAAGGGGACTTAAGATCAGGAGAGATGGACCAGTGGGTAAAACACAAGTGAGAGGGCCAGGATTGGGATCTCAGAAGCCAGGTAAACCTGGACAGGTGCCCCACGGTAATCGCACACTTGGGAGGAAGAAACAGGGATGCCCGTGGAAGATTATCTGGCTAGACTTGAGGAGCTCTGGACTCAGTAACAGTCTCCGTTACTCTCCATCCGGTTTCCACGGCACTCCCTCCCATCCAAAGCTGCCGTGTTTATTTTTACCCATCCTGTTTCTTGTTCTCATGCTCTATCAGCATGAAGTTTCCAGAAGGACAGAGCACCCTTCAGGTCCCACTCAGTCCAGCCCAATCCCCAGGGCCTAATACAGCAGCAGATGGCATTCAGGCAGGCACCCCTTTGAGAATGAATGAATCTTACGCACATGGGAGCCGTGTGAATAAGCCTTGATGACAACATGCCCACTCCCTGAGAGCACCCTGGGCTTTGTTTCATTTTCTAGTTGAGACAGTGGGGGTGTCACCTGGTGATGATGGTAACCATGGCAACAACAGGATTTCAGCACCTTTTCTCCCAGTCACTATTAGATTTTCCTCTCTCTTCTTTCCTGATGGGTGTACACATCCTTAACACCCGTGGCTATTGTCAAGACTTCCCAGAACCAAAACTTCATCCTCATTAGATTAACTTATGCAGACTGAGCCGTTCTAATCTGCACTCATAAATCAATGACATCAGCTCCTGGACTGTCTACGCTGCTCTTCCTTGAACTCTGACCCGCCTGCTGAAGGCTTTGTGGGTGGTCTGTAGCCTTGAATGCACAGATTGGGATAAGTGCATGCACACCATCTTCTAAGAGTTGAGGAGCTATGCTGAAAGCATCTCTCTACATCTCCTAGTGCACCCTGCCAGCTTCTCCCGCAGTTCCTTCTTCCTGGTATACATTGACTGGATCTATGCCACAGGCTAGACACAGGGACAGGAAATGCCTGATGCAGGCCTGCCTGGAGAATATGAGGAAGCCCCACCCCCTTTTTATTTCCACCTTGTCAAGCGCTCTAACATTCAGGAATCACTGGGAAACAAACAAGACACTAGGCAGTGGGATTGTTTTTCTGACCTGCCCAGCAGGCTATTGATTTGTTTGTCGATAGAAAATGTAGGCATTTCTTCTGAAATAGGACCTGGACCCGAAGACTCAACTGTACAAGCACAATCAAAATGGAAGATGCAGCAGCAGAGAAACCAGGGGTTGAGAGATAAACCCTGGGTGCTGGAGGGTTATCCAACCCCAGATTCTAGAGACGTCAACAACTATAGCTTCTCTTACAGGGGGAGGTGACTTTCTCCCCTGTCCTGTAGGCATTGGAAAGCTGATTGCATTTTACTTACTAAAAAGTGGATGGTAAGAATGATTAGTGTGTGTGTGGGAGCTTGCATTCCCCAGCAGTTTCCAGGGAGAGAAAACTGTGGTATATTATCAAGATGGCCAGGGTTAAATTTCTTTTTAAACTATGATGATATATATATATATATATATCTTATGAAACACACAAAGACCACCCTGGTGAACTTTCCAGTTTGGAAAATTGAGTGTACAGATACCTCCATAACTAGCACCCGGGTCAAGCTTAGAAGAATCCCAGATACTCTGGGGCTTGGGAATGCTTGATCTTTGCCACTTTTATAAGAACCAGAGGTGCGGCACACATCTGGAATCCTAGAGCTGTGTTGCAGGCAGACAGGTTGAGCCCAGCAGCTTGCTGGCCAGCTGGTTCAGTGTGAAAAAGACTTTGTATCAAAAACTAAGGTGGAGAGGGACTGAAGAATACACCCACTGTTGACCTCTGACCTCCACATGCACATGTGTGAATATGTACCTGTATACACACATGCACACACACTGCACATGCCTACACACAAATGCATACATAAATGCATGCATACACACACATACACACGCACGCACACACTTGCTGCTGCCTAGGAGGCTCCTGGGTACTTCTCTGTAGTTGTAACCTTCAAGGACAACCATGGCTCTGGCTTCTTTTACTTTAATTGGCAATTCATCCTTTTTTTTAAGTCCCATAAATACAATCTCTTGTGTGTGACATCTTTCAACTCACACACATTCCCATGGAAGCCTGTGTGAGATTTCGTCCTTTCCCGAGCTGTGTGGTATAGAATGAACAGTCTATAGTTTATTTACCCATTCTGCTGCAGACAGACATTTGGGTTAGTTCCAGTTTGAGATAATTATGCATAAAGCTGCTCTGAATGTTGTAATGTATGCATATGTAAATGAGCGGACCTAAACACTCCATTCCGTTGGATAAGTGCCCAGAAGCGGAACTGATGGATCACAGCACAGGCATATGCTGAGCTTTAATGGGTGCTGCAAAAACTGCCCAAAGCAGAGGCTCCCCTGTGCATTCCCACTGCACTGTGGGTTCCAGTTGCTCCTCATCCTCCCCAGCACCCAGCACTACCATCTGGACAGTGTGTCACAGGGCCCCCTTTAGATTTCAGTGTGCATGTCCCTCATCACCCATGCTGGTCAGCACCCTTTGCTTTTAATGGCCATTTTGTGAAGCAATAGGGACTCTCTGTCTGTCTGTCTGTCTGTTTGTCTCTGTCTCTCTGTGTTATGGGTGTATGTGTGTGTTTACATGTATATGTGTTTATGTGCAAGTACAGGTGTGCATGGATGTAGGGGTGCTGGTGGCTGAAGTCTGGTACCTTTATCCATAGATCTCCACTTTAAAACTTTTATTTTATGTATATGGGCATTTTCCCTGCATATATGCTTCTACATATGCATATATGTCCACAGGCTAGAAGAGGGTACTGAATCCCCTGAAACCTGACTTATTGGCAGTTGTGAACTACCAAGTAGGTACTGGGAATTGAACCTAGGTCCTCTCAAAGAGCAGCCAGTGCTCTTTACCATGGAGCCGTCTTTCCAGCCCCTCCATCTTATTTTTTTTGAGATACAATAGCTCACCGAATCCAAGAGTTTACCAGTTGTTTAGACTGGCTACCTAGTGAGCTCTGGGGACCTGCCTGGCTTTTCTTCCCTCAGTCATGACGTTATAGATATGCTCTGTCTTGCCAGGCTTAGCACGGTCCTGCACTATTTTTGGGCTCTGTGCATTCTCTGAACATGTTGGTATAGCAGGAGGGCCATGAGACCCACTCACCGAGCAGCTGGTTGGCAGAGGACGTGGTGAGGTTAAACTGCTGTTCCAGGTACTTGCCCAGGAAGGCAGCGAAGCCGGCCACCACAGCAATCTCCATGCAGGCAGCCAGGACGATGCAGGTGAACACGGGGTTGGAGAGCAGGTGCTTGGTGACCTTGGGGATCACTGTGGCAGAGAACAGAAAGCAAGGTCAAGGCCATCCATGCTGAGTGGCTACTTTATGACCTCCTTAGACCCCTTGTCGATGCATTCTTGCCTGTTTCTTCAATCAACACCTTGTGGAGGATCACTGGGGGTGGGGGGTGGGGGCTCAGGGCAGACTCTATATTCTGTAGGTCATTTAAAACTAAAAACTTGCTCTTGCTTATCTCTCTGGCCCTTATGCTCTTGTCCCCCTATTCTCCATCTCTCCCCATTCTTCTCTCCTCTTTCCACATTGTCATGGCCAACTCTCACCCCTTATCTTTTCTTTCTCTCTTTACTTCTCTATCTCTTTTTCTTCCTACTTCTCTATAATAAAGCTTTGAAACTTAAAACAAACAAACAAACAAACAAACAAAAACCCCTAAAAACTCTGGTTACCAAACCACAACAAAATCCCACAAGTTGAACCATTCACTACTAAACCAGGCTCCTCTACCTCACTTCTTTACCACAACTTCAGGGGTTCAAGTCAAAGGTCTTTTGAGCAATTACACCAACTTTTCATCCCTCACTCCACTCCAAAAGGAACTCATTTTGGGATCGTGATTTCCAAAATGGAAACGGTACCATATATATTATACATGAAAATATTTAGGCATATGTCGATGTGCCCACTATATGATCACCATTTACAACTATGTTCGGTATGTATACTGGAAGAATACGTTTGATGTCATCAAGAAAGAGACGAAGCCCTCGTCTTTTACAAAGTAGGTATGAGCGGATCCTCCCCTCCACGCCCTGGTCAGCTCTCACCAGCAGAACATAGCATCGCAAGGGAGTTTGAGCCATCGAGCTGGATTTGATTACACTCTACATACTAACCAGTGGGATCAACTTAGGGTTTTTTTTGTTTGTTTGTTTGTTTTTGTTTTTTCGGGTTTTTTGCTTTTTTTTTTTTTCAACTGCTCAAATATCCACACTAAAGAGAGCCACAACAAGGAGTCTGGGATTACAGTCTGGTCACTGGGCTTTCGGCCTACGTCGTGGCTCTGGGATGTCTCCATGATGTGTACCCTCCTTCCCTCCATCCACAGCCTGTCTTATGCTAGGTTTTCTTAGTCTACTGTAGTACTCTTGACTCAAACCTTTACCACGCAGGTTCCTCCCTCCCATGTGGTCTTCCTTCACTATCCAACCTAGCCATAAGCTCTTCAGGATCCAGGATAGTTGGCTTTTGGCATAAATACTCTGAAGCTTATGACCCATGCTGCATCTTGACAGGGCCCGATAGTTGTGTGTGGAGGTTGCGTGTTCTTACCTTGCTTATGGGGCTCTATTTTCCTTACAGTATGGTTTCATAAGCTACAAGCACTTCCTCTTACATTGGTGCTTTTAAAACTCGAAGATTGGGCTGGAGGGATGGCTCAGTCATTTTAAAGGCTAGGTTCACAACCATAAAATATAAAACTCGAAGATTTGCTTTTGCGCTTTGAAAATAAGAACCTTGCTTAGGAATCCAGTAATTAGAATCCTCACCATATGGTCTTCTACCAGCTCTCCTTAGTTATGCTGTGATGATATATCCTGGATGGTTCTAGAACAGTCCTGTCTCTTCAGGATTGACACTTTTACTTGATTTATTATTTGTGTGTGTGTGTGTGTGTGTGTGTATGTGTGTGTTGCATAGATGCATGTGTGTCAAGCCATGTGTATGGAGGTCAGGGGACAGCCTTGGGTGTTGGTCTTTGCCTTTTACTTTGGGACAGTCATCTCATTGTTTTCCTACCACATATGGCAGGCTACCTGGCCAGCAGAGATGCTGGGACTCCTGTCTCTGCCTTCCGTCTCCATGAGATTAGACATGTGTCCCATTCATCCAGCCTTATGTAAGTTCTGGGGATTGAAACTCAGGTCCTTACGATTACATGGCAAGCACTTTATACACTAAACCATCTCCTTGGTCCTTACACCTTTATTTTGATGTTTCTCCTGGACACCAAAATCCATATATGCTCACATCTATTATATAGAACAGTATACTACTTGTCTATAACTCACACCCATGTACCTTAGATCATCTCTGAGCTACTTACATCAAGTACAAGGAGAATGTTATCCAAATAGTTGCTTGAGCACACTGTGTAAGGGGATCATGACAAGGGAGAAATTTGTACTCCTCCAGTACAGATGTAGTTTTCTGTAGACTGTGTTTCAAACAGCGGTTCGTTATGTCTGTGGATGTAGAACTTACACAGATGGAAGCTAGTGGTATTTACAAAATAATTAACCAAATATAGCTGATTCATCAAGTGCCAGGGCGTAAGACAAGTAAACTGATTTCAAGTAATTTGAAGACGAGTCTTATGTAAATCATAAATCACTTTCTATAAATAGCAAAGATGGAGGCAAAATATAGGTTACTGCAAACACTGTCCAAATGATGTGCTTGGGATTAGCCTTGGGACTGGCTGAGGATGTGGCTCAGTGGGGAGAGTGGCTGGCCTAGCATGTGCAGAGCTTTGGGTTGGATCTGCAAGTCTGCACAAAACAGGTGTGGCACATGCTGGTTCTCCCAGGTCTGGGGAAGTAGCAGCAGGAGAACCAGGAATTTAAGATTATGCTCAGCTATAAATGTATTTAGGGGCCAGCCTGAGACATACAAGATCCTGCCTCAAAAGGGGGGATCCTATTTAACTCTACTCATATTACTAACAAAAATAAGGAACGTTGACAGGGTGTACTTGTTTCTCTCTGTGCACATGGAAAAGATCAGACACAGATATTAAGTATTAGGAAAACCCGTTAAGTGCCTATGGCCACATAAAATAAACAGGTGGGTTGAGAACCTAACCCTGCACTCTGAGGTGATGAATTTGCCAGCTGTCCTAAAGGAGAGAGCTAATTACACAGGCACAATTGCATCTCCTAGGAGACAAAACCTCCAAATGGCCCATCTAATTAGAATAAAATAATAATAGGAGACACATAAGTTTTTAATAACACTAACAGACAAGCTTCATGCATCAAAATGACAGAACAATAGGCCGGGGACTGGCAGATATACAAAACTTAGAATTTATCATCTCTGGGAAAGATATTAAGTTTCCAAAGTGAAACTTTCCCAAGAGGAGGAGGATTTTAAAGGTTTAGTTACAGCACTGGACTGGACCAGAGGACTGGAAGCACAGGATTACTGTGAGCTGAGGCATGGATCTAAAGTCCACGGGGATTTAGACCAGAGATCATGGCCTCGGCTGTACAACACGTGTTTCTGAGGCATCCTTAGGGTTAACTAAAAGCACAAAAAGAAATTAAAGCCAAAACTTTACAAAGGGCGTGAACAAAGTCGGTACATAAACAGCTTCAGGTCCTCGCATTTCGTGCCGGCACACTGTGCTTAGAGCTTCCTGGTCTTTATGGGCACACCATTTGTATACTTTACAGGCCTTTTAAACATTTATGGCAATCTGACTTTTTAGAAGTATCATTTCAAATAAATGCCTGAGAGTGTTTGCTTTTAAAATCTGTGTTTAAATGTTAAGAAACCTTCCTTTGTTAAATCCATATTGTTTTTAAGTATTGTACACATACTCAGAGGACTGTTGACTCTGCAGTGTTTGAAAAGGTAGCTTAACAAATACGGAAAATGAACACAACAGACATACACAGAGGGTGATCTGTTCCTCACAGTCAAAGGTGTCTTGGGTGTGAAGAATCCATCATGGTCAATTTTTGATGACCCAGGGCAAGCTTGAGATAGTGCGTGTGCCCAGCATGAGGCTAGTCTGTACTCAGGCTAAGGTTCTGGTGAGTGATAGCCACACTCTGCAGAGAGAACAGTATGGACCACACCATGTGATCACAGGCCCTACTTAGAATGGGTGAGTATGAACAAGAAAGTCCTGGCTGCTGCTGTGTAGTGGCAGACACAACTGCTACCTCGTCATTGTCACTATGTTCTTTCAGAATGATGGCATCTAGATTCTGGAAGTGTGTGTGGGGGGCAGGGTTGGGACAATCGAGGGAACATACTCTCACTTCATGCTTCATGTCCTCAATTGGAATGCGACTCCAGAACAATGAAAAGCTTTGTGCTCTCCCTGGATCACATCCCCTGGAACCTCCGACAGCCAAGTTTATTGGCCACCAAAATGACATTGATGGTGACTTGAGTCCCTCGCCACATCTCTTTAGACCTCAGTAGTGCTGTGAGTCTTCATCATAATCTTCACGATATATTTGGGGCTAGGAAGGGCCCTCGTTCTGTGAAGGCAACTTCAGTTAATAGAACATTTCTGTGCTTCTGTGAGCTTTTAATTATTCTGGAGTTCATTCCATTCTGCAGGAAGACAGAGTCTTTGTTAAGACAGGAGTCTTCCTGCTTGTCTTAATGAATAATGACTAATTTCTCCTTGAATTAGATGTTAAAAACCATTAGGTTCAAGAAGTGTTGGACTGAGGGAAGGACTGGGACACCTTATTTGCGTGACCCTTTTCTCTTTGTAGCCAACCTGACTGGCTTCCAGAAATGACAGCTTCCTCCCACACTCTTTCTCCCACCCACAATTTTATTGCAATAACTTGTAGCTATCAAAATCTGACTCCATTTTCACAGGTTCAGCCCACCTTCAATACCCCTGCTTGGAAATGAGGCCTTAATTAGCTTGACTCTAAGGCTGTCTTAGTGCTTCTGGTGGATTGCAAAACCATAAAATCCAACCTTTCATCCAGGGAGTAGTGCAGACAAACAGAGACTGATGAACCAGGGCCGTCACAGGCCATGGAACATCTCCATCACCCCTAGCCACTTAATCCTCTTTACTGATTTAGCCTTAGTACCGGAGCTGGGTGGAAGGGGGTTGAATCATGCAGTTCTACCAACAGGGGTAGGGGGACCTTTTCGGCTCTCTCTAGGAGCCCATGGCTCTCACCAGTAGGAAGGTACAAGGCTGGAAACCATACAGGGGAGCTGGCTCCATGGAAGGCAGGTGCATACTGCGAGCCCTTAGAAGACATTCCTGTGGGACAGAGGATTGCTGTTCATTGTGGGAGGGGAAAGGCAGATTTGGGGACTACTGTCATCAGAACATTCTCTATGTGCCAAATGCTATCCTGAGGGTTTACTGTCAACTCCCAGACTCATAACACAACCCTCACAAAAAAATGTGATTTTGAAACTATTGAAATCCTCCATTTACAAATGAGAAAATGGAAGCAGAGAATGGTCCTACAACGAAAGAGGCATAGCAGGGACTCTGGCCACAGCAAAAGCCACCACAGCCATGCACTTGTGACAGACAAGTGTGCTGCTCTTTCCTGGATTCTGTGGGCTGCTGTTTTTATTATGAAAATTACAAAAGCAGGCTGGATCTGCCAATCAGAAATACAGCTTCACTTTCACAAACAGCAATAATGAAAATTCACATGGAACCTGGACATCCTGGCTACTGTTCTATTGCTATATTAAGACACCATGACCAAGGCAACCAATAGGAGAAAAAGGGTATTTGGGGCTTATGGTTCCAGAGAGTTCAGTCCATGACCGTTATGGCAAAGGGCATGGTGGAATGTAGGCAGAAAGGCACTGCAATGGGTCAGTAGTAGAGAACTCACATCTTGAAACATAGCAGAGAGGGGGGAGGGGGAGGGGGAGAGGGAGAGGGACAGGGAGAGGGAGAGGGACAGGGAGAGAGAGAGGGAGAGGGAGGGAGATAGGGAGAGGGAGAGGGAGGGAGAGGGAGAGGGAGGGAGAGAGAAGAGGAGGGAGAGGAAGAAGGAAGGAGAGAGGGAGAAGAGGAGGGAGAGGGAGAGAGGGAGAGAGGGAGAGAGGGAGAGGGAAAGGAGGAGGGAGAGGGAGAGAAGAAGAGAGGGAGAGTGAGAGTGAAAAGGAGAGGGAGAGAGGGAGAGGGAGAGGGAGAAGAAGAGGGAGAGGGAGAGGGAGAAGGAAAGACAGAGACAGTTAACTGGGAATGGAATGGGCTTTTAAAACCTCAAAGTCCACTCCCAATCACATATTTATTAATCCTTCCTGAACAGCTCCATCAACTGGGAACCAAGCATTCAAATATGCCACCACACTAAGAAAAATGGTCTTGTGGCTGTGGACCTGGGACTTAGTCCAAGATTTTTTGAGGAAAGGAGCTAAGAAAGGACAAGGGAGAGGAAGAAACAGAAGAAATAGTTGAATGGCCAAAGAAGGGGCCTGACATCATAGAAAAAGTTTTGCTGAGGAAAGTCAAGTCAGGGGCTGTGCTCTAAAAAGGCAGGTGCTGTGGATGTCAGTTCTGGATTCAAGACTTAGCAGGTCTGTGACTCACTCCTACCCATCTGTGAAGATGAAAAGAGACCAGAGACCAAGCAGCATGTGATCCAGCATCCCTGGTGCACAGGCAGGAGCTCAAGGAGAACCAAGACCAACAGGCAGAAGTCAGACCACGTGAGAGATCCCTGGTGCTTGTATAGTGTGACCTGGAGCCACCAGGCTTGCTTTGGTGACTGTGAGTGGACTGCTGAGTGACAGTTGAAGGTTTTATGATGAGTTCTTGGGAGTCATCATTGGAACCAAAGGGCTCCCTAAGTAAAGGCACCCCTCCATAGAGCCAATCAACAGGCCAACACAGAAGTCAAGTGTGCTAACTCACTGCCCTTCCAGACATGGAGGAGCCCCAACAGTGGTTACCATGGGGCTCCATGGAGACCACACTGGATTACACTCTGAGAATTATGCTTTGGTCCCTCTACTGAAACTGGCTTTGACTTGCTTCATTCGTTAAGATATATTGCCATGCCATTGTTCCCACTGTCAAAACACGAGGCCGGTATTTGCAGCAGATACCACCGCAGGCATCTCTGTCAGACTTCCGCCGCTGGACAGAGCACTGCACTGAGGACTTTGCATCCATCATGGCGGCAGAGAGGTTGAGCGTCACTGCTTCTGACACAGGGCACCAAAAGCCTTTAAACTCCACCTTGCACAAGCACTAATAAGTGGATATTAACCTAGAAACCTGGAATACCCAAAACATAATCTACACATCAAATGAGGTACAAGAAGAAAGGAAGAGTGGCCCCTTGTTCTGGAAAGACTCAGTGAAGCAGTATTCAGCAAAACCAGAACGGGGAAGTTGGAAGGGGTAGGTGGGAGGACAGGGGGAGAGAAGGGGGCTTACGGGACTTTCAGGGAGTGGGGGGGCTAGGAAAGGGGAAGTCATTTGAAATGTAAATAAAAAATATATCGAATAAAAAAATTAAAAAAAGAAATATGACAAAAAAAAAAAGAATGCAAAGCTGAGGACTGAAAGAGGGTAAATATGGACCCATGTAAGCCTGAACTCAAGAATCCAAATTCTGAACCTTCAGGCTCACATGGGGATTTGAACACACACACACACACACACACACACACACGTGTGTGTGTGTGTGTGTGCGTGTGTGTGTGTTTCTAAAAGCTGAGTTGACACGAAGTGTTTTACAATAGGTAGGACCTGGAGAGAATGGAGGAGGAGTGGAAAGAGCTGGGTAGATAATCAGAAATCATCGTAGCAGGATGGAAGGAAGAAAGAAGGAAGGATGGAAGGAAGGGAGAAATGGGAAAATACTATAATGGCTGTTCTACAGTGATTCCATGATAAAGGGAAAGATGGAGCATTAGGATGTAGCCACGCCACAGCTGATTCTCCATGTACCCAGACGGGAGCTGCCATTACTGCAAACAGCGCCTGGCCTCCTAGCTTTCCCAGGTGAAGAGCTGCCTGAGAGTAGGGACCAACAGACAAGGGCACCATGTCCCAGAAGAGCTTATGTCTAGTAAGTACAGGGTGGGAGGGGGCAAGGAAGGTTAAGGAACTCGTGAACTCGGTTAGTTATTGGCTTGGAGGGGAACTGTTGCAGGCTTTTCAGAGCCAAAGGCAAACTTGGGGCCAAACTACTATTGAAATTCTACAGGCTCATGTCTGTGGTGGAAGTGGGTCAATTAACTCAGTCAAGGTAAATAACGCCATGGCTTTGGGGCCAGAAATCCAGAATGCTTGTCTCTTTCTTTGTAGGGAGAAAGGTGTGGCCTGGGTGAGCAAACAGGGAAAAACCATCAGCTCAAAACAGTCACTTAGAATGGAAGCTGAGTGTGAGCTGGTGTGCTCTGGCTGGGGGAGGGCTAGGGAGGATGTAAGCCGGTGAGTAGCACTGGCCAGGGCTGAGTGTGAGCTGGCGTGAGTCAGGCGGGGGTGGGGGGAGTCCCAGACAAGAACTGATTGATCCTACTGATTTTGGGGGGACCACCAGGAGGGTCTGAGAGAGGAGTAGGGGGACCACTCACAAGGACATTTAAAACAAGGACAGAGTGAGACTCTGGCTGTAGCTCTATGCCGGGGTGTTATCCAGTGTCTTCCCTTTCTCCCTGGATGGCCGGGGAAGCACAGGCTTACCCAGAGAGGACAGAGCTGACAGGGGAATGGAGACTCTGAAGCAGCAGGAACTGCTTCTTCAGACCCATGCATTGCATCTTTCCAAGGCAAAGGCAGCAGAGGGAAAATGACTTAGGTAATAACGAGTCTTGCAAGCAAACAGGTGTCCCTACTTCACGCCTGTGTCTAAAAACCTCCTCTGTGTGAAAATGTTCTCTGCCCTGGTGTCACACAGGGTTTGCTGTCCCTGGTTTTTCTGGAAGTGAAAACTCCCACAATGTGAGACTTCATTCCTGGAAAGTCTGCAGAGATGAACAGTATCATTCTGGTAGAGCAGGCTGGTGCACTGTCTACCTCGAAGCCCAGCCGTCAGCTGCTTTCTCCCATGCTAGCTTGCAGCAGGCCCCTCGTGGTGGTCAGATCACTGTGGGGACCCATCCAGTCCCAGCTTATTTGTCACAGAGTTCTCTCAGCACTTCAATTCACACAATTCCAACCACGGGGAAGTGGGGAAGACACAGTTCTGGCCTGTCAGCCCTTTGTGGGGGACCCAGCAAGGGACCTCCTTTTCTCTGGCATTTGTGTTCAGTTAGCAATTTACTTAGAAAGACTTCAGGGGCATCACCATGCCCGAGCCGCCCCTTCTCCAGCTCTGGGAGCATTATTTCCTGTACGGTGGATACAGAGTGGTATTTCAAGACACCATACAGGTAGTGCAGACTCAAACTGCTGGCGGGGAGACAGGGGTTTATAAAACAGAGTCCAGACACTTTTATTTGAAGGTCGAAGCCAAGGCTTTGATGATTCGGTCATAGTGCAACCGGACTTCTGGGCCGTTTCAGATAGCAGACACTGCTATACATGGTGCTGTCTTCACCTGTCTTCTACAGCAACCTTTTCTAAATGACATATTACAAACTAGATGCCCTTCTCCTAACCACACCCAGGAACACCTGCCTGCTCCCCAGGGCAATATCATTGTCCTCCATCTTTCCAGGTAGGCCTTCCAGCACATGCTCCAGGCCCTTTAATGCATCTTTTGAACTTCCTGGGGTCCTCTTCATCATGTACCCAGAATTCTGGCAGCGTTTTCCAACAATCATAGATATAGCATAGTTCTCAATCATGCAGCTTGGAGAATTATAGATTAAAATAAAGTTATCCAGCCTTCGTTGGAGCTGGCCTGCTCAGAGCTGTTCAGGTGCTGATGTAAAGTGTGACCCTCAAAGAGGAAGAGATGGTTCTATTAGTAAAGTGCTTGCTGTGCTAATCATGAGGACTTGGGTCCAGTCCCCAGCATCCATGTAAAAAGGTCTGTTATGGTGACAAATGTATACTGACTAGTCTTAGGTCATCTTGACAAAAGCTGGTTGTTTAGAAGGAATGAACCTCAGTCGAGGAAATACCTCTGTAAGACATTTTCTGAAGTAGTGATTGATGGGGGAGGTGCCATCCCTGGGCTGGTGGTCCTCCTGGGTTATATAAGAAAGCAAGCTGAGGAAATCATGGGGGTACAAGCCAGTAAGCAGCACCCCTCCACATCCTCTGCATCTGTTCCTGCCCTGGAATTTCAGTCCTGTTTTCCTTCAATTGATGAACAGTGATATGGAAGTATAAGCCAAATTAAGCCATATCCTCCTCAACTTGCTTTTGGTCACACCATAGGAACCCTAATTTTGACAACACGCTCATCAGCTCATCATCCTAGCATCTGGAAGGTAGCACCAAACAGCACCCTCTCTGTGTCCTGCTGGCTAGCCAGTGTAAATAAACCTACCAGTCCCAGGCTAGAGCAGGGCCTGTCTGAGAAAACAAACAATACAGAAAACAAATGACGACACAAACCACAGATGGCTCTGCAGGAGTGACACACAAGCGTGAACTCTGACCTCTACATTTATGTGCATGGATGTGCATACCTATCTGCACACACCTATGAACTTGCCTTTGCCCCCTAAACTCTGAGGAGATCATAGACAGGCTTCCACTTGCTTTCCCTTCCTGGTGTGGTTGCCGGTTTCACGCATCCCCCTCTGTGACTTGGGACCTTCTCGTTCTTTCCTTTGCCTATTCATCCCACACACATTCTGACATGTCCACCATGCCTGGCCTCGTGCCGGCTGCCCTCTCATGTTGGTCTCACTGGCCTTGCTAAAACAGCCAGAGGAGATCAGCACTGGTTCCAGCAGGCTTCCCATGGTAAAAACACTCTGACCCCGTGAAGCAGCCTGGTCCCTGAGGAGCTATAACCAAGCTCCTGGGACACAGCAGGGTGTGGCCACAGCCTGGTTAAAGAGGTCTGGGAAGGCAGACTGCTTCTTTCGCTATGGAAGCAAGAATGCGGCTTTTTCATCATATCTACAGGAGGCTAGAAGTCAGCTCTGGAGACAAAGCATATAATAGGCAACACCCAGCAGGCAGCATGAGCCTGCACAGACCACCAGGCTCCTCACGAACACATCTGAATGAGAGGTACAGGCCCTCCAATAAGAAAGACATAGCAGATTATCATGAAAATTATACAGATAAAGTGGTAGGCATAAAAATAATTCTAAGTTGATTGAAAGTGGAATTATAAACGTTTTCAGGTAAAATTGAAGATTTACATGGGAAATATTTCTGATAAAATTCAAGAAATATATAGACAAACACGTTAAAATTGACCATGTCATGGAAAATTATACAGATAAAATGGTAGATAGAAAAAAACTTTCTAAATTAATTGAAGGAATTAAAAACATGTTTTTCTATATATTTTTTCTATTTTATCAGAAATATTTTCCATGTAAGTCTTCAACTTTATCAGAAAATGCTTATAATTGCACTTTCAATCAAGTTAGGAATACTTTTATGCCTACCATTATTATATCTATATAGAATTTTCCATGATAATCTTCAATTTTAACATGTTTTTCTACATTTTTCTACAATTTTATCAGAAATATTTTCCACATAAACCTTCAATTCTATCACAAATGTTTCTATTTCATTTTCCAATTAATTTAGCAATGTTTTTGTCCACCACTCTACCCTTTAATTTTCCATGAAAATTGTCAATTTTAACGTGTTTTTCTATATATCTCTTCTATTTTATCAGAAATATTCTCTACACAAATCTTCAATTTTATCATAAAGTGTTCTTACTTCCTATTTCAATAAAAGAACATGCTTTTCAAAAAAAAAATTCCCAGAAAAAAAGAAAAAGAAAAAGACGTAGCAGAATTAATTCAACTGCTCAGCTGAAAGGAAATGGAAGAAGCCAGGACTGGAGCGGGGTCCAGCAGACCCTTCCTGACAGGGGTGGGTCACTGTAGGCCTGTGGCAGCACACAGACATGTGTAGCTCTTACCACCTGCTCACAGCTGGGCCATGCAGAAGCCTGGGTGGGCTGGAGCAGGTCTGGCCGGGATGCTTCAGGAGGACAAAGTCAAGCTGGGCCTGGTAATGCTCCTCCACGGTCCCCTCACTCCTCCCCTTACCACAGAATGTAGTTCTAGGTGGCAACAAAAATGGAAGTGTCTGCCTTCGTGGGGGTACACAGGAGGGATACCTCACCCATCAGAACATAAAATAAGGTCATGGGAGAAGTCAGGAAGCTATGCTTCAGAAAAGACAGGAAGCTGATGTCCAAGGCCAGATGTGAATTACAGAAGGAGGCCATGGGCAGGGAACTAGGCAGTGCCTGTCAGGAGAGCAGGAGACATGGCAGGACAAGGTAGGTGTGGGACGAAGTCAGAGGAGCCACAGCAGGGCTCTGCCACTGTCCCTTTAAGTGGCAGGTGGCAGCATGATCAGGTGTTGTATCCCTTACTTTTCTAGTTGCGGTGACAAAACACCCGACTGAAGTGCCTTGAAGGTTTCTGCCTTCTCTCAGTCCCAGGGTACCCTTTGCAGCCTTGGGAAGGAGCTGCAGTGGGCACGAGAGGCCACCGGTTAGTCTCAGTGTTCCCGTAGTGCGGAAGCAGACAAGATACAGTTTTTGATTTAGTCTGGGGCTGAGCTCCTGGGATGGAACTGACCACATTCAGGGAGGGTCTTCCCTTCTGGAGCATCCTCTGCTCACCAGAGGCCTGTTCCAGTGATGCTTCTAAACACCACCAGTGCTGCTGGTGAGCTGAGGTCAGGTGCGAGGGGTGGCAGGGGTGGGGGGGACCCAGCAGCAGGGCTTTCCGCACACACTGATGGGGGCAGAGCTGGGCTGGGCTGGGCCAGGGTGAGGTAAGCAGGCAGAGCTTGCTCCTCTCCTGAGACAAGAGTGCTTAGCTTCCCTGCCTCTCTCAGAGTTCAAAGTCAGGACTTGCCCTGAGGATTCCGAGCCTGGACACAGGCGCAGGCGGCTACACTGATCCCAGCCATCCAGGACCTGCAGTGCTAACAGGGAGCAGAGGCTTCCTTCCACCCCCTGCAGCTGCAGCCCCTTTGAAGGCACACTGTTTTAGGGGACATCTGTGCTGCCTCAGGAGATGGTTTTAGTACACTCTGTGGAAAGGTCACTTAGCACCTGTTGATGGCGCTTGTATTTCAGGAGACTTCTCAGCCAGAAAGACAGCTTCAGGGCAGGCTTTAGGAGCCAGGCACTGTTTTTCCTCACGGTGATTCAAATGTCTTTCTTTCCATCCCTAAGTTTGATTTCCATATCTGTAAAACAGTACTAATGGCTTATAGGACTAGAGAGATTCCCCCGGGGTAGAGATAAGAACAACCTTTTTTTTGTTGCTGTTTTTGGTGGTGGTGACGTGTGTGTGTGTGTGTGTGTGTGTGTGTGTGTGTGTGTGTGTGTGTGTGTGTACTTTGTATATCTCTATAGAGGCCAGAAGTGGAAGCTGACTGTCTTCCTCTATTGTTTCCTGCCTTACCTTTTGAGACAGTCATCTGGAACTTGCTGATTCAGCTAGATTGTCTTACTGGCCAGAGAGCCAAGTGGATGTTCCTGCCTCGGTTTCCTGATTACAGGTGTGTGCCACTGTGCCCGGATTTTTTTTTTGTGGATGCTGGTGATCTGAACTAGGGCCCGGAGACTCGTGCAACAAGCCCTTTACTGGGTCATGCTCCCAGGCCCAGCTCGTGTGTGTGTGTGTGTGTGTGTGTGTGTGTGTGTGTCTGTGTGTGTTCATTGGTTTCTTCATTCATTAAAATGGCACAACTTCCGTGTCAGGCACTGTCATGCACTGCAGCAAATGAAGAGATGAATGAGCGCTCGGTTCTGGAATGGATGGAGACCACCCTCCTGGGTGGCCACACTACAGTGGTAATGTAGTAAAGGGGACTTTGCAGAGGCCAGGTGGACAATATATATCAAAGCACAATATAGCAGACAGCCCAAAAGTGAACTAAAGGAGAAAGGATATCCCAGGCAGAAAAAGAGCAAAGCGGGGGAGGGGAGAGTGTTACTGACTCATTGCACAAACCACACAGAGCAAACAGATGAAGAGGGACAGGTCACTTTACTGGGGACCCTGATCCTGTTCACTGAAGCTTCCCAGGTGATGGAGGAGACAACTTACGATTGAAGTGACATTGAAAGCGATAACAGAAACCACTATACATGTCTATAAACGTATGATATGCGTGCCATGCATATCATACAGTGTGGGTATGAGATTTAGCATGCAAATGATAATGACATTGAGTGTTTATTTTATAAACATGACTGATTTGTATTTAGTTTTAATTAAAAATTTACATTTATTCATTTGTGTGTGTGTGTGTGTGTGTGTGTGTGTGTATGCGCACAAGTACCTATCCATAAGGTTAGAGGATGAAGTTGTTAGAAACGGTTCTTTTTGTCTACCTATGAGATCTGGGGATCAATCTCAAGTAGTCAGGCTCAGCAGCAGTGTCGTCTTTATCCAGTGAGCTACCCTGTTGGCTCTGGATTATTTATTACGGTCTCACTGAGCCATCCTTCCCACTAGGGAGCTTTTCATAAATTCTTCACACTCACTGTGCAGCAGCTACATGTCAGGGTCATGTGCCAACATATAACCTGTTGGCATGAAAGGGGAAGAAGAGTTCCAGGTATCAGGATGACAATGACGCTGAGGGTCCCTCAAGTGTGGGCTCATCAGGACAGAAGAATCCCAGAGCCAAGACTTAAAGGGAAGAGATCTGGTGAACCGTTGAGATCCAAAGTTGTGCCCGGGTTTGGTGGCCTTTCACCCGAGGGTGACCCTGTGGCTTAATAGCCCCAAGCGTTTGTTTGTCTGAGGTCTGTGTTATCAAAATGCTCTGTGGCAGCTGCTACAGGTGGGAACTTCCGCCTACTCTGAAGCCGGAGCCCATGCTTTCCGCCCCTTCTCCTCTACGGAGATTTACGAGCTCAGCCGATGGCTGGCTTTGTCCACAACAGACCTTTAAGGCCCTTGAAAATGGACCACATACCACACTCCCATCACACCATAGCATAAGCCCTCTGTGGATGGCGATGAGCAGCCACACCAACCGGAGGCAGCTGTCGTAAAGATGAAACCAGACTCTCCATGTTAGAGCCAAGTGGAGTTAAATGTCACGGCCCAGGTGTCGCAAGGAGGAATTAGCTGAACTGAACTGGATCTCAGGATGTCCCACTCAAGACAGGCGACCCTATACCACTCTCAGAAACCCGGGAACGCTGCATGGAGGGGTTGAAGGGCTGCTCTGGGTGGAGTTTTCTGAGCAGGGCCCGGGACTCAAATAGACTGTGGGAGGAGAAAAACCTTTGAAAGCTCCAAAGAGATTCATGAGAGATCCTGAGAGGTGTGCACTCCGCTTAGAGATCTGACAGCAGTCTGCATATTTGTGCCCATGAACATGCTGGGGCCATCAGAGCTCCTGAGAGTTTGTGGTGTGTGTGTGTGTGTGTGTGTGTGTGAATCAAAGTAAGAGTAGTGGGGGAACACCAGCAGCACTGAAGGGTGCATTTGTCGAATGTGTTCCTGTGGCAGAAACATTCAGCTCCTGGGGCTATGAAGGGTGTCGACACAGTGGGCCCTTCTCTGTGGCCTGCACTTGGATTGTTCTTCATTAGCACAGTAGCTCGCTGGACTCCTGCTCTTGCAGAAGTCTTCTGGAGACACAAGCTTCCTGCCCTGCTGGGATGTCCTCTACCCTAGTCCATTAGTGGAGCTAACTAAGTAGGGACTGCTGGCTAGAAATGAAAAATTATTACTCATGGAAGTGGGTTCATTTGGACCCCACGCTGGCCCACACGGACACCATGCTCACCTGCTTCTGATCTACTGAGTTCTGAACCCATCGGCCTAAATGCATGCCTCTCAGCCCCCGACCAACTGCTCAGTGTTCATCTTCACTTTGACTTGATCTCTCTTGCTGCATGCCTCCTCTGTGGAAGCAGAAGTTCGGGGACATGAACCCCTGATCCATGACCATGTCCCTAGCCCTCCCTAAATGGAGACTCCCTAAATGAAGACTATGAAGCAAGGTAGCGGAACCTTAGCTGAAAACACTCTGAAATTGTGACAGTGCCTAGCTCAGGGCCCAGCTGAGCTCTTCCCTTTACCCTCCCTGACCCCCACAGGTCTGTCACTTCCTGAACCACTGGCTATCTTTGCGGGCTCGCTGTTGAGGTCATTGATGGCACAGTTGTTTATTTTTTATATTTGCATACCGAGAGATGAAAGGAAGGGCCTATGAATTCAGTCTATGGGAGACAAGACCATTATCTGGACAAAGAAAGATCTGGAATGATTGTCTCTACTGGGAATCAGGGTTCTCTCTTGCCAGACCAACTCTGATGCCAGTCGGATGGATTATTGTGGGTCTGGGGCCTGGCATTACAGTTAGCTGTGCTCTTAAGATAACAGCAGGCATCATCCTTGAGCTGGCTGGGGACTTCTGGAATCTGCCAGTTTTGAAGGTAGAGGTAATTTACACACTTGCTGACGGGGTGGTTCCAGCTACGGCAACCTCAAGGACACACACTAGTCGGACTTCTCACCTACTAGTGCATTCAGAGCTTAGAAGGGAGTTTCAAGGCCATCAGTTGGTTCGCAGCACTTGTAGATACTGACAGAGAACATGGGACCAGACATGACATCGGGTTATTAAATTAGTGTCTTTTCAGAAACTGCAAAGGTCCGTTGGGCTCCTCACGGACTCGGAGGTTTGATTAAGTGTCTCTGCAGGCAGAGCTCTTGTTCTCAGGATGATGCTGTCAGAGAACTTGAGGCATAGTCTTAAACGTGTGGAAACAGGGCGAGGAGAATGGAGTGACCTTACAGCCGGCGAGGTAAGGGGCACTGAAGGAGCATGGGGTCGGACAAGGCTTGGGACCATCACCTGCCACCAGTGCACCTCATCTTAGATGTGCTTACCTTGACTTCGATTGGACCCCAGGGAAGGACTGATGAGGCCTTGGGATGTAGCCTCGTGGCTGCTAAAGGCTTTACAGGAGGTCACTGCCCACCCACCGTCCTTTCATCCCGACTTCTCTAAGAGGAGGTACGTTAGCCTGGCTCATGCCCTGGCACCTGCAGGTACCTGCAGCCAACTGCGCATGTCTAAACTCCAGCGGGTACTCTGGCCGATCCAAGTAAGTTAGGGAACACCATATGCTTAAATAGCCCCTTGGGTGTGTGTGTGTGTATGTGTGTGTGTGTGTGTGTGT
Organism: Apodemus sylvaticus; assembly: GCF_947179515.1. Taxonomy (NCBI): domain Eukaryota; kingdom Metazoa; phylum Chordata; class Mammalia; order Rodentia; family Muridae; genus Apodemus; species Apodemus sylvaticus. The sequence goes on along the minus strand of NC_067472.1, from coordinate 134,153,702 downwards.
GTGTGTGTGTGTGAAAGAGAGAGGAGGAGGGATTGATGGGGGAACGGAGCAGCCTGAGGATGCTGGGTTATATTCAGTGTCACTGTAATTTCCTAAGCCTTTAAGAGGCCGTGCCGACAGTGGAAACAACCCAGAACAGATCTTTCTCAATTGACAGTGTTATTTGCACCGTGCCACTTTCTCAGAGAAGCTGCATTTGTTTTTCTTTTTTTCTTTTTGCATGCACAGAGCTTTGCTGGGCCCCCAAAGCGAGACTCTTGTGCGATAAGCACCAGGATTTCATCAGTACTTGGTGGCTACCTTATTTTTGCATTCATTAAATGTGTCTGACCCTAAGTCAAGCAGGGACATTGTGTCGGGGCCGATGATGTAAAACTCTCAAACCCTCCAGTGGCCACCCGCTCCCTCACCCCATCACAATATCTCCACTGTTCTGACCAGCAAGTTCTGGCCTCTTACCTCTCAGTTGTTGGAAACAGGAGGCACTGCTGTCTGGCTCCAGGGGGTGTCTCAGGACCCCGTTGCTGGGCTTGGGCCTCTCATATTCTCTTTCTGGGAGCATGGCCTGCTCACTCTCCATGCCGGGGTCTGAGTGTGGGGGCAGGGATTGTGGGAACCCAAACATCAGCAGGGACGAGAAGAAGAGCAAGGCACCACAGAGCAGAAAGCCGCCCCACCAGGCTCCGATCCAGCGCGGGTCGTCAGGAGTGATGTCCAGGTTGCCTGCGAACACAGAGGGCGGAGCTTAGTGGGCATGTGGGCTGCGGAGGCTGTGATGGAGAGAGATGCCCGGTACACAGTTCACGGGCTACAGAGCTTGATGGAAGTGGGTGGGGCTCTGGGCTGGGAAGCTATCTGCTTCCTGTCAGTGCTCCAGCTTCTGCCATTGCTGGGGACCGAGCATGTTTCCCCTTCATTCTTGTCTGCTCCGCGCTTATAATCTGTCTAAACAAAAACAGCGAGGAGCCAGGCAGCCAAGGCTGGAACTGACTCATCTTGCTGCATTGCCAAGCTGAGTCTACAGAAACACAAGCAGATAGGCACTCTCCGAGGGCAGACTGACGCTAGGTATATGTTCTCTCTCCTGGGACCGTTTGTCTGAAACCTCATTCCGTCGCTCACAGCGTGAGTTACATCGGGTTCACGACTAAGACGGGCACATGCACAGTACAATTTGAGAAAATGGATGCCCAGGACACCTAGATTGAAATCCTACCCCGTTTTGAGTCTTTCTGAACTCCATGCCTCAGTTTCCTAATCTACAAACACTAATGATCAAGACCTTGTGGAGTCCTTTGGAAGGGCCAGAAAGCCACACCAGACATGTGTTCTCATGCTTGGCCCATGCCAATCTGTCACTTATGATGGGGTTCCGTGTCCCCAAGCTTCTACTGGCTAGTCTGACTCAAGTCTTGAGTGTGGCCCCCAGTGCTCTGTTAGAAAGCTCTGGCACTGCTCCGGAGCTCAAAGGCACCACAGATATCTGTGTGTTTGGCTGCATGACCCAGGCTGCTTGGTACCAGCACGCCTTTGATCTGCCAGCAGATGTCACGTGAACAGAAGATCACTGAGGCTTCTTCCTCAGCTTTGTTGTCCCCTTTTAGAGCAGCCATGCAAAGTCGCACGTCCAGGTGGGGCCACCTAGAAATGTCACTTTGATGATAAACCGTGCTCCTAGAGCCCAAAAGCAGGTTCTCAGGGACCTGAGCAATCGTGTGTGAGGTGAGAACAATAGGGCTGTAGCATGAGGCCAGACGGATGAACAGTTTGGGGAAAAGTGATGACTACAGACACCAGATGAGCACTTCGCTGTTTATAAAGTGTCCCCAGCCCCCTAAGACTCCTAAGGACAACACCAGCCATCACTTTCCCAGGGGTTCCTCTGCCCTAAGAGTCACACACAGCACACCTCTGTTATTTCAGTGACTTCTTCCTACAAGTCTACAGAGTAGGATCTTTCATTCTCTCCATTTGGGGTTGATATGGACTAAGGCTTAGAGAGCCTATGTTCTTTGCCCGGGATCACAGAGTGGGGCCTAGATCACAGAGTGGAGCCTAGATCACAGAGTGGGGCCTAGATCACAGAGTGGGGCCTAGATCACAGAGTGGGGCCTAGATTAGAGTGGAGCCTAGATCACAGGGTGGGGCCTAGATCACAGAGTGGGGCCTAGATCACAGAGTGGGGCCTAGATCACAGAGTGGATCCTAGATCATAGAGGTCTTGACACAGAGGCCCCATGCTTGGCACTACTTTTTAGATTTCTTTTTAGCTGTTCTTAGTGCCTTCGTGTCCCCTGGAGGACCTGGCCAAATGCTCCATTTCTGTTTGCTATGCGATAGACTCATGGCTACCAAAAGTTCTGGTAATGTGCAAATTGGCTTTGGGATATTGATAACCTATACCCCGAACACCATGATTGATGCTCAGTGGCCCTCACCATGCTGAGATGGACCAGTTGCTTTTGTGACGCCATGGGGATGAGAGAGCTGCAAAGGGCTGGTGGGGGTAAGGCGCCGAATCCCAGCTCTGCAGCTCAGTAGCGGGAGCACACGCGAGCCTTTCCATCACTTATGAAATGAGGGTAGGATGGCTGTAAGGATGGAAGGCTACAGGCAAGGATCCCCTGGCACGCGTGGGCGCTTCGGATATGGCCGCTCTGATTATTCCCCCTTTCTGTTTCTAAGTTTATGAATGGGCATTTCCTGTACGGGTATTATTTTGAAATAGTAGTATACCAGGGCACTGGAAACCCAAGGAGATTCTGGAAGCATCTTCATGCAAATGAAGGAGAAGGAAAGGAAGTCCAATCGCCTGGGGTGGCTGAATCCGGCTGTTTTCACTAGGCACTTGCTGTGTTTCTTCACCTGCTGCCAAGCATGGCATGAAAACAAAGAGGAAGGGAGGGGCCTCCACTGCCTACAGCTCCAGATGCGAGCAAAGGCAGAGAAGCCCGGAGCAGTTCCCGGAGGGGGAACAGAATTAGTGCTGCGTAGCAAGCCAAATCAGTGATTCTCTTGGATGTGTGGGGAAGCGCCCCGCGGAGATGGGCTAGCACTGGACACATGAGCTGTCTGTGCCACCGTCTTCCTGTGGGCACACATGCACAAAGCTGACTATCTGCTCAAGAACCGGAAGACAGCAAGGAACATGTCACCTGGGTCAAAACCACAGCACACTTGCCTTTTGTGTCCTGTCGGAGGAGGCTCCTGTGGAGGCACTGGGAGGGGCAGGTTCATAAAACCATTGGCGGCTCTCCAGAGTGCTCTCCAGGAGGGGGTTACTCTGGCACTGTGGCAGGAGAGGAAGAGCCCACCTAGGGGACAGTCCTAGGCCTCAGTGTCTGCATGGGGGAGGCTTAGTGAGCTTCTGTCTGATTTGAGGAAGACAGCTCATGCTTGAACCTTTGTTGGAAACTCAACTACCTGTGTCTACACCAAATAACAGTGCGTGCTAAATGCATGTGTGCTTAAAGGTGCCTGTTGTGTGGGTGCATAAATACGCCTGGAGAGGCCGGAAGGCGGCCTTGAGTATTATTCCTTTGGAGCTTCCTCAAACTCAAGTAATACACACACACACACACACACACACACACACACACACACATTTTAATATGACAAATTTTGGCTCCTTACAGGGGGAAAAAATCCCTCCACTTGTGTGTCGATTGTCAACACGCAGGAGACATCATTCTAGAATGTCTGCTATGGCAATAGAGTTCTCTGTGTGTTCTGGTAAAGAACCAAATGGCAAGTGACACTAATGCCTGTGTGTAGACCAGCTCGTCTTCTGCATACATAGAGCATTACTCCTCCCCCAACATACTAGAGTTTTACAGAGGAAAGAGTGAGGGGGGGTGTCACACCTTACTTCTTACTTCTGAGGATGATTGTGCATGTGCTGGTGTGTGGTTCCCAAGTTTCTTCCATCAATGTATTGTATCATCCCTATTGACCAGCTTTGGATACTTGACAGGAACAAGACTAAGGTTCTACCATCCTAAGCCACAGCTGAGGGGATAATTTTGTTACTGTAGCATGGTCTAGCCTACCCCAACTAGTATAAAATGTCTTGGGGAATAGATATCCTTCCCTGTAGCAACGGCAGTCCGGGAGAGGTCTAGACAGGTTGGAGCAGGGCAGCGGAGCCCTGCAGAGGATCTGTTTTTCTCTCCAGTTGCAGTTGCTGTATTGACTTTTGAAGCTTGTTTTCAGCCTGTTTGAAGGTGGCTGCTCGAAAGAGGTGCAGAGCAAAACTGAAAAGCACCAGTCACTCTCATTTTCTCAGACACATCGATACACCGATGACATAAGGGTGGGGTGGTGACTCAGGCTGAGGAGACAGCCTGAGCCAGGTGTGTGACATGCTAGGAGAAGCAGGCCGACAGAGAAAGGGCTCTGCAGCCACCTGTCTACCCTTGGATGCTCCAGGTGCTAGGGAAACAGGATTTTCATTCTTCCGGGGGTTCCATCAATCAGAAGGGAGAGACTTTGAAAGAAATGAAAGCCCGGCACAATCTTCTATCTGTGCCTGTTTGGGATACATCTGCCAGGAGATGGAACACATCTGTCAGGAGATGGGACACAGATGAGACTCTCTTTGCAAGTGTCTCAGACACATATACAGACGCTCCCTCCTTAGGAGACCCATTTCTTTATTTGTGTGTGTGTGTGTGTGTGTTATATGTTGTGTGTGCATACACATTTTATGTGTGTTTTGTTTTTTTGGCATGGGCATGAGGGTATGTGTCCACATGCCCCTGTGGAGACCAGAGCATGATGCCCACGCGTCTTCTTCTGTTGTCTTCTGTATTTTGTTGCCTTGAGCCAGGGCCCCACACTGACCTGGAAGTTCACTGCTTTGGCTGGGCTGGCTGGCTGGCTATCATGCTCTGGGAATCTGTCTGTCTGTCACTGCCTTCTAATGCTGGGGCTTTAGGCATTGTGTAGCCGTGCCTGGCTTTCGCACATGGATACCGGGGATTCAAACTCACATCGAAAGCCTACCACCCACTTAGCCATCTTTCCATCGCCAGGATCCATCCCTCTGAGTGTCCTGTTTAGGCATCTGGCCTCTGGGTTGCTTTTATTGTTTTTTTTTTTTTTTATTTTAAGTCCTGTTGAACAAAGGAAACAAGATGCCAATAGTTGCTTGTCACCTCTACAAAAACAAGTGACTACGAAGAGCCTATCAGGGCTCTGTCCCCATTTCCAAGGTAAAAAAGAAGAAAATCAGCAGAAGCAGGAGGAAACCAGTACACATCTCATTAACAGGCCTGCCCAGGAGACCGTGAGAGCTCTGGATCAAAGCAAACTGGGTACAGTCGCTTCTTCCTCACGGGCCATACTGATGGTCATTACTGCTCTCCGGGCATTTCTAAGTGCATGTACCTATTTGCTTAAACTACGTCGTCAGACTTTTGCTATGGGACTCTGGAATTTCAAGAGTATCATTAAGTGACAGACCTAATTAGAAAGTGGAGGTGGTGAGGGTGTGGAACATTCCAGATCCCAGCCATCCAGCTGAGCCCAAAATGAAGGAAGCTGGCTGCAGCACTAGTCCTCTCAAAAGGCAGAGCAGGAAGCCTGGCTGGTGGCCTTTCCCCACAAGCACACAGGCTACAGCCTCTTGTTGCAGCCCCAGTGCCATGCAACTGTCTGCAGGGCCAGCTGGTAGGTGCGTGCCTCCAGACAAGTGTCCACACGTGTGCTGGTGAGGTTCGAACAACTGGGGAAAGGTAACAGGAGCAAACCTGATTAAGTACAGTTTTTAGGGAGGCAAGTTGCTAGGCTGAGAGAAAGAGTTGGGAGTCAGGGCTGAAAGCACGCTGGGTCCCTTGGTGACTGCAGACGCTAGTGACTTCTCAGATGCCCCATTATGTCTAACCTTTATAGCATGCTTCCTATATGCAAGACAATATATTGTCTGGGTCGAATGTGTGGTTTTCTTGCATTATCCACACACAGGCTCTAGGAGGATGGCTGCCCTAGGATCACAGGGCTCATGGGAGTAGGGTCTGGATTCACAGCGTTCTGGACTCTCAGGGCACACAATGCCTTATGAAATAGAAGCTTCACTCCTGTACAAGGCCCCAAGTTCCCAACGAGACAGCACATGCACACCTTCCATACCTGTTTAATCACGGCAGCTGCTGTTCCTAAATCTCCCTTTAATAAACCCATAGGACTAATGCTGGTCGGTTCAGTGCTTAGGGGTACACCCTGAAACGGAGCCCCGTCTTCAAGGTTCTGTTCATGGTCAAACTTCAGTTTCAACAAGACATTCTGAAGAGTCTCATCCCTTCTTCTCCCAGCCCTCACAGGATGAATCTGCCCTTCAGAGGGAGACTGGAGCACCACAGGATCAAACCCAGGGAAAGGCTGGCCCCTGAGTGCTGGGCCTAAGCCTGGCCAGATGAGGCTCTCAGAAGCCGCCCACCTCCACCCCCTCTCAGGGATCGTCTCCCAGACTACTGGCTCATTCCTGCAAGCCACCTGCTTCCCTGTTCCTGCAGCTGCACTGACTCCCAGACTCCAGTCAAGCCTCCTTTCTCTTTGCACTGTTGCCTCCTTAGCCACTTCCGGGTTAGGGGAAAGTACATTTTCCCTTCATTTGTCCCACAGTACAGGCCTTCCATTGACACCTTGCCACCTCCACATAAACTCCAGGGAAGGCAGTGATTGCTTTCCCTGCATGTTCCCCAACCCCAGATTCTAGAGATGCATGTGGGACTATGCACACAGACATTCATGTAGAATATAACATTTCTATATGGCAGGCAGCTTAGCTTAAAGAAGAGCTATTTCACGAAGTGAGGATAAGATAGAGGACCCTTAAAGAACATAGAAATCCTGCCTCAAAATACAGCCAAATGCACCCAAACACGACAAGGTTCTGTCGCAAGAGCAGAAACAATAAAAATTGCTTGGAAAGGAGATTTTCCTGGCTGATTCCCTAAGAGAATAAGTGGTGCTCTTCTGCCCTCTAGTGGTGGGAATCAGAACCGACCTTCGAGTACCTTCAAGAAGCAGTGTGACTCAACAGACATCCTCTCTTAGTGACAGTTCCCTGGTCCCCTTGTGCTCAGGAAGACTGCCATCGGTAAGACGCCAAGACAGTAAGGGAAAGTGTCCATCTGAGGTGTACATGGGAGGCATCAATGCCAATCAAGTGTGGAGGAGGTCGCTTAACTTCTCACAGGGCTTAGGGGACAAGAAGAGATGATGAGAACTAACTCTAAGGGGTCCTTAGTGCTGTCATCCTCTTGGAAAGCTGAGAGCCTGTAGGCTCTGCACAGTGCTAAGGGCTCCCAGCTGCCATTCTATCCATGGTTCCTGCAGGCACCGAGAGAGGAGGCTCTTTCATGAAGTCTGGGAGTGGGGATCATGAGTGGGAAAAATCTGCCAAATGGCTCAGGAGACTTGGTTTCTACACATATGTGCCTCCATTGGTTGAGTCGGGTCCGGATCTGAGACCCAGGTCCCTCCCCTTCCGGATCTGAGAACCAGGTTCCTCCTCTTCCGAATCTGAGACCCAGGTCCCTCTCCTTCCGGATCTGAGATCCAGATTCCTTACTAATTTGATGAAAGATCTGAAAGAGAGTGCTGCTCAAGGTTCTTTCTGGCTCAGACATTCTGGCCACTCCTAGGCCTCAGTTTGATGCGTCACTACTGATAGGCCCAATATAAAATAAGTCACTCATCGTTTTCCAGGGCAGCTTTCCCAAGGTGCTTCCAGCCCCCTCCAGCCCCTGGCTGTCCCTGGATAGTGCTGCCATTGGGAGCTAGCTTTTCTATCTGCAGGAGCTGGCAGCTGACTGTTCATTGCGTGTGTCCCTTAGCAGTCCATCCTTGCTTGCTCGAGTGGACTTCAAAGGGCCAGGCTGCTGGAAGACAGGGGCATTTAATCCGTTTCCTGTACAGGCTTAGCACTTGGCAAGAATAAATAAGGCTGCATCTGATTTTATTTTCTACTTGGAAATTTGTAACATCATTAGAGACAAGTAAATATATCAGTGGGATTAATGGACTGAATCAGAGAGCAACTTGATTGGATTTAAGACCACATTATTTCTTTGGGGTGAATTAGTAAATTTAGCACTGTCAAGAGATGATGGATTGGGAACCCGGGGACTGAGAGTTCTTATTGATCCTGAGAACAGATCAGCTCAAGAAGCAGCTACAGCGTCTCCCCCACCCCCACCTGCCTGCAGGGAGAGGGGAGGAAGGGGGTACGGCTTTGTTAACTGATGAAGCTACGTAGAAATCCAGCGTTCTCTTTCAGGCAGTGGCCACAATAGTTGTGAACATAAGGCTGTCCACAGATCTCCGTTGACGCCCCTATGGTGGTTTGAGTAAAATGGGCTCCATAGACCCATAGAGGGCTTGCTGGAGCAGGTGTGGCGTGTTTTTTGTTTATTTTTGTAGGACGTATGTCGCTGGGCTTTGAGGTCTCGGAAGATTAAGCCAGGCCTAGTGGCTCGGTCACATCCTTCTGCCTGTGGATCTGGGTGTAGAGCTCTCGGCTAGCTCTCCAGCACCACGCCTGCCTGCATGCTGCCACCCTCTCCGCCATGACAGTGATGGACTAAACCTCTGAACCGTAGGCCAGCGCTAATTAAATATTTTCCTTTACAAGAGTTTGCCATGGTCATGTTAACTCTTTACAGCAACAGAAACTCTAACAAAGACACCCCCAAATCCCTGCCTCCACCTGGAATTCATATTCTTGTATAAAAAAAAAAACAGCTTAACCCCGGTTCCCCGGGTAACTTGATCTTTTCTAGGAAAGAAAGCTGCAGACATTACATGATGTCACCCCGAAGACTAGCTCACAAAATGAGGTGGTTCCTTACCTCAGCTGCTCCCGCTCATCCTCTGGACAGGACTACTGGTGACAGACTCCTGTAGAGAGGACCAGCAGAGTCAGCCTGGCCACCACTGCATGGACTCAGAGGTGGATCCTTTTCTCTTTGGTCTGCAGACTTGGGTACATCCCACTAAAGCTGCTCCTGCATCCCAGACCCACTTCAGAACTGTGAGACAGCAGCCAGGCTTGGTGGTACATTAATCCCAGCACTTGGGAGGCAGAGGCATATCTCAGTGAGTTCGAGGCCAGCCTGGTCTACAAAGTTCCAGGACAGCCAAAAACCAAAAGAAAAAAAAAAGATTAGCTATGAGGCAAGATGTTTCCTTCATGGGTAACTCTACATATAACTCTCCATATGTTACGCACTTGCTTTGGTAATGAGTTAGGGGACAGAACAGGGTGCATTACTTCTGATCACAGACTTTAAAGACGAACGTATAATGTGTAAAGCTTCCTGCCTGGAAATTGTAAACACTGGGATCAGGATAAACATCTGTGGATCTAGGCCCCAAAGCAGCTGTGGTGAGCTAAGTCCCACCTCTTTCCAACACCAATCTGTTGAACAGGTTATCTACAAAATTAATTTTCAGCCTATCAAATCAGTAAAATGTGAGGACTATCTCTCACCCCACACAGACATGATGGGCAAGCCCTTTTACTAACTCAACGGAATGTGCCTGGGAGACGAGTCTCTGGGTGTGCCCATGAGGGATCAGGTATTAATTGAGGTGGGAAGATCCACCCACTCACTCACTGTGGGTGGGTAGCAGCATGACCCTGGTTGGGTTTCAGGCATGACTGAAAAGAATAAATTTGTGATGCGTTTCTGCCCTCTTGTGGTAAGAGGAAGCAACGACTCTCAAGGACCTTAAGGAAAGAAAGGCTAATGGAAATGGATTAAAACAGCGTAAATGGACAGATCCAGAAATAATCGTTGTGAGTGAAGTAACCCAAGCCCAATAAGACAAATGCTGTATTCTTTCTCGTATGTGAGTGCTAGGTTGGAAAGTGTGATGGTCTGTGTTCAGCCCACAGAGGTACGAGAAGTAGAAAGAGGCTCTGGGAGGATTTCAAGGGGTGACATGTTATTTGCTGGGCACAACGAGACACACACACACTCAGTGGCTGTGATAGCATACATAAGACACACACAAGATCAGGGCAGGAAAAATCCTAGCATGGACTGGGGATGCTTAGGGTGCCCTGCTCTTAGCTGAGCAGCCACTGGCAACTAATGGTGGCCGGGGAGGAAGAGTAAACTTTCATCAGGCATGTGACTGGTGAGTGAGAGAGAGAGAGAGAGAGAGAGAGAGAGAGAGAGAGAGAGAGAGAGAAGCATATGAAGTTTGGAGAGAAAAGTAAATATGGGAAAAACTGGAGAGGGGATGGGGTGGTCTTGATCCATCCGTCCATTATACCCACGTATGAAATTCTCAATAAAAACATCCTGTTACCATGATGGCAGAAAGCCATTAAAGCTAAGTATGATGGTAAGCTGCTCCCCATCTCCCGACTCTGGCTGCAACGGGCTCAGCAGTCTCCCTCTCCAGCTGCTACGTCTTCCCCGCTGTGGTGGACTTCTCAGAGTTATAAGCCAAGATAAAGTTTTTCTCTCCTAAAATGTCAAGTGTTGTAGTTTGCTTTTCTCTTGTAGAGACAACACCTTGACCTCAAACAAAACAAAACAAAACAATTCTTGAAGGAGAGGGTTTATTTCATCACACGTTTAGTGATGGTCTGTCATTGTCATTAAAGAGAGAAGTCAGGCCAGGAATCCAAGGTAGGAACCTGGATGCAGGAACCTGGATACGGGAGCTGAAGCAGACACTGTGGAAGAATGCTGCTGTTGGTTTATACCCAGGTCCACACACAGCTTCCTTCCTTACAGGCTCACCCGCCTAGGGAATGCCACTGCCCACGGTGGGCTGAGTTCTCTTATACCAGTTAGCAATCAAGAAAATGCCCCACAGACACGCCAGGTTGTAGGCTAGTCTGATGGAGGGAGTTTCTTATTGGAGGTCCACTTTCCCCACGTGTGCCAAGTTCACAACTGAGATTAGCCACCAACTAAGATTAGTCACAGCAATGAGACTCAAACTAAGAGCAATATTGTTTACCCAGACAGCCACACAGTTTAACTGCAGAGTCACAGATGTGATGCCCAGAGCAACTGAGAAGCGTATCACCTCCTCTAATTAAAAACCAGCAAGCTTTGCTTAAGATGCTTCTATTTTTATTTATGTTTTGTGTGTGTGTGTGTGTGTGTGTGTGTGTCTGTGTGTATCTATACTTTTGGAAGATGGGAAATGGGGCCCTGTAGTGAAAGTTGGTGAAAGTTGCTGTGTTGTGTCTTTGAGGAGGATATGGGGACTCTGGCTTCCTCCACTTTCTTCTCTTCACAGCCACCATGTGGTGACTAGCTCTGCTCTACCTCATGCTCTCCACAATCAAGGGGTATCTTACCACAACATGCCAACCCAAACGTGGACCCTGAAACCATGAGCCTGAATTGCCCCTTCTTGGTTTCGACTTGATCGTCTCAGTCATATGTGTCACAGAAATTAAAAGCAGAGCAATACAAGAATGTTGCTTAGCAGGAGGGTCTTAAATAGCCGCAGCCTAGGGACTCCACCATAAGAATGGGAATGCTTCTCAGGGCGCTTAGCAACTATGATCTGCTCTTACTTGTGTCAATGAAGACCGCATCCACATAGATTTTGGTACAGAAAGAGCCCAGAATAAATCCACAGGCTGGTCCAAATACCAACATCGTGAACAGGATTCCTGAAAGAAGAAAACAAAAGGTTAGGTTAAGACATAGAAGCCCTTCAAGGAGCAAACTCACCGAAGGTGAAAGAGATAATGTTATACCGGCCAGGTAAGATACCTGGTTATTACAAGTGACTTTACAAGGAGTTTTTCATCTTTGAGAACTCCATGCAAATACTGTATATCAGGGTAGAATTCCATAGCATTTTGTTTTAGGTTTTGTTTTAAATTATGTGTGACTATATGCACGTGAGTGCTGTAGTCTTAGAGTCTGGAAGAGAGGGCGTTGAATCCTCTAGAGTTGTAGTTAGAGGTGGTTGAGCTATCTGATGGGCATCCTGGAAACAAACTTGGATCCTCTACAAGAGACCCTCTACATACACACATGAACACTGTTACCAACTGAGCCATCTCTCAAGCCTCTCTACAGAATTTGATAGATTTCTTTAACAGGGTGTTCACAGCCACCTCCTCCCGTTTCTGTTACCTATTTTGTGTCATATCAATCAGAAATACTAAAATAACCCAAATCTATCATTAAGTAGTGTTTCTGCCACTACAGAGGGGAGGAGAGCTTGAGAGAAGGCTCAGTGGGCAATGTACCTCCTATATAAGTAGAAGGACCCTCCCTTGGCTTCTTAGCGCTCACATACGAGCCAACCATGGTAGGCAGAGTGTAGGAAGGTGGAGACATGCTGGTCACTGGAGAGCATCAGCCCCCAACTTAGTTTAACTAGTTCAGTGATCTTGGTTCAGAGATATACCATGGCTCAAAAAATAAGGCAGAACAACCAGGGAAGCCACCTGATATCAACCTCTGGTCTCCACACACACACACACACACACACACACACACAACCCCCCACCCCCCCACATGTGTACAGGCACCTGTACTATACATGCACATCCTCCTCTGAATATGCACATACACTCTACACACACACACACACACACACACACACACACACACAACCCCCCACCCCCCCACATGTGTACAGGTACCTGTACTATACATGCACATCCTCCTCTGAATATGCACATACACTCTACACACACACACACACACAAACCCACCCCCCCCACACACACATGTGTACAGGTACCTGTACTCTACATGCACATCCTCCTCTGAATATGCACATACACTCTACACACACACACACACACACACACACACACACAAACCCACCCCCCCACACACACATGTGTACAGGTACCTGTACTCTACATGCACATCCTCCTCTGAATATGCACATACACTCTACACACACACACACACACACACACACACAAACCCACCCCCCCACACACATGTGTACAGGTACCTGTACTATACATGCACATCCTCCTCTGAATATGCACATACACTCTACACACACACACACACACACACATGCACACACACACATGTACACAGGCACACACACAATGAATTTTGAAAGAATTTTTACAACTCCGTTTTTACATCCATTTTTGCTATACCCTTCCCTCCTTTCCCTCTCCCTCCCCCTTCCCTCACTCTCTCTCATGGAAAGATCCCAGGTACTCATGAAAACTCAAGAATTCTGAGAAAGGTCTAATCCACAAAGTATTTTCAAATGAAACAAAGTATTTACAATCTCTATAATAAATATCAAAATTCACACAAGGGTATACTTGGAAAAGAAGTGTCTGGACAGTGGACAATTTCAGTTTTGCCCACCATGCCCTGGGGTGGAATCACTGCTGTCACTTAGTTATGGTTGTTTAGGAAGTGAGCCTGCCTATTATGTGTACTTAGTTGTCGGGAAAGTATACTACATAGGCTTTGCATAAAACTTTTGGGTCACCCTTGGATAAAAGCACCGAGTCTAAACTAAAACTCACAGCCTATAACTGCTTAATTAAACTGCTGTCTTCAGAGCACTTTCTAAGCACTGATCTTCCCCCGGCCTTTGCCGGTGAATGATTAAGTAGCAATCCTTCATGACAAAGATAGTCATCCAACAGGGACAGCCAGGATCTTGTGTCCAGACAGATGGTCTGGAGCAGAGGGTGCCAGCAGGTCTACGTGGGAATCAGTGTCACGATGGGAACCTAAGCTCGCAGGACACATTTGTCTACTGATTGGTTCCTTAGGAGGTGGGGCTCAGAGCACGTGGCTCACTGGGGGTGGGGGTGCATTATATAGCTTCACTTTATCCCCAAGCCTTCTTAGTCACTACACTTCTTGCCCACCATGAAGCCTACAGCTCTGTCATGGCCTTCAGCCTCAGCATAGACCTAGAATCAATAGAACCAAGTGACCATGGACTGAGAGACCTCTGAAAACATGAGCCATGATAAATTCTTTGTCCTCGAAGTGGTCTCTCTGGGTGTTTTGTCATACCAACGTACACCGGCTAACAAATTTACAAGCTCCTTCCATGAACCAAGCGCTAATCCCAGGGTTGGAGGCTCAGCACCGGACTTCAAACAGTGAAGAATCCTGATCTTCACAGAGCTCGAGAGCTTCGGATGCCATAGACCCAAGTTCAAATGTTTCTAAGTGTTTGGCAAAGGAAGCTGGGCCTGTACAAATAGGAACCCAGAGCCCCAAAGCAATCACTTGATTTTGACCTGTAGACAGTAAGATAGACACAATGAAAACTAATGTTTTGTATCACAAGAATAGACTGCCAGAAAGAAATTAATCTGTTTCAAAATACTCTAAGGACAGTCACAGACCTCAAATCTCACAGCTATTCTTATTTAAGAGGGAAGTTTCGAAAGGGAAAGCATGTTAACTTTGTAAAGGAACAATATCCACATAATGCGTATGTCAGTCTCTTTTGTCACAGTATAGATAGATTTTGATAGCTGGACAAAGAGTGTCATGTGTGCAAGCTGATGTGTGCAAGTTGTGTGTGTATGTGCATGTGTGTGTGTGTGTGTGTGTGTGTGTATGTGTGTGTTCATGAATATGTGAATGTTCACAGTGATACAGGGAGGATCCCCAGGTCCAGTGAATGCTAGGCTACTGCTCAACCACTGAAGCGCATCCCTAGGCTCTCAGGGCCAGTGGTTCCTCCTCAGAGAGATGTCGCAGTGAGCCAACAGCAGGCTCGTTTTGAGCAGTTTTTATGCACAGCCCAACAGTACGATGAGGGGAAGGCCCTTTGCCATCAGGAGGCAAAAAATTTCAGCTGGAGCAGCCTTGGACCAAGGCTTCCCCTGTCCTTAGGGAAAGCATGAGGTGCATAAGGGTCTCACAGAGAGTCACCTGTGAATCTGTCTCCCCAGCTCTCCTTGTCATCACGCTGTCTTCTTTTGTTTGTTTATTATCAAAGTGCCTCAAAATGCTCGGACATGAGAGATAAGAGGCATATCAGACACCTGGCTGTAGCATCCCTGTGTGGAACAGCTCCTGGTCCAGAGGGAATTTTTGTTGTGTGTGGTTCTTTCTTTCTTCCTTTCTTTCTTCCTTCCTTCCTTCCTTCCTTCCTTCCTTCCTTCCTTCCTTCCTTCCTTCCTTTCTCTTTCTTTCTTTCTTTCTTTCTTTCTTTCTTTCTTTCTTTCTTTCTTTCTTTCTTTCTTTCTTTCTCTCTCTCTCTCTCTCTCTCTCTTTCTTTCTTTCTTTCTTTCTTTCTTTCTTTCTTTCTTTCTTTCTTTCTTTCTTTCTTTCTTTCCTCTCTTTCTTTCTTTCTTTTCTTTCTTTCTTTCTTTCTTTCTTTCTTTCTTTCTTTCTTTCTTTCTTTCTTTCTTTCTTTCTTTCTTTCTTTCTTTCTTTCACATTTGTGGCTCAAGAGTGCCCTCTGCTGTCTGCTTGGTTTCTGTACACCATAGTAAGGGCATGCTGAGGAAGGAAGCCAGAAAACCACAAATCCAGAGTTGTCTTCTTTCTACTACTGTAGAAGCCAAACCACTTGGTATCCCTACTCCCCAGTAATCTATTCAATCTACTGTGGATAGATGCGCTCTCAAATCTTCCCTCTTTTGCCTGAAGCATGCAGTTAAACACATTATAGGTAAAGGGCCAGAACCTAGGGCTTTCCAGTCCATTAAGGGGTTCTTATGAGTGAGTGTCGGAGAGCTGAGACGGAAGCCCCAGAGACGCTGTTTTCTATCCTCATCAGCGTTTATTTGCCTCTCTGATGTTACCCGTAGAGGGCAGTGGGGCCCTTGCTTTCTAGTAGCAAAAGACTTTCAAGGAGGAAGCAGTGTGCCAGGAGGGAACAGAGGATGCTGGTGCTGAGCTGTGACCTCCTTAAACGTAGTGTACACCTGCAGCTGCCAAAGAGGGAGCTGAGGGGCCTTCAACTCACAGGACTGTACAGTAACGTTTATGTCTGTGTCTAGGTCTATGTACGTGCACCACACGCATGCAAGGTCCTGTGTAGGCCGGAAGAGGGCGTCAGGTAACCTGGAGCTGGAATTACAGGTGGTTGTGAGTCACCAGCCATCCTGGATGTTTGGAACCAAATTCAGATCCTCTTCAAGAGCAAGTGCTCTTGGCTGCGGAGTCAGTCTTCCAGAGCCACGGTTTCAGCTCTGGGCTCATGCTATCTATTCCTTTCTGTGATCCTCAACCCATTCTTTTTGTTTTTAGCATAACAGATTTATTTTTCTACTTTTGAGATTACAGTATACTTATGTCATTTCTCCCTTCCGGTTCCTCTGTCTAGCTCTCCCGTGTACCCCTTCCTTGATCTTTTTCAAATTCATGTCTTTGTTATTTTTCGTTGACTATTGTTGTTGTGGTGGTGGTGGTGTGGTTGTGGCGTGGGGTCCGTGTCTGTGTCTCTCTGTGTGTATGACTTCCAGTCTTTGAGAACTGCGTTCCCTATAGCTTCTAGGAGGGGAAGCACTTGTGGAAATCGCTTGTGGAAATAACGCTGGCAGCTGGTGCCTGCACTTCTCTTGGCTCTGAGAAGCCGTGTGGCTCCCCAAAGGGACACGCGTCAACTGTTAGAGACGAGGATTCCTAAGGTATGTTTTTCTCAAAGTATGTATGCCAGTTTTCAAGCAATCATTACGTTGTTTGGATATACACACTTAGGAAGCAGTTTGAACATAACCATTTAGCAAACAAAGCTATCAGGTACATTTTTCCAGACTCCAAGTTCTGTCTATATGTATGATATGTTCCTCCCTACCACATCACATATATATCACTATGTGTGTGTGTGTGTAATATATATATATTAAAAATGATAACTGAGAGAGGTTTAGGAGACAGATGTGTGTTCTCTTGATTCATGCGCAGAGGACGGCAGCATTCTGGTCATGCCAGGCTGATCCTAACATGAACCATATCGAGTCTCCAGGAAACAGGGCCCAGGGACACCTCTTCTCCTCTCCTGCTTTGAATTTTTCAAATTTAGTGCCAGCCACTCAGGGCCTGGGGAAGAAAGGGGAATGGGCTAAGGGTTTTATCAAGGAAGTGGCTGTCATGTACAGAGACATTTACATTCTGTTTGTCAGTTAGATGTCAGTTAAACAAAACGGACATCTTGGTCCTTGTGAGGTTTGTATTCTAGAAGATGCAAGTCAGCAAACCAGCCTAGTGGCCGTGCTCTTTTAGTAGCAGTGCAAAACAAGAATGTGTAACTGCAGCTGGGCAAGTGGTCTCAAGGGCAAGGTTTGTTTGGTACGCAAAATTAAGCCCCCGCCCCCCAGAGATGTCTACAACTCTCATCCTCAAGGGTATTAGGAAGCAGGTGGCTGGAACTAAAGCTGTCAATAAGGTAAATAGTGTGTATGTGTGTGTTGTGAGCATGTGTATGTGCGTGCATGCAGGTTTATGTGGAAGCATGCAAGTTTATGTGGGTGCATGCATGTGTATGTGGGTGCATGCATGTGTATGTGGGTGCATGCATGTGTATGTGGGTGCATGCATGTGTATGTGGGTACATGCACATACATGTGTGTGCATGTACTTTTAGAGGCTAGAGCTTAATGTTGGGTGTCTATTTGAATATTCTATACTTTACAGAGATGGAGCTCTCATTGATCCTGGAGGTCACTCATTCAGCCCGTCTAGCTAGCCAGTGTGTTACGAGGATGCCCTTCTCTGCCCCTTGAGCTCTAGGATTGTAGGCGGGCCATGTGTCCACGGTGTTGGGGATTAGAACTCTGGGACACATGCTGTAATTGCTAAGAATTCTCTCAAGGTCTAATCAGGTAGTAGTTTCACTTTGCTGTTTGAGACATGGTGTCTCTGTGTAGTCCAGGTTATCCTGAAACTTGCTTTATAGGTTGGCTTCGAACTTAGAGATCCATCTGCACTTGCCTCTCAAGTGCTGACATCAGAGGTGTGTGCCACTCCCACCAAACTAGGTGATCTTCGAAAATAACAGCAGATTCTGGGTTACTATATACTATTTATACTATATACTACATACTACATATTATATACTGGGTTACTATGTAAGCTAACTGCAGTGCATGAAGTATATTATTATAGTCTATATTAATACATATAATCATAAATGTAGTAAATACATACATACCCACATGTCTATAGGTAATTGTCAAGGACCTTCAGATGTGGAGGGTATAGAAGAGTTTTGTCAGGAGCCACCATAATGGACCAGAGAGATGGCATCAAGATAAAGACTCCACGACCCATACTAGGTTTGAAGGGGGCAAGAGAGCCATCAGTCAAGAATACGAAAACTCCCCAGAAATCAACAAAGCAAAACAAAAAAATTAGATAGCCTCTCCACAAAGGATTTCAGTCTGGCTATCTCGATTTTTGTGACCCATTATGGACTACAGATCTTCAGAAGTGTAAGATAACTGCAGTGCATGAAGTCACTGTCTGTGGCATAGTGTACACATGCAAAGTGACCGCACTGGCAAAACGTTGCCACTATCTAAAAGCAGCTGGTGATAAATCAGCCTTTTGACTTGTGGCTCCCGCTCTCAGGAAGCATTGCATAAAAAGTGTCCCCATGGGCTGGAGAGAGGCCTCAGCGGTTGAGAGCATGGGCCCTGAGTTCAATTTCCAGTAACCACACGGTGGCTCACAGCCATCTGCAATGGGATCCGATGCCCTCTTCTGGTGCATCTGAAGAGAGTGACAATATACTCACATACATAAAATAAAAATTAATTAATTAATTAAATTTAATTAATTAATTAATTAATTAAAAAGATAAAAGAAAAAAGTGTATCCATGTGCACTGGGAGACCCACTCAACAATGCGTGTAACTGCAGTCTGTAAGACCCCAGATCTGAAAATGAAATGTCTGCTCAGATAACCTGGAATCTCTACATTCTGTAATTTTTAATGCAGAAAAGCCCACAGATCACTTACTTACAGGATGAACACTGCCAACAAGTCATGCTAATTATGGGCAAATCTTAAAGAAGACAATTGAAGACAATTGAGCCTAAGTCTGTATGTCTGGATCCAAGCTGGCAAAATGAAATCAGTGAGCTGTAACTATGGAGACAGGCTATGCTGGAGGCCAGGGAAATACATCTTACAGGAGTTAGAACTGAAGCCACCAGGGTGGAGAGAAAGGGAATTATTACTACCGTTACTACATTTTTGTGTGTACACACGCGTACCACGGTGCATGTATGGCGGTCAGATGATGACCTTGGGTGTGGGTCTTCATCTTCCCCCGAGTTTGTTGTTTTCCACTGTGTTTACTGGGGGCAGGGGGGGGGGTTAAGATGGCTTGTGAGCTAGCAGGATGCTCCTGTTTCCTCTTTCCCTCTTGTCCTAAAAGTGACAAGATTATAACGCTGGTGCTGCGTGTGTGTGTGTGTGTGTGTGTGTGTGTGTGTGCTCGTGAGGTTTTCAAGCACTTTACCCAGGGGGTCCATTTTTCTAGCACCTATTATTATTATTGATCATACGATTAATAAGGAGGTGGGTGGAGCTACAAAAAGAGGCATGCCCATTTATGTATATATTAAGTCAGATGAGCATTTATTTTTATCATGTGTTTAGTTGGAGATCTGTGTTTCCCATAGGAGAAAATGACTATGTACATGTGATTTTGAGTATGTAAGCATGAATGTGCCTGTGCATGAGTGCGCGCGTGCATGCACACGCACATGCACACACACACACACACACACACACACACACACACACACACACACACACACCTATCTGTTGAGTGCTTCTGTGGCTTGCTAAACACCACATAATTTCTGCCTGTGATCTCAAGGCTCCATTAACAATGCCATCAGCTGCCCTCATTGCAAATTTAGCCAAGGAGACGTGATGTTCACAGAATCTCAGCTGCCTGGCCCCTGACTTGCGACTTCTTGATGTCAGCCTTACGTCACGTCACACCCTCTGCAGAACTGGGTTTCCAGGGAGCTCACACACACACAGAAGGAAGATGGAGGCCAAATCAAACCCCAAACTTTACTGCAAAAAAAGGCAGCTGTTTATATGCAGAAGGCATTTGTGAGGACCTCAGACTAACTGGATCTGCATAAACACAGGAGGAAGGAGGCTCCCTCGGCCCCTTCAGAGGCAGCAGCCATGGGATCAGAGGGCTATAGAGCAGGCTGTTCCAGTCCGAGTGTCACTTTGCTGCTGAAAGGCCCAGCAGTACATCCCCCAGCCTTGGCAGGCTTGACCCTGGCACAGAGGAACAACATCAGCTTCCACTAATACCCACGCCTTTGCTCTGTGCTAGACCAGGAGGAGAGACAGCGGGGCCACACTCACACCTTCCCATTTGGCCATGCATCTAGGGACCCCTACCACACATCTCTCACCAAACCCACCAGCTTGAGGCATTGCGGGGCATGGGCTGCACAAGACAGAGACACGGTCCTGTGAAGAAAATGGTGATCTTCGCTGCTAGCCCTTATCTTTCTCTGTCAGAAGGACACGAGACTTGGTTCTCATTTGAAAAGTGAAGGGTGCAGGCTCATTCTAGCTGAGAGCTGTGTGTTTTAGAGAATACGGAAAATACAGAAACAGCACCATTTTCCTAGTTCACTTTATAATCACTATACTTGTGACCAATTTCTTCTGTCACCATACCCCCCTCTTCAAATCTGCACTCAGCGGGAGAACGGTCTGTGGCTAGATCAACAACAGAGGAGGTGAGCCCACCAGGGTATTGCAGGACACTGAGCCTGGGGCTGGGTGGCCAGGGTCTGGATTCACCAGCTTTGGGGAAGCTCTGACCCCTGTGCACTAGTCTTAGAGTGGCTGTAATAAAAGCCCCTGCCTTACAGGACTGCTTTTGAGGTTTACGTGACTAATGGACAGCAAAAGCCTTCCACAGTTCCTCTGCATACTGTAAAATGCTTGCTGCAGTTTTATCATGATTGTCAAGATGGCACACGTCAGCATCTCTGTCCTCCACAGAGAAACACTGATGTGTATTTAGCTAAGGCCTGCCAGTCTAGTCCTGGGTGTAAGGTTCATGTTTTTAATGAGTAATTAGAGAAGACTCATATAGGTTTCCTAATGACTGAAATCCTAGGAACAAATGGGGAAAGATTCTAAAGACTGTATTTCTATTTCTCTTTTTTAACTGTGTGTGTGTGTGTGAGAGAGAGAGAGGGGGGAGAGAGAGAGAGAAAGAGAGAGGAGAATGCATTTGTGCATATGATGTGTGTATGGTGTGTGTATGTGTGTGCAAGTGTTTGAATGCGGGAGTGCAAACACACCTGCACACAGAGGTAGAGGACAGCCTTGAGAGTTCACCTCACTGTCTGCCTTGCTTGCCACAGGATGTCTTAGTCCTCACTGTGTATCCAGGAGAGCAGGCCACCAACTCCTGGGGGATCTCTCTTCTCACCTCAGGACCACTGGAATCTGGCTTTACATGGGTTCTCAATTCCAGAACTAAGGTCCTCACGATTTCGAGGCAAACACTTTACTATCTCTGTCACCTCTCCAGTCCCTAGAGACTGTCTAAAGCACAGGATATTTCAGAGAGTGCAATAGCGGCTGAGGTGCCAATCAAAGGGAAATGCAGGCAGCAGACACTCCTGGCTGTCCTTGAGAAGGCAGCAGGGGAGGAGCTAAAGTCCAGCCTCGGGAGGGCACCAGAGGACAGAGGTCTCATGACAGCCTTGACTTCTTAACAAAACTGAGACAACACAGGGTGGGAGAAGGGCAGGGCCAAGGGTTCTGTGCTTGACAAAAATCTAGTCTTTGAGGGAATGTAGTAGTGTTCTTGGGAGGGATACAGAGATCGCTGTCAGAATGTGAAGGTTTCTCTTCTATGACAGCTTCCGGGCTGGTACGTGCTGGCGGCTACTGCATCTACCTCTTTGGGAGCGAAGCAGTCCAACTCATCTCTAGTTTCTGTAATTGTAAAAGTAATGCATTCTGAAAGCAGAGTCATTCTTTCCCTGCCATTCTAGAGAAAACCCTCTTTCGAATCTTCACCTGACAAAGCTCTGGTCAAGGAACAATTCGCAGGAGCATGACTAAGGGTTGTAATGAGAAAATAGAAACTCAGAGAGGTGAGGTAGCAGCTCTACGGACATCCAGCACCTCCATGGTAGATGGAGATAACCTCAGGTCTTAGGAGGAAGTGGATACGACCTCGGGCTCTAGGAACTGTCCTACAAAGTGCTACCATGACAACCCAGAAGGAGGGCTGTCCAATCAGCCAGACCCAACCACTTTGACTCATGCCTCAATTTCTAGATGACCAATAATATCTCAATGCCGCCTCTGGGAATAAGAATATCTGCCTTGTGGAATTGGGACTAGTAGACACATTGGTGGGTGCACACAACATGACGGATGTCGCCTAGGACATCACCTAGAACTATATCAGGACTGAAGAGTTTGGGGAGGATACCCTGCAGGGCTTCCGCTCCTCACTGTATGTTTCTGTAGCTGGGCTGCCTTCCTTCTAACTCTGCCTGGTCCCCTCTGGGATGAGGAAACGCAGGCTGGCTGTGACTCCTACCACTAGAGGGCAGCACCAGACTAGAAAAGAAGGAGCTCCCAGCCTTTTCAACCATCTTCAGGTTTACTTGCCAGCAGCCAGTGAAACCCTTGGCGAGAACGTTGCTCTCCTCATCTTACAGTTGCCCTCCTTGCCCTCGATTTATACAGATTTAGCCCCTTGTCTTCAAAACCTCAGGCTGAAATTTCTCCCCTCTCAGGGAGCCTTCTGCATGCAACGCACATGAATAAAACATGATCCGTAAACAACAGGAAGCCTGCAAGACACACAATACATATTTATCCATTGCTCACTGCCCACAGTCTGACAGCATTTTAACTAATGTGCTCAAGTCGGAGGAGGAGGAGGAGGAGGAGGAGGAGGAGGAGGAGGAGGAGGAGGAGGAGGAGGAGGAGGGACAACCATTGATCAAGCACTTAAGGCATGCCAGACAGTGCACAATTCATGAAATAAAATCATTCCCATGTAAAGTTTATAAAGAAAACACAGCACTAACTCGGCTGAAGCCACATGGCTGTGACAGAGGCAGAGTTCATGTGCCTCTTA